>NC_044328.1:118858470-119165088 GCF_007399415.2 Gopherus evgoodei
GGCATTTATTTTCTATCTATTTTAGAGTGATTATACTGCCACCCATCACCATAGTATCTGAGTGCCTTACACATACAGTTAGAAAGCCCTCCAGATTTGACATAAAGATTCCAAGTGAAGGATAATTTACCACATTCCTTGGTAATCTGTTCCAATGGTTAACTACCATCACTATTAAAAATTTACACTTATTTCTAGTTTACCAAGTTTTCTATATATCTTAATTTCAAAGGAGCCTAAAGATATTAGGCACCAAAGCAAATACACCATCCAGGCTGTGTTAAGACTCCAAGACAATCCTTAGTCCAATACTGCAGACTTTTTTTTTTTTTAAAAGTTGTTGAGTTTTTTCCATATTTAATCTTAGGAAATTTGAGTAGATAAGAAAAGTGATTGATAGTAGTATTATTAATGATAACACTCTGTGCTAAGTCGTACTTTATCTGCCCTGTGTTTTTGTTTGTTCTTGTTCTTAAATTTTACAAGTACCAACAGATTTCCTGGGGAAATTTAAGTAGTTTTTTTCAGTAGTAAAAGCCATTGTACAAAATTTAATTTATTGTGATCTTTCAGGTCTAACATTAAAAACTAGTTAATGTGACACCAAGGCTCTGCCTCAAGAATATTTATTTAAAATATACAAAAACAGCATGATCTATAACAATATTGGCTATTTTATAAGTAATTGGAAAACTTTTTAATGAAAATATGCCACATGCATTGTATCAGATTTTTTTTCCAACTGATATATTACAATTGCTACACTTTTTTATTTTCCATAATTCCCCTGATTTAATGTGGATTTTTAAAGTTTATTTATATGAGCAACTATGGTACTTCAGAAATGTAGATAAACAGACACTGTCTGTATCTCACACATTGTGATATTGTGATGTCTTACTTAGAACACCCAGACCTGTGAGACACTGCTACTGCTGTGCCTCAGCAGAAGTAAACTTTGCTTCTGCCAAACTGTGTGGCAACTCCCTGAGACCAGGTTGTCTGCCTTACCTGCAAATTCTTCACAGCTCTGCCAGTCCCAATCTTTCCTTCCAGGTAATAATCAGTGAACCCAAAAGATGACTCCCCTCTCACTTACAAAAGTTACCTTTGCTTCCTCTAAAGAGAGAGTGGACATACTAGCTGGTAGGTTGGCTGAGGATTCATCCTCCACACCTAATACACAGATGGTTTTATAATAAAACAAGAATGAGTTTATTACCAAAGAACAGATATTGAAGTGTTACTAAGCAAGAATCAATGAGACAGATATGGTTACAAACAAAACAAAATGTTTTCTAGTGATTAAAACTTAATTTGTGATATTCTTTACCTAAGCAGTTTTTTCTCTTACATCAAATTTCCAGGCCAAGAGGGTCCAGCTTTCATAGGCTCAAAGAGTTCCAGTCTCCATATGTCCTCTAAAGGGCATAACTCAAATATCATTTTTTTTGGTTTTGCCTCAGGAACCAGGCTTCCTAGTATACAGATCCTGTCCTCTGATGTGATTGTTGACAATCTTCCCACACACACACACTCATTTAGCTTGATGGCTGATATGTGAACACACTTTCATTGTTCTCTGCCTGTAACCAAGCCAGTCAGACACGTAAATACATATTCCATTGCCTAAGGTGGGCTGGTTTCATGCTGTGCCTCTCAAACAACATTTTAAGAACACATTTCCAGCATACATCTATAACTGACTGCACAACCAATGCATACATCATGCAATGATTTTCATGACCATCGTGTGTTTACATATGATACTTTACATGATATCTTTGGGATATATATTATGACACCAGTGTGTTGGGGCAATAAGTGTGAGTTATAGCATGGGGGAGGGGAGCGAAACTCACCCAATTGGCCTTGAGAAGGTTCCAGAGTCACAAATACATTGGTAAAAATTATATCAGGTAGCAACATAAATTCTACCTGATTTCATACCTTAATTTTATGGCAGCACTTTTGAAAAAAATCACATCCCTTTCTGAATTCATTTGGTATTCGTTATAAATACCGTAGAATATAATTAATCCACTTAATATATACTAGGCTGTCATATGTAGTTCTGCTGGTGTTTCATTTTACTTTAGCACTACTTAGCAGACACTTAACTCACTGTCATTCTGAGGCACAAAACTATTAGATTTATCTTCATTTTGTGCTTTTTCACAGATTGAAATTAGTTTATGTTAAGGTATGTTGCTACTATTAACCTAAAGATGATTTCTCACCTGACACTTATTTGTAATGAAGAAAGCGAAAAGCCAGATTTTTCAGAACTCAATCCACTGAGTTCCTTTGAAAATCTGGCCAAGAATGTCCCAATGGGAGGAACCTTAAGGGAGCTGAGAATTTTTGAGAGTTTGACCCTAAAGCATCATTGTATACGAATTCTTATTTTTAAAAGAAATGAAAATATATATAGGGTGAAATCCTGGCCTCATTGGCTTTAACCAGAGTTTTGCGATTAACTTCAATGGGGCAGGATTTCTCCCGCAGCCCACCAAATGTGATTATGCCAAAGCAAATTTACACATAGATACAGCATCTCTATCAATCCTGTATAATCTGCCTTTCAGTCCATGCTATATATCACAGTTGATATGATACATCATACTTACTAGTGACCCCACTGTGTGCATATATGTGAACATACATTCTACCTGCTCATTCAGGAATTCTTTTAGGAGAACATCCGGGTTGGATGGTTACAGCCTGAGCAATCAGGAAATAAAATTAAAGTTGTGCATGGTGGCACAGATGAAGCTGAGACCCTGATTCATGGAGGAAGTAAAATCTCTCTGGTGCATAGGAGGTGAGGTTCACCTACAAAGCTCTTCAGTTTGCAGGGATCTTGGGAGAGCTTTACAACACATAGTATTTTTGCATGAATTCTATTTAAAACCATTGTTTAAAGAAATTAGCATTTGTTTTCTTTCTTGTAAAGTGATTCCAAAGTCTTTTTTCTAAATTGTAATTATGATTTAGTAGAAGACCTAATAGGATTGTTAAGGAGAAAAGCTAAGCGTGGACATGGTTGTTTAATAATTTGAGGGCTGTGTTAGAGAAGTCCCAGAACAGGATTATTTATGTCAGTGAGAGACAATGTAAAAGAAGTGGAAGCTCACGCAGTGATTTCCAGAACATTGAAACTAGCATTTTTATTACTAAGGGTATCAGCGATTGAAGGAGAAGAAAAGAGGGGGGCTGAGAGTGTGAAATAAATGATAAAACATCCACAAATAATTGAATGTTTCATGTTTTGATTTATTCACACTGTGATTCCCACAATATCAGTTTTCCTGGTGCTTTAATTATTTTCTCCATTGACATCTGGTAAAGCTCATTCAAGTCTTGTGAACTTGAGAAACATAAAAATAAATAAAAAGCAAGATTGCTTGCTGGACTGATTCTCCCAAGAATTCCAGGGCCCAATGATGACGTTGTGGAGTTTATCTGTAATGCAGCATGAACTGTCACTGATGTTCAGAGCAAAGATTGTCCCAGCACTAAACCACACTGGAGTTTGTCTTTAAAAATTTAAGGTTATTTGAAACTGAAATTGAACTCCTCTCCCTAAATATGCTGTTTGTAAAATTCAACACACTTTCAAACAAAGTAATAGCCAGGCCCAGAACATTCCTTGTATTGTATCAGAACCTTTTGCAACTGTCTATTAAAGAGCAGAGCTGGCAAAACGTTTTTTCCAGGAAAATGCAGTTTGGTCAACAAACATTTCATGAATTTGTTAAACTGTTTTGTCTGGGAAAGAAAAAGAGAATCCTAAAAAATCGGTTTTGTTTGAACATTTTCATACCATTTCAAGTATTTTATTCAAAACAATTTTTGTTTTGAATCTTTCTTAAATTTAAAAAATTGAAAAACACTCAAAATAAAATGTTTCATTTGACATGAAACAATTTTTTTCAACTTTTTTCTTTCACCAAAAAAATTCAAAATATGTTTGTTTGAGGCGAACTTGAAACAAAAATAGTTTTTTAACCAAATCATCACACCACACAGCTCTGTTAAAGAATGAGCGTCATCACTTGCCATTAATATGTTCAAAGGTTGCATATGGCCTCCACAAATTTAAATAGGAGTTCTGTGGCATCAAGGGGAGAATAGACTTCATAGCATGCTAATTAAAAAACATTACCCTATTGTACCTTTCCCTACTACCGCACTCTTTTATAACCAATTTACTCTGCAGAACTGATTAGCACAGTCTTTCTCAAACTGGGCTCACTGCTTGTGTAGGGAAAGCCCCTGCCGGGCCAGGCTGGTTTGTTTACCTGCCCCATCCACAGATCCGGCTAATCGCAGCTCCCACTGGCCACAGTCTGCAGATGCAGGCCAATGGGAGCTGCTGGAAGCGGCAGCCAGTACATCCCTGGGCCTGTGCCACTTCCAGCGGCTCCCATTGGCCTAGAGCAGTGAACGACAGCCAGTGGGAACTGCAACCGGATGGGGGAGGTAAACAAACTGGCCCGGCCCACCAGGGGCTTTCTCTACACAAGGGGTGACCCCAGTTTGAGAAACACTGGATTAGCATATTAATAGCATTCCTTCTAATTCACAAACAGAACTCCAGTTGCGAATAACCATTAAATATAAATTATATACTCTGTTAGGTTCAGTACAGGAAGTACAAACGTGTTTTCTTTAATATCAATAATATTCTAAGATACAACCCTGTACTTCTATTTAAATTTTTGAACCCTTCCATAAATCACAGATATAGAAGTGTTGTTGTTTTTTCATAACTAATCACCAGAGGGGTGGGTGTATCTTGGAGATTCTCCATTATGCAACATCTTCTAATTAGATGTATCTGACACACTTTTTTTCTCTTTTTCCAGTTGAAGTCCTCTTTTCTTGTCTCTCTCTTGCTTCATCATGTTTTCTTAAGTTGTAGAAATATATCTTTAGATCATTCCCTGTACATCCTAATGCTTTATTTTCTAATCCATGTATTTAGGCACCAAGGCTCTCTCTGCCAGTCTAATTCAGTGAATTTAAGCACTGGGCTTGTTCAGACTTCAACTGCCATCATCAAAGTCTGTCACTGTAAAAAATAAGACTAGCATAAAATGTTGACAAGTGACTTATCCAAAAATTGAGGGGTTGGTTACATGAAATTTTTCAGAAAAAGTGCCTGCTCTGTGTGGAAAATTTGAAAGTGAAATATTTGACCCAAACGCAAATATTTTGATATGCTGCCTCAGGAGGAGGAGGAGGAGGAGTAATTCAGCTGGGGAGCCCTGGCCACAGAAAATGAAATGGGGTCATCAGGCAAACACCTTCCATGATGTATTACTTTCCCTCTGTCCAAGAGAGGAGGCTGTGGTGCATCATTAGATACTGGCTGACCAGGGACCCTGGCCTATAGAGAAGGATAGGAGCAAGAGGCACCACAACAGCAATTCTGTACCAAAATATTTTGGTTTTCAGCTAAAATTTCAGGTTTTGCCCCATCCCTCCTTTTTTCTGAAAAATGAAATTTCCCAGGAAGTGTAGGGAGACACTTTCCCACCAACTCTATAAAAGAAGCTTGGTCCCTACCCACCCCCAGTAATCACAGGTTTACACATTTCTTTAAATACTAAGAAGCTAGAAGTAAATATTTGATTCTAGAGCCCACTGAAAGAAGTTATGAAATCTAGAGATGGAAAAAGCCCCTTGGGTCATCTCTCTGCTGCCGAAGGGCTGTTGTGTATTGTGTGAGCTATCCTGCCTGGCTTTATCACTACACCAAATGGTGGGTTTTCTCTTGGGATACTATTTTACAGACTAGTAGATAGCCTCCATAGAAGTATGGTTTGATCAGATCAAGTTGCCCCTGTGTTAGTCAGGTTTGTTTGCATGAGGGGTATAAGACCCTTAAAATACAGGCTTTAATGAAGAGTTTGTAAGGTACCATGTACACTAATGGCACTGCAGTATATAAATTAATTTTTTTTAGTATTGGGTAGATTTTTCCTGATGTTTTCCCTAATTTCATCATGTTTGCACAATGTATACTCCATCCAAAGAATGTTAATCAAAGGTTCTTCAGGAACTCTCACATAATACTTGCAGAGCCCATGGATCTAATAGGAAGGCCTCATATGCTATCAGTTGTAAAGGCAGAAGGAACGGAATACCAGTTATGGACTGTTATCGCCTAGGATGCAGACCCATGGGAACCAACAGTGAACTGCTGAAGACAATGATTTGAGTTAGTGGGATCTCTCCAGCTCTTGAGAGTTGAATATCAATGCTCTAGATAACAAGAAGCAAAATAGCAGCACACACAGATGGAAGGAATAAAGCAGTCAGTTTAACATAAGGTAACATGGGGAACCATGAGGGAATAGCAAAGACCATCAGGGTATAAAGAGATCGGCCTTACCAAAAGATGCTATGATATTTCTCAATTGCAAAGTAATTGCTGTGAAAGTGATTAAATGGGATTTGGACCTGAGGAAGGCAAATTTCACAAAAAAAAGTTGTGTTCTTTCAAATAAGATAGCAAGGTAAGATGGGATTGTCCTATGAGGCAGAGTAAGCAAAATGTTTATTTTCAGATGCCAACCATGAAGAAATAAATCAGAATTCTGACTTTCAGAAACAAAATTATATTTTTTTCAGGAGTGAGGTAAATGGAATCCAGCATGTTAAAAAAAAGTATTTTTGTTTAAATTGTTCTAGTAGATTTCTGATTTCTGCACTCCTCTCGTAAGTGATAAACAAGGCATATCACAGGCTCCGGGGAAAATGCTTCTGGGGGCCTCTTATTAAAACATTAGCATCATATCATTGCTATAATGCTTATCGCTTCTAGCAAGAGCCTGGATCGTAGGCAAGAATAATAATCAGATTCCCTATTGGCTGAATAATATAAATAACCACCTATGTTGACAAGTATTTTAAAATGAAATTGAACAAGCTTGTATCCTATTATTATCCCAACTTTTTAAGTAAACCACCTTCTTCCCATGAGAACCAATGAGGCAGAGCTTCAGTAAACCCCTGAGGAACGGAATTTTGCCAGGGTGGCTAATATAGGAATCATCTACCTGTAATTTGAAAAGGATAGATATCTTCTAGTCCAAAGATTGCAAGCTCATTACTTTTCTTGTCTCATGCAAAAAGTAGCATCAACTATCGTATAAAAACAAAAAAATGTAACTCAAAAAAAATCTGAAAAGCAGAAAGGTTTTAAAGAAGGACATCCATCAAGAAAAACTGTGCTTATGTGTAAGTCCAGTTCCAATATTTACTCTACTCTATAGTTCTGAAAGAATGTCAGTGGTTTGGATTGATTACAGGGAAACCTGTGATTGTGTTTCCCTGTTTTATAGTTCAGTCCTCATTCTGCAAAAATTGTTAGATGGCGTGCTTCACACTAGGCAAAAGGTGCAATTAGAAGAGTACTCAGAATTATATGTTTGAAATGCCTTCCGCCTTATCCTCCCCTATTGCCTTCCCTTATAACCTTGAACTCCCGGATCAAAAGAATTAAACTGAATGAAAGACTCAGAATGGAATTACAGTACTGATTGCTTGCTGTATTGTAAATGGAGGCTAGACAGTGAATCATATTTAGGTGTGCAAGTCTGGAAAATTTCATGAGGTGCTTCCTTTTCCAGAGGCATTCTGAGTAGTCTGAGTTGCATGAATGCCTCAGGACATGACATCTCCCTACTTTCCAATTACTGGCAGGAATTACAGGAACTTCTTTTTGAAAAATTGTAAGTTACCTACAACATACAGTAAGGACAGTACTACAACAGCTGGACTACTGAGAATTTTAAAAGTAAGAAGGAAAGGCTACAATAATTTTGGGCCCATCTCTAGACATTGGTAAGACTACATCTTAAACCAATGCAGGTAGTACTGATTGGAGAGAGCAGCTTAGACTGAGGCACTCAAGAATTGCAAGCCAGTAAAGGCCTTGTGTGGGCTGGGTGGTTGTTAGACCATGTTAGCTAACGTGTTCTAACTAACATGTTTGAAAAGTACCTTGTCTACACAAGCCTTAACTCGAACAGCATTGTATGTGTTAAAGGCAGCATTAACCTATATACAGATTAGACCAGGGGTAAGCAACCTATGGCACTTGTGGTGAAGGCAGCACGCGAGCTGATTTTCAGTGGCACTCACACTGCCCAGGTCCTGGCCACCTGTCCGGGGGGCTCTGCATTTTAATTTAATTTTAAATGAAGCTTCTTAAACATTTTTAAAACCTTATTGACTTTACATACAACAATGGTTTAGTTATATATTATAGACTTATAGAAAGAGACCTTCTAAAAACGTTAAAATGTATTACTGGCATGCGAAACCCTAAATTAAAGTGAATAAATGAAGACTCGGCACACTGCATCTGAAAGGTTGCCGACCCCTGCACTAGACTTTTAAAATGTTGGCTAGCAGGTGTTAACATCACATCCTTAAGTCCTAGTGAGACAAGCCTGAGTGTTCCATTCTTAATCATACAGCGTGTTAGCCTCTAAAGTGGAAGGGCAGAAAGTATGCTAAAAATAAAGAGCCTCCAGGTTCCCATAAAAAATGGGGCAGGATTTTTAATCGTACAGTATATACTCCCTAGCCAACAACATGCTTTAGCTAGAATTAGAAAAATGCAGGATGGGTATCAAGAAAACAAATCTTCATTACCATTGCTCTCAACTCATATAAACACCCTTATGAACTACCACTCTTCATAAGTTTCAATATGCTGGGCTCCCCACAGTAATATGGGTGGGATATGAGCATAGACAAGTCTGAATTAGATAATGCAGGTTGGAATCAATTGTCATAAGCACTGTGCAGCAGAGCTGAGGCCATACCAACTCAGTTATAAAATCACAGCAGCTTCCTACTTCTTTCACAATAAATTATATTTATTGAGAGTAAAATAGGGTCCATTGCTATATAACATCCGCTGTATAATATTTATTCTGAGAGATGTTAAATAGCCAATATTACAGGGTGCCTTTCTCCCTTGTACTTCAATAATCAGGTTTTCGTTTTTGCGCCAATCAAATCCATTACATTTCATCACGTTAAGTGGTGTTTAATTTGCACTATTGCAAACCACTCACTCTCCCCATGTTCCTGTCGTCTAACATTCCATCAAAGCAAATTGCTATAAACCTGTGTTACCATGGCAATGAGGATAGCCTCTATTGTTTTTTGTGCGTCAATCAACTCAGCAGTGTTTGTCTTGAAGGACTGTACAAACTAGTGGGGGGAGGGGAGAGGCAGATCAGCGTACTTTCTGAAAGCATTGTACTCTGGATCCAGGAAAGGGATGGCTCAGACTAAAAGGCATGTTTCCATGGCAACTGGAGCTGATCCCATTGTTTCAGTTTGTCACTCATCACAGCAGTGTTTGCCTTGGGAGATAGTGCAAAGCTTTTCTAGTAGCCTTTTGTTGCAAATCCAGAAGGCTGGTTAGCAATGCTTCGGTGGTAAACAGAGGTTTTGTCTGGGGAGGAGGGAGGAAATCCACTGACTAAGCAATCAGATTGATTGATTGAATTAGAGATTTTAAATTAATTGCACAAAAGGAAAGACAAGATATCTTGAAATGTGCTGCATGGGGTGAATTATATCAATAACTGTTTGTCTGTACAAAGACGTCTTAAGGGAGTGGGGAGGAATTGTTTTCTATAACCCCGATAGAGGATGACAAACACAAAGTAAATTAGAAGAATTCTTTTGGTCTCTTTAACTTTTTTCACCCTGGTTTGCATCCACAACAATATTTTTTTGCAGGGAGTGGGGGGAAATAATTAATGCAGAGCTTCAGTTTCCTAACTGTTCTCAAAAAGAACAGGAGTACTTGTGGCACCTTAGAGACTAACAAATTTATTTGAGCATAAGCTTTTGCGAACTACAGCCCACTTCATTGGATGCATGCAGTGGAAAATATAGTAGGAAGATATATATATGTACACAGAACATGAAACAATGGGGTTACCATACACACTATAAGGAGAGTGATCAGTTAAGGTGAACTATCATCATCAGGAGAGAAAAAGAACTATTTGTAGTGGAAATGAAAATGGCCCATTTCCAGCAATTGACAAGAAGATGTGAGGAACTATGGGGAGGGGGAAATAAGCATGGGGAAATAGTTTTACTTTGTGTAATGGCCCATCCACTCCCAGTCTTTATTCAAGCCTAATTTAATGGTGTCCAATTTGCAAATTAATTCCAATTCAGCAGTCTCTCCTTGGAGTCTGTTTTTGAAGTTTTTTTGTTGTAATAATGCGACTTTTAGGTCTGTAATCGAGTGGCCAGGGAGACTGAAGTATTCTCCAACAGGTTTTTGAATGTTATAACTGTTCTCGCTTTTTTCTGAAGAAACACGTGTGATTATATTGTTCATGAAATCTACTGGAAATGCAGTCCTGGAAACTGAAGTCTACCCAGAATATGAACATGATGGTGGCAATGGAACCTTTCTCACATTTTCTCACCTATTGCCTCATCCAAAGCCCATTGAAGTCAATGGGAGTCTTTCCAATGATTTCAGTAAGCTTCAGATGTTGGCCCAAAGGGTCTCATAGCTGAAATTTAATTCTACATGCCTCTTCCATGCTTGAGGCAAGGTGGGTTAGGTAATATTGTTTATTGGATAAACTTCTATTGATAAGAGAGACAGTCTTTTGAGCAACACAGAGCTCTTCTTCAGACTTAGGAGGGATCTGAAGGGACTTTGCAGATATTTACTTCCAAACATGATGAACAATACTGGAGAAAGCGTGAAGGAGTTTGGCAAACTTGACATGCAGACTTGACATACTCATACTTTGTCCTTGTTCAGGGAATTACAAACAGAGCCTTCTTTGGATAAACCAAAAGTGGCTTGCAAAGTAATACATTCAAATCTATTTGGAAGACTCCTCATTGTTGCAAGGTGGTGCATAACATTGCTACTACAGTATTGCCTTATGTGTGTAGTTTGAAATACATATGGCTTCCTACTGAACATGGGGTCCCCTATATAAAGAAAAAGAACAACCACCCAAAACATAGCTGGAAGATTTATCCAAGAACGGGAAATTAAATGAGTTAGCATGCTACCAAAGTAAGTGTAATTGAATGTTTTTGTTTAATCCATTCATTGCAAATAGACTGTGCCTTGAAAGATTACATTACAGACCTTTTCTAATTGTTTACATATGTCCTTTAAACATCACTAGTCTACAACTCCACAGAAGTGGTGTGGCACGTGGTAAAGAATTGTATGGGGACTCTTGCCAATTCATCCGCAAAGGATGAGATAGATGTGTGATTGAAAAGTATTTGTCTAACCAGCTGCAGCTGTGTGTCGCTGATACATAAACCCTCATTTAGAAGATATTATCTATCAGGCAGAACAAAGGTGGATAATTTGAAATGATTTAGCACAATGACTTACCAAATTACCACACACAAAAAAAAAAAGTGTTTTAAGTCACATGAAGGTTGTGAGACAAACTCACAATTTCTAGGGCATTCAAAGTTAAAGCTGGTCCATCCTTAATTTATCTTTTAAAAAGCTGTTTCAATTTAACATGGAAAAAAACGAATGACAAGGGATGGGCCGATGATGAATTTACAGACCTTCTGGATTAATAACTGTTCACCACTGTAAGCTTTTTGGATCAGGGACTGTCATTTATTGTGTTTATACAACACCTAGCAAATGGGACCCTGGCCCTCTATGAAAATCACTATGAAAATATTAATATTATATCATGCTAATTAATAGCTGCAGCATATTATACACACTTCCAGCATAACAAAAGCAAAAACAATGGTAATAGCCATGAATTGTTTCTTAATCCGTTCTCCAGAAAATGTGTGTTTTATGTATGAGAAAGGGGAACTGCTCATATTAAAAGAAAGAAAGAACTCAGTACAGGAGAGTCATTGATTTTTAAGGGCCAAAATGACCATTATGATAACCTAATCTGACCTTTAGCATGACACAGGCCAGAGATTTTACCATGTGATTCCTACATCTAGTCCAACGACTTGTGGTTGAACTAGAGTATATATTTCAGATAGGTATCCAGAGTAAACTCTTGGATCTACTAAAATCAATGGCAGAATTCCTATTGACTTTAGTGGGGCCAGGATTTCACCCCCAGTCTTGATTCAAAGATGGTGAGCAATGGAGAATTTACTACATTCTTTCATAATTTGATCCAATACTTAATAATATTCACTTGTAAATGTACATTTTATTTCCAGTTTGAATTGAAATACAGTGGATGCATTTAAAATATTTTCTTTAACCTTTTTGCCCTTTGAAAGCTATTACTGGTCAGTGAAGGGAATCCTGATAGCACCACTCAAAACCAGTAACCAGAAAAAAACAAAAAATCACTGCATCCACTTCAGTGAGTCCAGTTTTCAAAAATGACCTCTAAAACCTTGATCCTGCAATGAATCATAAAAATATAGGGCTGGCAGGGACCTCAAGAAGTCATCAGCTCCAGCCTTCTGCATGCTGGCAGGACCAAGTAAACCTAGAGCATCCCGGAGAGCTGTTTGTCCAACCTGTTTTGTAAAATTTCCAATGACCACAACCTCCCTTGGAATCTTATTCCAGAGTTTAACTCCCCTTAGGAAAAACTTTTAACTAACCTAAATTTCCCTTGCTGCAGATTAAGTACATTACTTCTTGTCCTACCTTCAATGGACATAAAGAACACTTGGTCATCATCCTCTTCATATATACCCCTTAACATATTTGAAGACTGTGATAGCCAGCCCTGTCTAATCCATAAATTCAGTATTTCTATTCAGTCCATGATATTTAGTGTCTAGCAAAGTTATGAATTTTATCTCCAAGGCTCATCTTTGGAAAGTTTTGTGCAGGTTTTCTTTGAGGATGAAGACTGATAGATCAGATGTAGAGTGATTGCTTTGGAAAAGCATTCATCCATAGATGATGTGGTGTTTTTGTCTTTGTCATAAACAGATAGTTAAGGGTTAATAGAACAGGAGTACTTCATGTCCCTTTTGACTGTAAAGGGTTAAAAAGTTCAGTGAGCCTGGCTGTCACCTGACCAGAGGACCAATCAGGGGATGGGATACTTTCAAATCTTGAAGGAGGGAAATTTTTGTGTGTGCTGTTAGTTTTTGGTTGTTGTTCACTCTGGGGGCTCAGAGGGACCAGACTTACAACCAGGTTTCTCTCCAATCTCTCTGATACAATCTCTTATATGTCCAGAACAGTGAGTACTAGGTAGATAAGGCGAGTTAGGCTTAAGTTTGTTTTCTTTATTTGCAAATGTGTATTTGGCTGGAAGGAGTTCAAATTTGTTTTTTGCTGAAAGGATTTTAATTTGTACTTGTATACTTAGGCTGAGAGGGTATTCCCAGTGTCTATAGCTGAAAGACCCTGTAACATATTCCATCTTAAATTTACAAAGATAATTTTTACTGTTTTTTCTTTCTTTAATTAAAAGCTTTTCTTGTTTAAGAACCTGATTGTTTTTTTATTCTGGTGAGACCCCAGGGGACGGGGTCTGGATCCACCAGGGAATTGGTGGGGAGAAAGGAGGGAAGGGGGAGAGAGAGGTTAATTTCTCTCTGGGTTAGGATTACTTTCTCTCTCAGGGAGAGTCTGGGAGGGGGAGAGAGAAGGAGAGGGGAAGATGAATTTTCCTCTCTGCTTTGAGATTCAAGGAGTTTGAATCACAGTAATCTTCCAGGGTAACCCAGGGAGGGGAAGCCTGGGAGACGCAACGATGAGGGAAAGGGTTTACTTTCCTTATGTTAAGATCCAGAGGGTCTGGGTTTTGGGAGTCCCCGGGCAAGATTTTGGAGGGACCAGAGTGTACCAGGCACTGGAATTCCTGGTTGGTGGCAGCGCTACAAATACTAAGCTGGTAATTGAGCTTAGAGGAATTCATGCTGGTACCCCATCTTTTGGAAGCTAAGGTTCAGAGTGGGGAATTATACCATGACAGTCTTTTATTATTTTCTTGACTGAGTTCATTTGAGAGTATAGTGATTGTCTGGTTTCACCCACCTAGTATCTCTTGTGGCTTTTAGTGCACTAATGGGTTACAGATTATTACAACAATCTATAAACCACTAACAACCCAACTGTTTCCCCACTCTCCTTTCCTCCCTGTCACTGGAAGGGCATTAAGGGCCACTTCTCCTTAAATGATCACTTGAAGTATGTGTTAATTACTTATGCTAAACAATTTTTTCCACATTTAGATATGACACTCTGAGTAAGTTTCCCCTGAAGAAGAGGTCTGTGTAAGCTAGAAAGCTTGTCTCTCTCGCCAATGGAAGTTGGTCCATTAAAAGATATTACCTTACCCACTTTGTCTCTCTAATACCCTGGGACCAACAAAGCACTTAGGACGGAAAAATCCCATGCACTGCTACAGACTAGAGACTGAGTGGCTAGGCAGCAGTTCTGCAGAAAAGGACCTAGAGGTTACAGTGGACACATATCCAGCTTCTTGTTAACCGTGTGTCCTTGTTGCCAAGAAGGCTAACGGTATTTTGGGCTGTATAAGTAGGAGTATTGCCAGCAGATCGAGGGACGTGATCATTCCCCTCTATTCAGCATTAGTGAGGTCTCATCTGGAGTACCGTGTCCAATTTTGTGTCCATCCACACTAAAAGAAGGATGTGGAAAAATTGGAAAGAGTCCAGCTGAGGGCAACAAAATGATTAGGGTGCTGGAGCATATGACTTTCTGAGGAGAGGCTGAGGGAACTGGGATTATTTAGTCTGCAGAAGAGAGGAATGAGGCGGGATTTGATAGTTGCTTTCAACTACCTGAAAGAGGGTTCCAAAGAGGATGCATTTAGACTGTTCTCAGTGGTACCTGATGACAGAACAAGGAGTAATGGTCTCAAGTTGCAATGGGGGAGGTTTAGACCGGATATTAGGAAAATCTTTTTCACTAGGAGGGTGGTGAAGCACTGGAATGGCTTATCTAGGAATCTCCTTCTAGAGAGTTTTTAGGTCAGGCTTGACAAAGCCATGGCTGGGATAATCTAGTTGGGGATTGGTCCTGCTTTGAGAAGGGGTTCAACTAGATGACCTCCTGAGGTTCCTTCCATCCTTGATATTCTATGATTCTGTCACAGCACTGTATTTCTCTCATCAAGTTTATTTCAGGGACCAACCTCAGCTAAACCACTGTTTTTCTCTCATCAGTTTCAATTTTGTTCCCAGGTATTCTTTTTATATTTTCCTCAACATCTCCCATTTACCCTCTGCCTCTTTCTGTTGTGAGCCTGATTACGGCTGATCACATGGATACAATTCACACTGAGTTTCATTTTTCTTTTGAGGGTCCCCTGCGGAAGGCCATACTATCTGAAAGGTTGGTGCTTGTTTCTTTTAAAGGATAATGTAAATGAGCTTTCTGGATAGGCGAAACTGATGTGGTTTTTATTATTTTATTTTTAGAGCTGCAATTTATATTTCTTTTGCATAAAAGAAAGAACAAATGCTGGTTACTTCAAACATGCACCCTGTCCAATCTTGCCAAACAATAAAATACTTGAAAAAGCTGATTGAATACTTGTATCGGAGACAAATATGAAAGCACAATGTACTAAAGCTTGTTGCTAAGTGGAATAACATCTGAATACACAAGCAAAATTGGTGTACATTGTTTGATTGTTAGTACTAATCCAAATTATTCCAGAGTAACTCTCATATCTACAAGATCTTCACCAAGCATTCTCAAAACTTGATACCCACATGAGGAAATAAGGAAACAAATCAACAAAGCCAGATGTGTACCCAGAAGCCTCCTGCTACAAGACAAGCCCAAGAAAGAAACCAACAGAACTCCACTGGCCATCATCTACAGTCCTCAACTTAAACCTCTCCCCCGCATCATCAGTGATCTACAACCCATCCTGGACAATGATTCCTCACTTTCACAGACCTTGAGAGGCAGGCCAGTCCTCACCCACAGACAACCCGCCAACCTTAAGCATATTCTCACCAGCAACCACACACCGCACCATAAAAACTCTTACCCAGGAACCAATCCATGCAACAAACCTCGATGCCAACTCTGCCAACATATCTAAACCAGCAACACCATCACAGGACCTAACCAGATCAGCTACAACATCACTGGTTCATTCACCTGCACACCCACCAATGTAATATACACCATCATGTGCCAGCAATGCCCCTTTGCTATGTGAATCAGCCAAACTGGGCAATCTCTACGTAAAAGGATTAATGGACACAAGTCAGATATTAGAAATGGCAGTATACAAAAACCTGTAGGAGAACACTTCAACCTCCCTAGACGCACAATAGCAGATTTAAAGGTAGCCATCCTGCAGCAAAAAAATTTCAGGACCAAACTTCAAAGAGAAACTGCTGAACTTCAGTTCATTTGCAAATTTGACACCATCAGCTCAGGATTAAACAAAGACTGTGAATGGCTAGCCAATTACAAAAACAGTTTCTCCTTCCTCCGTGTTCACGCCTCAACTGCTAGAAGAGGACCTCACCCTCCCCGTTTGAACTAACCTGGTTATCTCCAGACTGATTCTTGCCTGCATATTTATACCTACCTCTGGAAATTTCCATTACATGCATCTGACGAAGTGGGTATTCACCCACAAAAGCTTATGCTCCAATACATCTGTTAGTCTTTAAGGTGCCACAGGACTCTTTGTTGCTTTTTACAGATCCAGACTAACACGGCTACCACTCTGATACTCTCATATTTCTTATCCATACTGCACTCTAGCAGGACACTAACCATGAAAGATAGAGCTCCATCTACTGAAAAATATAGAAATTCTATTAGCCAGGTTTGCCAGCAGTATGATAAAAAGTATCATCTGTATTACAACAGATGGTATTATTCTTAAGGATGTAATTAATTTTTCACTCTCTTCCGCATAGACGTAACATAGAATGTTGCACTTGATTTGTAGGATTTACTTTACTTCATTTTTTTCTATGTCTGTTTTTCTTGAATTTGTCTGCTTTCCTATTTCAACCTGGAATTCTGAGCCAAAAAAATCCAAAGGCTATACACTGCTTATGGAAATGGATTAAAAATAAGTTTCTTATATAACATTGATTAGAAAAGCAAAAGCTACAGGTGCAAAGAATGTATTTTAATATTACATACATCAAGAGGGATAGGTGTATAGACTTTGAGATTTTTCTACCAAGGCTCAAGTTAAAGCTTAAATAATCTCGAGTGTAACATTGAAACATTTAGGTTGAAAATAGCAAAACCTTAATATGCAGGACCCAAAGACAGTGATCAGTAATTCTTTTGGGTTATATTTAGTCCTGGCCCTGTGTTGTAACAACATAAAGGAGAGCATAAAGACTCCATGTGCAGCCTATGTTAGAGCTACCTGTATGGTGGCATGGAAGAATACAGGATCTGTGCCCAAGATCCTTCCCATTGCTCCTGGTCAGGTAAGAAGAGAAACTGAGGCTCCATTCCAACTATGTTCTGGCCCGCAGAACTGACTTGCCATGCAGAAGGAGTATTCTGCACTCCATAAAACATTCTGCCATATTACACACTTTAACACAGCACAAATGATTACCAAGATAATAGCAGCATGATCTAGCTTTTAGGTTTTTAATCAACTAACTGCCTTCTGATTTTCATGTAATTGAGGTTAACAGAGTAACGGCTTTCCGAGTCTCTTTCTGCTGGAGTGTCTGGGTGTGGGTCACTTGCCAGGATTATTTAGGTATATTTCATGTAATTATTTGTGTGCCATTGCAGGGGCCTCAGGCACAGGTGCACCTCGATCTCTCCTATTATCTGCCTGTGGCACATAATAGTCTAGTCTCCTGTGAGTTATAATAGGCTGGTCTCATTTTGTTTGTTGACTTTAGGATGTGGGTGCTGGTCCTATTGGTGGCCTGTACTATACAGGAGGTCAGACTAGATAATCTTGTAGTCCCTTCTGGCCTTAAACTATATGACTTCAGATTAGTCATCTTTACTCCTCCTGATAAACTCATTGACTCCAACTGTACATCTGACCAGTAACCTCATGAGTAAACCCATACTAATATGGGCACTGCAGAGCATATAGGCAGAGTGCAGCAGATGCACCATCCTTTGGGTTCCATGAGCTGGTGAAAAGGAGGTAGGGATACTTCCTTGTCCCTAATGATGTGAGCTGGATTGTGACCTAGGGATGCTATAAAGGTAGTAGTCCCTGCATTCTGTGGAGTACAGGAAAAGTGATTGTCCTTAGACATCACTGAGGGAGTGCAGTGAGAGATTGAAACCTCTTGCTCCCATCCCACTGCCCACTCTTTGGTCGCACCTGTGTAATCTCCAGACATGGTGATTGGAACGGGGCCCCCAGGGTGCAACCTGGAACTGGGGTACCAGGGAACCTTCTGGCATACAGGCCAGGGCTCCCTTACTCACTGTAATGCTGTGACAAGCTGCAGACCACTCTTGGTCCTACACTTATGCAAACCTTTACACAGACAGGGACACACCCAGCTGAAGTAATATTAAGACTTCTTCCCCAGCTCCACAGCCTGGGACCCCAGAGCTGTACCGTCTTGCCTGGTCAAAAGCCTGACCAGTATAAGTTTATTACCTAGTCCATTGCTCTCTCAAAGTGGAGAGGACAATGCATCAGTTTTTGTTGCTGAGCAGATTCCCCAGATTAACTACACAAAGATAGATTTTAAGTGATTATAAGTAATGAGTGTACAGATCAAAATAGATTACCTAAGAAAGAAACAAAAATATAATCTAAGCTTTATAAACTAGATAGGATTTGAATCAAGCAGTGTCTCATGCTATTAGCTAGTATAAGCAGGTTACAGCTTTTGCATACATAGACAGGAATGCTTCTCTGCTACCTTGGACTCTCCCTTCCCCAGTTCAGTTTTTGTTCCTCAGGTGTTGTAGGGGGAGTGAGGCCCTGTGATGATGTCATTTCCCCCTTTTATATCTTCTTTCAGCTTACTGGAAAGATCTTTTGCTGAGACATAGAATATTAGGATTGGAAGGGACCTCAGGAGATCATCTAGTCCCACCCCCTGCTCAAAGCAGGACCAATCCCCAAATGGCCCCCTTGAGGATTGAATTTACAATGCTGGGTTTAGCAGGGCAATGCTCAAACCACTGAACTATCCCTTCCCCCCCAAATGAATCAGTCTCCATTAGGTATGTGCTATCTCTGAGAGCGTTCCATTGTTCCTGGGATAATCCTTGGCAGTGTTTTGTATTGTCAATGGGCCATCAACATTGTTTGGCCTTTTTATTGTAGAAAGGCTGCTTGTGGGTGTTCCCAACCTCACAGCATGTTTCAGTAACACATACATAACAAAATCTTATAACTTCATATACAATGATAGCACGGACAACTTAACAGGATATTAATGTTCAACAGATTAAGACTTTTAAAATGATACCTTACAAGGTATATTTTTGTACAAAACATATAATTATATCACCATGGTAAATAGGGGGGTGCCAGTATGTTGCTTTGGGGTGAAGAATGTCAGAGTGATCCTTAGCAATTTATGAAATAAGATCAAGCAATGAAACTCCTGATTTATCTTCCACGATGCCACAATAATCCACTGCCATAAAAGTCGTAGCTCTCAGGGACACCCATTTTAATAACTATTGTTTGTTCTTAGTTGTTATACTCCTTCTTTCCTTCCAGATTTTTAGACCCTCAAAAGTAAGACACCAATGGCCAAATCCTCCTTGCCTCACATGAATATTAATAATGTTATTCATTTAATACCCTCCCACTGGTGGGCCAGTCACTTATGTTTGTAAAGAGAGGTGTGACTGTGTAACCCATGACTACTTGGTATGGTGCTCTGTCCCCCTCTAGTGGCACCTGGCCCAGCTAGAGATTGATGAGTCTGCTACAGCCTTAGCTAAGAACCATGTGACTTTAGCTCATGCAGGAGAGGCTCATATACTAAGTTTCAGAGGTGCCAGGTTCAATCCCACCCACTGCTGACTGGCTTCTGTTGGCATTACAAAAGCAGCATGTGTAGATATGTACCCATGGTAGTTTATAATGGAGCTATCTTGAAAAACAATAGCAGTGAAACTGTCAGCTCAGGCTAGCTGCTGAAGTGCATACAAGAGATCCAGCCTATGTTGTTGCCTGTGCTGCTGTGACTTCACTGCTGTTATTTGAGCTAGCTAGATCAAAGCTAGCTCATGTATGTCTATATGTGCTACAATCACATCTCTGATTGCAGCATAGACCTAGCCAAAGAAAACAGATCCTGCCCCAATAAGCTTATAACTTAAATAACAAAATAAAGACAATGGTGAATATAGATTGTGTCGGCAAGGAAAAGTATGGTTAATGATATATGATTGTAGGGTTAGTCAATTGAGTGCATTAAAATACTTGAGTGCACTGCTTGAGTAAGACAAGCAGGGTCCTTTACATTCAGATACTTACTCTCCAACTACACAACACCAAAATGAAAATATTAATCTTTTTGGCTGAAAATACAGCAGTTGATAAAATATTATATAAAATTATTGCCAAATTTGCTTATTGGGAGACGTTTCACACTGAATAATAATTTGTGGAGCTGGGTATTTTTCAGTCTCCCTCAGTTTCCCCCCAAGTCAAATTCTGGCATTGGAGTGGGAATTGAAATGGTTCCACAATCAATTAAAATAATACTGGTGCAAACTACTTGCCAATGTCAAGACAAGGAAAATTAAGAATTACCTGACGGTTAGAGCACATATAGCACGTAAAGTGTTAGGTACAGAAAAAGGACCAAAAGCTCACAGACTGAAGTCAAGAAATAGTGCAAAATTGATGAGAAAAACAAAGGCAGAGAATGAAAGGAAGTTTGCACAAGATGTAGAGTTAAATAATAAAACATGTTTCAAGTACATAAGGGGAAAGCAAAGCCTCCAGGAGACAGCAAGGGTAATTTATTGACAGAAGAAGCAGTCCTTAATAAATAATTAAAGGAATTATTTGCTTCATTGTTCACAGGGGACAATGAGGGACAGGTGCCAGCATCTGATACATGTCTCTATGGATGTTGAAGGAAGTACGTGATCAAAGAGTCCTGATAGCTGAAGAGATGCAGTGACTGTTGAGGGGGAGAATCACAACCAGGCAGAAGCTCTTGCAACACTTGTGCAAAAGTGGAAAAAAGGATATGGAAGGAAAGAGGGAATAGGAGATGAATGCAAAACGTCTCAGCCTTTTTATAGTTACTGGGTGTTAGTTAATATGAGCTAAAAGCCCAGTGAAGACAAAGGCAGTTTGTAGTTTTAACACAACTCAGTAGGTTGAGGTAAACCCTAGGCCGTCCCTTACACTATGTATACACTGCGTACCCTACAGTGGCACAGCTGTGCCACTACAACTATGCTGCTGTAAGGTATGCAGAGTAGCCACTCTTTACCAGCAGAAGAGAGCTCTCCTGCCGGCAAAATAAAACCATCGTCAACCAGGAGTGGTAGTTTTGTTGGTGGGAGAGCATCTCCCACGACAAAGCATTGTCTACACTGGCGCTTTTTGTCATTAAAACTTTTGTCCGTCAGGGGTGTGGTTTTTTTCATACCTCTAACTGATAAAAGTTTTAACAACAAAAGTGCAGTGTAGACATAGACATAGACTTTACCTCTACTTGCCAACTCATGTTAAAATTATAATCTGCCTTGTCTTCACTGGGACTGTGCCTCATGGTGGTTACCTTGCATTAGATAATATGAGTTAAGAATACACCTTTTTTTTCCCCTAGTGAGGATGCAATTGTGGGAGAGGAACTGAGGCATCAGCTCTTCCAGTTTACATATTAAAAGTCTACAGTGCCCTGGTTGTGCTGGAGGTCTGGAAAGTGCTAGTTAGCTGGTATAGTAAACACCTTCCAACAACATACTTTTTAAAATCCTAGTTTAGACAAAGCCTTAGAAAGATATTTCCTGAGGACTAATGCTTTGCTCTGAGAATCAGTGAGAAGATTAGTTGTATTTGCAGTGTAAATCTGTAAGCATCATTAGCTTTGAAGGCGGAACATGCAGGAGGATACAATTTGTCAGATGAAGTATTTTAGGTCCCTATTCAGTGAGGTACTTGAGTATATGCCTAACCTTAAACATGTAGGTATTCCTGGTGCAAACAATGAGACTACTCATATGCTTAAATTTAAGCATGTGCTCAAGTACCTTCCTAAATAAGGGGCTTATTCTCTGCATTTAAGTCTAGAGATGCACAGTGAGAAGAGGGTGAAAAGAAAAAAGAAAGGGTGAGGTTTCTTTCCCTGCACAAAGATGCTGGATTCCATCTGTGCTTCCTCTTTCAATTCCCTTCCCATGGAAATCCTTTTGCATCACTGCAGTTATACCTGATGGGTATAATTATGATGTTATATCAGGCAGTCAAGCTCAGATCTGCTAACTCATTAATAGAGCAGATATATAATCTTTTATATGCCTATCAATATCTGTGCTTGTCTGTCTATACACACACAGAGAATACATAAGATGGAAGGTAGGTTAAATAAATAGCTTTCCCTACTCTCGGGTGGCAGAGCAAAGCACTGATCTGAGTCAAGCATGCATGATTATCTTCAACAAGGGGAAATAAATTGATTCCGACCTCTTCAATCATCTCTTATATTTTATCCTGCATCCTCTGACTCTGTTTATAACAGTGAGAATGTTCACATCTTTAGGCTCATGCAACAGTGTTACATGGGATCTTGTAGCTCACACACACCTAGAACTCACTCCATGCTTAATTTCTCTTCTGCCTCCCATGAATCTGACTTCAGCAGGTTTAACTCCCTGCTTCTCCCACTATGTAAGCTGTGCTTTGTCTGAACTACCCGACTCATCCGTCCAGCCCATGGGGAGGAGGTGGCTGAGAAGCCACCTGAGAAGGGAAGGTTGGGAATCAAAAATCTTCTAGCTGGAGCTGTAGCTACACAGAAGTGGGAGGAGAGTCATAGGTGGTGAGAAAGCTGTAGGAATTAGTTAGATTGAAAGCTCTTTGGGGAAGTGGCCATCTTTTTGTATGTATGTGTCTGGGGCAGCTGGCTGCTGCTGTAATATAAATAAGAATCATATCAGAGATCCTCCACATCTTACCAAAGGACCCTGCAAAATCTAGGATGACCCTGAACATTCAAACGGCATCCTAGTTAGTTACAAAGCTATTGGGTAAGAGTAGTGCCTAGAGACTCTGAGCATGATCACAGCTGCTTTATGCTAGTTAATGTACATACTCATAGTGAGAGGCAGTCAGTCTCTGCCCCGAAAGATTTTACCAGTTAAATAGACGAGACCGGCAAAGCGTGGGGGAGAGGAAAGATTAATATCCCAATTTTACAGATGGGGAGCTGAGGCACAAAGCAAGTGACCTGCCCAGGATCACACAGGGAATTAGTGACATAGATGGAAACTGAGGGCTGGGCTATACTGAAAAGTGACATCAGCATAGCTACATTGCTGGAGGTGTGAAAAATGTACACCCCTGAGAGTTGTAGTTAAGTGGACCTAGCCCCAGGTGTAGACAACGCTAAATTCTTCTGTCGACCTAGCTATGACCTCTTAGGGAGGTAGATTACCCACACCAATGGAAGAACCCCTCCCATCACTGTAGGAAGTGTCTACATTGAAGCACTGCAGCTGTGCCACTGTAGTGTTTTTCAAGCGTAGACCATAGCCTGAATGCAGATCTTCTGAGACCTAGACCAGTGATTTAAACACAAGACCATCCTCCCTCTTTAAGCCTTGTCTGGATTGTACTTTCATTAGCAAATGCTGAAACTGATAAGACCAAACTTCATAGAAAGACAGTACTGCTTTGCTAAGTGTTTAGGCGTCTTAGCGATAATACACACAGAAAGCAGTGCATTAGAATGGGGAATATGCTAACGGATATATTTGCTATACTGAACTTCAATACTATAATGCTTCATTTCTCCCCCTCTTCTCTCAGGCGTGATCCAACTCTAACTGTAACATGGAACTTTGTAAAGTTTCCTGAGGACACAGATTGTTCAAAGACATAATACTGTAAAGAAAAATATGATTTTGTTGCGCAGCACTGCATTGTATTTATTGTGAGGCAGGAAACAGAAGTGCTCCTTCTTGTCCCTTTCTCCTCTTTTGTCTCTTCCTTCCTGCCCTCCTTCCCACCAACCACACCGCTGGAGAAAAAAAGCTGTTCTAAAATAAAGCAACCTTCAAAAAAAAAAACCTTAAATCTTTAGCCGAAACCACCGCTTTCAACAATTCCTCACCCAGACCACAACTTCTCACTTTTGTTTTTTGTTAAGCAAATATCTAGCTTGCAAAGTGTCCAGTTGTCATTCTGATGATGAAAAATGTGAGTTAGAAAGAACTACACTTTTTTAAAACAGCGACCTGTGGGCCAGGGAAAATAGCAAACTTGTACAGTGAATGGTATAACTCACCACTCTGATATTGTAGGCTTTGCATAAAAAAAATCAGAGCTACACTAGGACTTTTTTTTTTGTTAGAATTTCTTTAGCTCCACTTTGTCAATCAACAGCTCAGCTACTCCAGTGATAAGCACAGATTAAAAAAATTCTAGCTAGCTAGATGAGATTGATAGATAGAAGGGCTGGCATCACTGCACTGTTATACAAGGATTAAGACTGCACTCTGCAGAGTTCCTCAGGCAATTAATGGAAAAGTTGTATCTATGAGATGCCTGATTAACAGGGATTTATGTTATAAGAAAAGCATCATTAATGCAGAAAATGTATATCTGTTGCCATGTCTTTCAGTGGTTACTTATTTCGACTAGGTTCCATATTTGATTTCTAGTAAGTCAGATATGTCCTTTGTAAGTTAAAAGCAAATGTCCACACAAGGAATGCAACACTTTAAATTTGAACTTTGCAAAACCATTGATTAGAAAGAAAGAATAGCACTTATGGAAATGTTTTGATCTGAATTTCTGGAGCCGGATTCATGGTATAAACCAGATTCTCTTCAGATTTAGTTCCACTAGTAGGTAAGAGTAATGAAGAGCTCCTGCTTGACACATACTCTCAGTACCCAGTTTCAACATCAGTCTTAGAAAAGAATTCTCTGAAGTAAAATCAAGACATGACACAAGGAGCTGGGAACTGGAACAACCGAGATTAAGACTTTCCTCAGTTCTCTTCGTAGCTCTCACAGTCTTAGAGCCATCAGTGGATTTTCAGTGGCATAAAGCTGGTGTAAGGCGTAGAGAATCAAGACCTTAGTCTGTCTGTAGAATCCTTCTTCAGCTTTAGAACTCCTTTCCATGCCAGTGTTCCATGGCTCCTGAAACAGCCTCTTAGGATATGTCTACAGTTCAATTGCACACCTACAGCTGGCCTATGTCAGCTGACGAGCTTTCACAGCTCGGGCTACAGAGCTGTTTAACTGCAGTTGTAAACATTCAGGCCTCGGCTCTGGGAGACTCTTCCACACGGGTCCCCGATCCCAGGCTTCTGCCCGAGTCCAAACATCTATACTGCAATCAGAGGAGCCTTCTAATGTGCTGTGGGGGAGCTCAATCCCTGCCCTTGTTCCTCCTCCTCCTCCTCCCCCTGGGCAACACAGTATGGGGAGGAGGTGAGCAGCCCTCAGTGGAGAAAGAACAGGTTAAGACAGGGATCGGCAACCTTTGGCACACGGCTCATCAGGGTAAGCCCCCTGGAGGGCTGGGCAGGTTTGTTTACCTGCCACAGCTGCAGGTTCAGCTGATCATGGCTCCCATTGGCCGCGGTTCACCATCCCAGGCTAATGGGGGCGGCAGGACGCAGCATGGGCCAAGGAATGTGCTGACCACAGCTTCCTGCCACCCCCATTGGCCTGGGATGGTAAACCACAGCCAGTGGGAGCAGCTATCGGCTGAACCTGTGGACGCAACAGGTAAACAAACCGGTCCAGCTCACCAGGGTGCTTACCCTGGCAAGCCGTGTGCCAAAGGTTGCCGATCCCTGGGTTAAGGACTATTTAGAAAAGCTGGACATGCACAAGTCCAGGGGTCCAGATATAATGCATCCGAGGGTGCTGATGGAATTGGCTGATGTGATTGCAGAGCCATTGGCCATTATCTTTGAAAATGCATGGCAGTCGGGGGAGGTTCCAGATGATTGAAAAAAAGGCAAATATAGTGCCCATCTTTATAAAGGGAAGAAGGAGAATCAGGGAAACTACAGACTGGTCAGCCTCACCTCAGTCCCTGGAAAAATCATGGAGCAGGTCCTCAAGGAAACCATTTTGAAGCACCTGGAGGAGAGGAAGGTGATCTGGAACAGTCAACATGGATTCACCAAGGGCAAGTCATGCCTGACCAACCTGGTTGCCTTCTATGATGAGGTAACTGGCTCTGTGGATATGGGGAAAGCAGTGGACGTGATTATCTTGACTTTAGCAAAGCTTTTGATACAGTCTCCCATATTGTTCTTGCCAGCAAGTTAAAAAAGTATGGATTGGATTAATGGACTATAAGGTGGATAGAAAGCTGGCTAGATTGTCGGGCTCAACAGGTATTGATCAAAGGCTCAATGTCTAGTTGGCAGCCAATATCAAGTGGAGTGCCCCAGTGGTCAGTCCTGGGGCTGGTTTTGTTCATGATCTGGATGATGGGATGGATTGCACCCTCAGCAAATTCACAGATGACAGTAAACTGGGGGGAGAGGTAGATATGCTGGAGGGTAGAAATAGTATCCAGAGTGATCTAGATAAATTGGAGGATTGGGCCAAAATAAATCTGATGAGGTTCAACAAGGACAAGTGCAGAGTCCTGCACTTAGGACAGAAGAATCTCATGCATTGCTGCAGGCTGGGGGCTGACTGGCTAAGCAGCAGTTCTGCAGAAAAGGACCTGGGGTTTACAGTGGATGAGAAACTGGATATGAGTCAACAATGTGCCCTTGTTGCCAAGAAGGCTAGCTGCATATTGGGTTGCATTAGTAGGAGCATTGCCAGCAGATCGAGGGAAGTAATTATTCCCCTCTATTCGGCACTGATGAGACCACACCTGGAGTATTGCATCCAGTTTTGGTCCCCCCACCTCAGAAAGGATGTGGACAAACTGGAGAGAGTTCAGCGGAGGGCAACGAAAATTATCAGGGGGCTGGGGCACATGACTTATGAGGAGAGGCTGAGGGAACTGGGTTTATTTAGTTGGCACAAGAGAAGAGTGAGGGGGGAATTTGATAGCAGCCTTCAACTACCTGAAGGGGGGTTGCAAAGAGGATAGAGCTCGGCTGTTCTCAGCGGTGGCAGATGTCAGAACAAAGAGCAATGGTCTCATGTTGTAGCAAAGGAGGTCTAGGTTGGCTATTAGGAAGCACTATTTCACTAGGAGGGTGGTGAAGCACTGGAATGGGTTACTTAGGGAGGTGGTGGGATCTCCATCCTTAGAGGTTTTTAAAGCCCAGCTTGACAAAGCCCTGGCTGGAATGAGTTAGTTGTTGTTGGGCCTTCTTTTAGCAGACGTTTGGACTAGATGACCTCCTGAGGTCTTTTCCAACCCTAATCTTCTATGACTCTACACATTTTACTGATATGGAAAGAAGAATCTGCTTCCATGGCAGGGCTTTTTCAGTTCCTGGAACTGAGATGTGGATCAGTTCAGTCCAGTCACTACTGCACAGAAATGGTTGATGTCTGTGGGAGTTTTGCCTGAATAAAGACTTCAGAACTGGTTTCTCTAGCAGCAGAAATGTTTCATTATTCAAAATAGTTACATGGAGTATGAAGAACCCTTCAGTTCAAAGAATGTGGATGCATTTCACATAAAAATGTAATTGAAACATATTTTACTGGGTGAAATGCATCACCATACACTGAAATAAATAAATTGCATAGTAAATAGAGTTCATATTGAAATTGGCAAATGACTCACCTTAAAACACAGCATATGGAACCAGATATATTACTTTTCAGAACTCAGTGTTCTGAACAGTGCATCGCTATTGGTGTGAGTCTCCTAAATACAGGGATGGATCGTGTCATCTTTGCACAACCAAAACTTTTGAAATAAGTAAAAGTTTTACTTATTTAAGGCCTACAAGTTGGGGCTTATAGTAAATCAGAACTGGCAACACAAGATACTTCTAAGGAAAGATTGCTTATTTAAAGTTTGTTATACATTATTTCTTTAATCACTTTTGATTTCTGAAGACCATTTTTATGTGAGTCTTGCATAAGCACAGTCAGAAAGAAAGAAAGAGAATTCTTGAACATGCACTGAATTTCCTTGATGATAACGTCTAACGGTTTTTAGTATCAGAGGGTAGCCGTGTTAGTCTGGATCTGTAAAAGCAGCAAAGAATCCTGTGGCACCTTATAGACTAACAGACGTTTTGGAGCATGAGCTTTCGTGGGTGAATACCCACTTCCTCAGATGCATGTTTTTATATGCTATCTCAGGCCTATTTCTTAAAAGATGCCTTAATTCAGTCTCCCTCTTTGCTCCTGCAGATTTGTGCCTGAAAATAACTATAGGAACAATTATTTGCAAGTTCAAAAGGGGACCTGTAAGCATCTAAGTACCTGATCTGTGAGTGCAATCAAATATATATCTACATGTCTTTGTGCCTGAAAAAGTATGTTCTTGCAATTATTTATGGGTATGAAAACAGTAACTTAAAAAAATCCAGCTCTTAGTCCTTTGATCAAATTCACATATTCCTAAAGCTTCTTATTCAGATCTTCACTCGTTCTTCTTGAAATGCACTTTAAGAGTACACAATGCATTAATAGCCATTATTTTAAGTGCCACTTAATCAAAGCCAAGAGCAGTCTAAGGCAAACACTTGATTAAAATGAGTGCATCTCTATCATTCCCAAATTGGTGTGTTTGCAGAGTAAGGATAAGACATGCTTATTTATCCACATATGTGGCACAAAGTCTTTTTTTTACTAGACAGAGGTGCCTTGCAATATTTTTAATGTCAGAATAAGAAAATGTGATTGTTGTGTTCCCTTCCTTAGGGCTTGGGTCTGATCGTCACCAGGCTAAAAGACATGGCAGAGACACAGCTGAATTCCCTTCTCTGCAAATAAATTCATAAGGATTCTTCAGAGGCAAAGTTCTAGAAAGAACTGCAGACTTAGGGCCCAGCAAAGCACTGAAGCATGTGCTTGACTTCAAGTCCATGAGTATTCCCACTGATGTCAAAGGGAATGGGTATTCTCTTTTCCTATCTTAAACTGCAACACATGAGCTAGTACAAAATGTGGCAGCAAAACAAACTCCCATGTCCCAGTACAGATCCTCTGCCAGCGTCAGTGGTCAGAGCTTCATTGAAGACAATAGTTCTATGATAATTAGCACCAGCTGAAAATCTCCCCCTGCCCCCATATCTCCCCTCATATCAAAGGTGAATATTTCAGTAGCGAGTGAAGTAATTCTGATAGTAGGTGGCTCTTTAGTCTAGCAGAAAAGGGCATAACAAGATCCAATGGGTGGAAGCTGAAGCTAGGCCAATTCAGACTAGAAATAAGGTGCACATTTTTAACAATGAGGAAAATTAACCATTAGAGCACCTTACCAAGGGTTGTGATGGATTTACATTACCTAAAGTCTTCAAATCTAGACTGGACAGTTTTCTAAAAGATATGCTGTAGCTCAGTGATTCCCAAAGTGGGGTTCCCTGGTGGTCCACCATGAGTTATGCAGAGGTCCTCCCTTGAACCAGGGCTGGAACACACTGAAACAGCATTCCAGAACTTTTGCCACATGGAAGACGCTCTTTTGTTCTCAAATGGATGTCCTTCGCACAGCATGACCTCGCACGCGCCATGTGTGAGAGGTCACGCCAGTGTGGATTTGGGTAATACTGGAAATGAAAGGGGTCCGGGACATTTAATCAGATGCCAAAGGAGTTCTTGGTGGAAAAACAGTTGGTATAGATGAAGCTGGAGTTATGGGTTTGATGCAGAAATTAGTGGATGAGGTTCTTTGGTTTGTGTTATGCAGGAGGTCAGGCTAGATTATTATAATGGTCCCTTCTGGCCTTAAAATGTATGAATCTGTGATTTATGTACATAGTTTGATAATAAGTTTAGAATGCTTGGGGAAGGAATGGTAAGATGTTGTTATAGAATAAAAACGACAAACATACTGTGAATATATTACACTTTGTAACCTCCCTTGAGCTATTTTCCTTTGACTGTAAGTTAGTTAATGAGCTACTCTGGTATTTATGTAGAATACCATATTTCCCTACTTATATACTTATGAACATAACACTTTACATTGTTGAATGTTACTCTAATGCAGGGGTCAGCAATCTTTCAGAAGTGGTGTGCCGACTCTTCATTTATTCACTCTAATTTACGGTTTCACATGTCAGTCATACATTTTAACATTTTTAGAAGATCTCTTTCTATAAATCTATACTATAGAACTAAACTATTGTTTGTAAAATAAATAAGGTTTTAAAAATGTTTAAGAAACTTCATTTATAATTAAATTAAAATGCAGAGGCCTCCCCCCCCGGACCAATGGCCAGGACCTGGCCACTGTGAGTGCCGCTGAAAATCAGCTCACGTGCTGCCTTCAGCACGTGTGCCATAGGTTGCCTACCCCTGCTCTAATGTCATCTTTCAGAGATAGGCACTTCAAGCGCTCTTAAGAAGAGGCCATCCCCTAAAGGTGAATTGTGGTTTAATTTGCTAGAATAACCCTTAATAAAAATGATAGCAGACTGCACACACAAGGATTCTGCTGTAAAGGACAGAGTGTACTGCAAACTCTAAACAAAACCGTCACCTCCCATTTCCATCAAAAGACTCTCCGTCCAATATATTAACCTAATATTGTGGACATCACCCCACTGCCCTCATTACCTTATTCGTATGGTTAATGTTTGCATTATGGAATTTCACATGAGTATTTGCTCTTTTATTTCTTAAGGTTTTGCCTTCTACTCACAATTTCATGAGCGTGGAAATTTTTACATTGACAACAAACAAAGATAAGACTTTTACTAGTGCCTAACTTAACAAACTATACTAGATTCAAGCAAATGTTCTCACTACATGCTCCAGCAGACTAGTGATCAAACTCTCAGGTCAGGACCTCTCCCCCAGAATCCAACGACTGCTTCTTTCGTCTTTTTGGGTGCAGCAAATGCAATGAGGAGGGAGAGAGGGAGGGGTGCCTTGGGGTGTCCATACTTTTTATAGTTTCATTTCCTCTCTTGAAAAACATTTCCAGCTGAGACCCAGGAGCCAGGAGTCTTTGTGGAAGGAGGTTCCCTGCTCTTTTTAAAAACTGTTTCAATTTCCTTTGCCTTCCCTTCCTGCCTGATGATTCTGTTTACTGCTTTAATGCAGTTGGAGCAGAGCACACATTTCTTTGTTTAGGACAGACCTATTTGCCAACTTCTGTTTGGGCAGGGCTGTGAGGTTTGGAAAATGAGTTAATAATACCATTCAGAAGAATCTTATAATGTCACATTCAGTGTTGCCACACAGATTTTATCAGGACAACACTGACCAGCAAATTATGACTTTTCAAATGAAAAGTCACACCTTGTACCAACTTTATTACAATGGTGTGTATGGTGTGAATACAGGGGTGTATTCCATCAGACCTGCTAATTCATGTGAAAATTACAAACAGCCTTGTCTTCACTAGAATTTTACCTCATGTTAGTTAACTCATCTTTTTTTATGTAGTGAAGACAAGGCCAATCGGACAACCTCATGTGTCTGCAGGATCAGGGCATTAGAAAAATGTTCTGCTATGTCCATTTCTGAGTTCTAACCAAAATGTGACACCATTTGTAGGTTGAATTATCTTGCGTGAAGTTGAATATTAAGAGATAATTCTGCTTTCCTTTCTTTGCAAAGAGCTTTGAGATATGTGGATGGAAAAAAAATCTGGTTTTGTCTAATGGAAGTCAATGGGAGTCGGAACAAAGCTTCTTATGATTAATAATCATTTATTTATTGCTACAGCGGGTCTACAGCATTGGTCTTGTAGTAAGCTCCCTAAAATGGCTCAGAAGGTAGGAAAAATGTGCTGCTTGATATCAATAAAATGCTGTACAAGAGACAGAGGAATAGACAAGAATGTAAATTAGGATTTTCGTGGTGTTAACTGTAGAAACTATGTTTATGGATGAAAAATAAAAAGACAATATCTGCATGCCTGGGACTGCCTCTGCTTAAGAGTTGGGAGAAATCATTCAAAAAACAGTCCACCAGAGTGAAAATATAGCCAGTGTAATATGGTGTTAGGTTGCTGTAAATTAGACTTTGAATAATCTGCAGTATAATCAGTGGTCTCCTAAATTTAAAAAGGTTATTGGCTGCTTTAACTAACACATCCAATTTTTTCCAAGCTTACTGTACACATTATGCATGCAGCTCATAAACTTTGTACTGGCTCTCTTATTTGTTTTTACTACCTTTAGGGTAGTCACACTATCCATCCTCTCACCTCTTCTTCCCACTCCCCAAATGATCACACAATCCTCCCAAAATGAGACACTGTAATGTGTAACAATAATTTAATATATCTTCTGGTCTTTGTGTATTTTAAAGATAGATGGTGCCCTATAACTCTGGCATTTATTCAGTGTTGGAGGCTGGATATTTGCTCAGTACACTGGTGGGAACTCTAGAAGGGTGTAGCAGGGTCTCACAACAACCAGAGTCTCAGAAGGAATGCAGGCTGATTAGGTCATAATTCCATATACGGTGTCCCTGGGAGCCCACTCCAATGTGCCTGCTGCACTACCCTTGAGGTCTCTAGATGAAATAATGACCATTCACTCTCCCTTTCTTCCATTTAATTACACTATATGTGCCTTATCTCTCAAATGTTACACCTTTTGTGTTTCTTTAGAATAATTCAACTCAACAGATCCATGGGGCTATTTAAGGGGAATCTTCCAGACACATATTTTCTCTGTGTGCACAGAGGGCCTTCAATATTTTGCCACTTAAATTGCACTTTATTATGGGCCTGATCCGCCAAAGAACTCCATACTCAGCTCCCAGAAGGTACTAGTGGCCTTTCCTCCCAGCTACCTCAATGGAAGCTGAGATCCCTCAGTACCTACCAAAATCAGGCCCTCTTTCATTTTCTGCAGTTGTGAATTAACAATCCATTGCAATTCGTGACTTTAAATTTGGATGATTCTTGGGTTTTGTTAACTTGGAACCCAAATATTTTCAATCTGCTGTATCTTGGAAATGAGTTCTGGTCTATAGTTGGGATTTTTCTAAGGACCCTATAGAAGTTAGGCATCCAAATCCCATTGGATTTGAATGTGAGATAGACCCTTTTGAAAATGCCATCCAATATTATGAAATAAAAGCTGGAACAGACTGAGAAAATCAAGATTAGAAAAAGCCTGTGGATTAGAATCAAGGGTAATGACTACAAAATCTGAACCCACAGAGTTTTATATCCTCCTACAGCTAGAATTGAAATAGATTGAGAATGTTTTCTAAAATACACAGTGAAAAACACAAGCATATAAACATTATAGTGGCAGTCTATGAAATTGGGAAACACAGCAATGGAAAATTCTTCTCAGATTCACTTCTAGCAACCAGCAAAAGTGTCGAGATAATTTTCCCCGAGTTTTACGAGATTGAATTTTTTCAGGTGGCTTTCACAATGTACGGTACTTTGGTTCTAAAGGAATCCTTTATCAAGTGAAAATGACATCTGGATTTACTGGGTCTTTTTTCCATTTGATCTTCTTCTACCTTTTGTTAATGCTGAGTTTAGGTTAAGAAGCATCAGAGACAGAGTCACATCTGGTTTCTGGTAATTTAATAAAAAAAGGAATTATGTCAGAGAATGTTAGGGAAATATTGACAGGTAAAGAAATAACTTTTTAATCAAAATGAAGAGTACAGGAAATGCTGAAGTTACTTATAATGTTAGCGGCAGTTAGTGGTGGGGGGGTCCCAGGCAGCAGAATTATTTTTCTGTTGATTACACCAACTTGTCAATAAGGTATCATCCCAGTTCAAATGTGACAGAACATGTATCTGTGAACAGAAAAGGCCTGATGCTTGCTTCCATCAGTGTTACACCACTGCACAAAATTTGCAGCTTGTGTAATTCCATGGAATCAGCTGAGAATATGGCCCAGTGATTTCAAAGGAGTTACTCCTGCTTTATAGCAATGTAAATGAGAGAAGAATCAGGCCTGCACTCTACTTTTGTTGTAAATTAGTTCTGAATGTCTGTATATTTTCATTAATTGTGTTTGGAAGAACAACCTGTGTGATAAATCAACCTTAGAAAGCGTCCCTTACCTGTTCATCTTTTCAGGGCTTGAAAAATAGCCCGTTTCTATTTTCAAACAATATGCAGTAGTTCAATGTCAAAGACAAATGCATGCTGTGGTATTTAGACTTGAATTATACCATACTGGAGTCTAGGATGAAAAGAGAACACGCAGCATGTTTTTGAGTGAGTTTTGCCATAGTCCAGCTTGAATGTATCTATGCTGATTCTTAGATCAGTTTGTGTTCCTTTATCTGGATCAGGCGTGTCTTCTTGATGCATTAGAATGAGCCATTAAAAAGCAAATGAATGATTTTAATATTGTTTCTTTTAACATCCCAAAGGAATTTTTTCCACTGTCTATGTGGTTCTGAAGCTAGGGTCAGAGTATGTGAGCTTTATGGTTTGAAATAAAAGTTATAGGGCCAAATTTTCAGCTGTTGTAGATTAGCATAGCCCTTTTGATGTCAGCATAGCTATGGCAATTTACAGCTGCTGAGGACCTGGCCCCTAATTTTTCCATATGAATGGCAAGAGTCCAATGAGGTCACCATGCTGCATAGTTTGGCTGTGTAAGTAAACAGGAAAGTTTGTAACCCCTATGGTTTGTGATAACTCAGCTGTTGGAGCTAGGGTGACCAGACAGCAAGTATGAAAAATCGGGACAGGGGATGGGGGGTAATAGGAGCCTATATAAGAAAAAGACCCCCAAATCGGGACTGTCCCTATAAAATCAGGACATCTGGTCACTCTAGTTGGAGCCCGAAGTAGGGGCACAGATATGCTGAGTTCCCTCGGGTCCACATAGCTGATGTAGCACCCCTACCTGTAGGCTGTGGATAGAGCAAGACATGGGGGTCAGGACTGCTGAGTTCTTATTCCTGCCACTGACCTGCTATGTAACGTTGCTCGCTTTTCATAGCTCTTCCCTGCATCTCATCTTCTGTTGTAGCCCACTGTGCCTCCTCTTCTCTACCCACTTGTCTCCCCCTGTTGCTTCTTTTGTCTCCTCCTCTCACTCCTGACTTCATGACTTTTCTCACTTGGCTTCCAATGCCTAGAACAACATCCCCCTTCCTGCAGGCAATGTGTCTTCATTCTTCACCTTCAAATCCTTTCTCAGAACTCATGATCCAGGCCATCAATATTGACTGTAGTATAGCAGGGTGCAGCAGAAGTCATAAGATAGATAATGCATGTGGTCAAAATGTTATTAAAACTCACTGAATCTGACTCATGTTAGGGGTAGTGTGGAGCCCTTAAATCCCAGGATAAAGAGGCACAATATCCCAGGTGCTTCTGTATGCACACTGGGAAAGCACAATCTGCTCCTATATCAGGAAGGAGCAAATTCCTTTCCCTTTCTTGGTGCACCAGCCCCACTCCTCAGGCTGATGCAGGAGGAAGTGAGGGGACCAGGATCATCCACTGACTTTTTGGTACCCTGCTTCTGGCTATCCCCAGATTGCAGGAACTGCTATTGTGACGGGTCACTGCACAAGCACACAAATTGAGGGTGGAGGGGCATTTCTTGCATGCCCCATGTTGCTGTGCAGAGCCACTCATAATCTGAATCTAAACATACATCATTGTGCACACAATTCTTTATGGAACAAATTCTCTTGTTGAGGTAAATGGGTGCAGAGATGTGAGGGAGCTGAATATTTCTGAACAGCAGTTAAGCACAAATATGTATATTAAGACCCGGTAGGAGACTCTTGCTTTATATTTCAAAGATCTAATTACATAAATGACAGATGGTTTCACCCGTTATGTAAAATCCATTAGTCAATGAGATCTCAGGTCTTCTGGACTTTTGTAAAGAGATTTGAACTACCGTTTATCACAGATTCAGTTTTAGGTCTCTTCATGATGAATTGTATGAAGAAGTGTGTAAGCACACTTATCAAAGTGAACTGAGTTTTGTCATCTTACACAAGTGGTGAATTTTATACCTGAGGATGTAAGGTTCCCATACTTCTTAAAATGATGTGGAGGAAATCAGTTCTTTACTTGGAAAATAGGAACAAAGGTTCCAATGTGCCTCAGCTGAGAAAGTGGTGGGGTTACTGGTAGAATTTCTCCAGGATAACATAAACCTCTGCATTGCTTTTGCCTGTCGTCCTGATTGTTGCAAACCAGTGTCTTGACTGAAAATGGCAAAAATTTCTTCTGTTGACAGCCTGCTCAGATAAGGACCACTATACAGCTGAAGTATAAGAAGTAGCGACTTAACATTCTCATCTACTTATGCTCTAATTAATTATGACTGCTTGCTTGGATTTACTTTCCATTATTTAAGATTCTGCTTTTGCCTCCATAACTTCGACTTAAAAACCTTACTTATCTATCTCTAAAAATAAATTAAACAAATTATTTAAGGCATCAGGAAATGTTTATGGACAGCAGAATTACAGAACTCATATTCTGAATGCACGGACCTCTCTGAATAACTGATACAATTTCATGTTTCTTATGTTAGAGTTGAAATGACTGCTTCCATTTTCATTTGAAATGTGTATTTTCACATGCAAAGAACATCACCTAAAGATTGTTATTTATTTCCATATGCTCTGATCCTGCAAATACTTATGCCTCTGCTTAGCTTTATGAACCAATGCAACTACTTGTGTGTGTAAATTTCAGCACAGGCATAAGTGTTTGTAGGAGCACAGCCTTAATTTGTGTGTCTCTTGAACTGAACTTTAATTCCACAGAGCATTCTGTATACTCAGAGTAAACTGAGAAACACGTTCCAACATGCATGAAGATGAAAAATGGATGCGTAAGCACATGATGGAAAGTTTTGCTATAGTACAGAAGTAAATGTATATCTCACCACTGAACAATGCTGTTCTGACACAGATGTAAGAAGATCAGATAACTGATGTGGTATATGGGAAAGTTAATAAGAAGCAGATCTTAACGCATCTAAATTATCTCTATTAACGTTGTTCTGTCTGATAGTGTGGAAATAATTCCATATAGGATTTTTTTTAAGAACAGTGAAAGAAGATTAAATGAGTAGTTTTCAAATATGGAATGTCAATTTCAGTTAAACTTGTTTTGAAAAATAACTCTTCCTCTTTTAGGTTAGTCTCTAATCAGTCAGGATTGTCTCTGAGTCTGAGCTGAATATTAGTCATATTTAATATTAATGGTTAACACTCAGAACTCCAGCTAGGAAACCTGAAATTTACATACGGACACTTCATTTGAACTTGACGCAACCTTCAGTCAGCTTTAGGTAATGGTGGAAGATATTGTTGAATGAGAGCAGAGCAGAATACATTATAGGGAACCCCGGTGCCATGGATTCAACCTTCTGTTGATTTTGACAGAAACTATTTTCCCAAGTGCAATTACAGGGCTATCACTGCATCAGTGATGGGTGTAAGAGTTAGAGGATCAGGTCAATTTGGAGAAGCATCCAATATTTCTCCAAAGTTTCTTGGGATCATTTCTGACACTCCCTCCCCGCTCTCTAATACTTGCTAATATCGTCCCCCATTATTTTCCAAAAAGCTTCAGCTTCCAAGGCTACATCTACACTTCACACCAGGGTACAGTTAGTTACACACCTCAGTGAAAAGCAGGCTGCATCCACATTCCAGTGTGTAGCTATTTGTCAGTGAAAGGCTTTCCCAGTGACATCCCCCCTGCCAGAGCCATTTCCCACCCCCACACTGAAGAAGCTTTTACCTGCAGCAGGGGAGGTCTCCAGCAGTGGAGAGCTGCCCAAGCTTTGCCCCACTGCCTCTCTCCTGCCAGAGCTTTTCACTATATGGAGAGTCTTTTTCTGTGGAGGAGAAAGCTTCTAGCAGCAGGGAAACAGCAGGATATCTTAGGAGAATGGATAGCACATAAGGTATGTGCTTGCGTACGTACCCATCCTCTTCAGGAATGTCTTTACTCTTCTTGCCTAAGCCAGGCCTCATTGGCTACACTGTTATTTATACCTGCTGCTGTTCAGACCCATGTGCGCTGAAAGAAGCATGCAGTGTAGACATACCTCAAGAGACCCCACAACTCCCTTCTTCCATCCAGCACTTCCTGCTCTAAGAGCTTCATCCAGTGCCCACTGAAGTCAATCGGAGTCTTCCTACTGAATTCACTGGTCTTTGGACTGGGTCCTAACTGCCCCTTTCTTCTCATCCATCTCTAGTGTGCTTCAGCTCCCCTAGTCTGCACTCCTCCCAGAAACCCAATTGCCACCGCCACAATTTTAAAATTCCCCCTGCAGGGCTTTATTCGCCTTTCTGCTAGGATCCCATGCAGGGTTAAATTTAAATATAATTGTTGGAACATCCCCAGTTTAAGGCTTTGCTGCACAATATGGAGTGTTGCATATTGAAAAAAAAACATTCCTAGGCTCGCACATTACTGTGTAGTAATAGATGTTAGGGGGTTGGAGGAAGGTAATAGGTATGTTAGACATCTAAGATTTAAACATGGCTGCATGTCTTTTCAAATGCTACATTAAAAATTAGAAACACTTAAAGATAAAATCCAAAAAGAAATTGAACTGAGGCTTATGGAACATTAGGCATGAATCTAAAATTAAAAGCAAACATTTAAGTCAATGGCATTAATAAATCACTTATATCCAGCCTTAATAAAGCCTCTTTCTGTGCTCCAGCAGTGCAAAGAGCCCACACGTGTGCCATAACTCGTTGAGGATTCCCCGGCATGAGGAAATACATGATTGGCCTAGAGCTCTGCACTACTATCTCCTGACCTCCTGGTACAGGGGACACAGCCAAGGGAGTAGAACAGGACCATAGTGCTGCTGGGGAAAGGTGTAAATCAGAGTAACCTGAGCCAGACCAGCCATGGGGCTGCTCTAGTTTATGCCAGGGACCAAAGCAACCCCAGGTATATAACAAGTATATCGGTGGCAGAGTGTGATATATTTTGGCCACAAGAGTACAGCTCAATCAGAACTGAGAATCAGACTTTAAGGCTTTAAACTGGTCTAATCAACATAAAAGATCTGACCCTTTTTTCTGAGATACCTTTAGTATTAAAATGTTCATATTGCACAATAATAGAAATCTTTATAAAATATATCCTAAGTAATTCAAAAGCCTGCTGAAATCCAGTGAAAGACTCCTGTTGATTCCAATGGTCTTTTTGGATCAGACCCTTATTAAGTGTTTTACTGGTGTAAATAAATATACATAACTAAAAAATCTTGATTAATAAAGTTTTAGCTTTGGGCTCAATTCTATATCCAGGTGGATAAAAATGTCCTATCAAGGCATAGGACACAGCTCCACAACATATACAGGATGGAATCCTACATGAATCTTCTCAGTATGTTTAAGCCCCAATTCAGGAAAATATTCAAGCATGTACTTAACATTAGACGTGCTTTAATCCCAGTGACTGCAATAAGACTTAAGCACGTGCTTAAGAGCTTTCCAAAATAGGAATGCTTTCCTGAATCAAACTCTTAGTGCTGAACTGTAGTTCCTTTAAACAAAACTTAAGTTCAACTACAGTCAGTGCCTTATGTCCTCTATTCCTTTTGTATTTTTAAAGCATCAGTACTGAACTAGCAATTGCATTGTACTTGAACAATACTTTCATCTGTATTTAGCCCTCCTGTCCATTTGTTGACTATTGAGATATGTTCTATTAGATTCAAAACAAGTGTTTACACATGTACATCATAAGCAAAACAATAGAGACAAAATTAATATATAAAGCAGTTAATAGATGCAGGTATACATGAGTTATTATTCAAAGATGATAGTATCTACTAGAAGACCAAAGAAGAGAGACCCTATACAACATGAAAGGAAAAGCAATTATATACCATGTCGTTATTCTGTAATTAGTAGACAACCTGGGCCTGGAATTTTTGCACGGGAGATAATCCAGCATTCAACATTCTGTATATGTGCTGTGCAGAAAGTAAATCAACTGATTTTTAGCAAGGAAATTACTTTGGGGAACTAGATATCCCAAAATATAGCCTCTGAGCCCCTGCACCAGCTTGTCCTCTCTATCACTAGATTCCTGAATCCGTGAATGCAAGATACATTAAGATGCAGAGAGGGCTTTTTTTTTCCTCAGCTCACAATAGTCACATAGTGCCTGTCACAAGCAAGGAAACAAGTGGTATAGCTGAGATTTCATACTAAAATAATTATGGTCTATCCACAGATATTAAAATAAAGCTAGAGTGAACTTTTTCTTGATTTGGGGGACTGTAAATCTCTGTGTGTTGGTGAAAAACTCCTGGCTAGAAGAAATAAATTCTTTCAGGCTCCATAAACCATGCAAAAGAGACTTCTACCAAGACAGATTTGGAGCAAAATTTACACAAATTTTAACAGGGTTTAGTATAATCTATGGGGCTGGGGGTGGAAGAAGTCAGTTAGCATTCAGGTCAGATATATGCTTGTTTCCTTGGTTTATCAATCACCACGTAAGTGGCATCACAGATGCTACAGGGAATGAACTACACACATTTAACTGTACAACAGGATGGAAGCTTCTCGTAGCTTTGTCTCTGAGGCAAAATGAAAAAACACACACACACCCCAGCTCCCCCATTGACTCTGCCTACACCTCTCGCCGAGCTGGAGTACAGGAGTCGACAGGAGAGCGCTCGGGGGTCAATTTATCTTGTATAGACTAGACACGATAAATCGAACCCTGCTGGATCGATTGCTGCCCACCGATCTGGCCTGTAGTGAAGACATACCCAGAGAGTCAGAGTCTGGTCTCTGGTTCTCCTCGTGCTCCAGGTGTGGAACATAATCTGTGCCAGCCCCCTCCCTGGCACGGATTAATCCCTGTGCGGTGCCATCTCTGCACTGAGAATGGAGCTAAGGTTCTGCATGACGCTTAATTTGTAATGACACAAGTGCGGGGCTCAAACAATGGTTTTTTTGTACTTTCATAGCATTCTCAGCTATCCTACCCTCTCATAAGCATTCCCTGCTATTGCTCTTATGACTTATAATACAGCAAAGCCAAAAGAGGCTGCATGCTGAATGAGCATATTCTAAAGCTTAGTCCCTGCCCCACAGTGCCTACACCAACAAAACCACAACAATGTTTTCAAACACAAACTTTCCTCTCCAAACTGGTATCCATAGACTCCATCCATGCTGCTGTCTCCCCATCTTCTACTTCACTCGTCCTCTGTTGCACCATAGTGCATCACAATAATCCAGAGGTGAGCGAACTACGGCCTGAGGGCCACATCCAGCCCACGGGACCATCCTGATCAGCCCCTGAGCTCCCGGCTGGGGAGGCTACCCTGGCCCTTCCCCCCCGTGCTCCCCTCCCCCACAGCCAGGCTGCCACGCGGGCAGCACTCTGAGTGGCAGGGTTGCGTGCTCCTGCTGAGCAGAGCAGCAGTGTGTCTAGCTCTGGCCGGGCAGCACAGCAGCCAGATATGTTGCTCTGAGCGGCATGGTAAGTAGGTCGGGGCTAGGGCCAGGCCAGGGGGGTTGGATAAAGGGCAAGGGGTCCTGGGAGGCAGTCAGGGGACAGGGAGTGGTTGGATGGGCGGACGTTCTGCCGGGGGGGGAGCGAGCAGGGGCCAGTTGGATAGGTGGGTCCTGGGGGGGCCTGTCAGGGAGCAGGGGTGTGGATGGAGTCAGGGCAGTCAGGGGACTGGGAGCAGGGGGATTAGATAGGGGGTGGGGTCTTAGGGGGCAGTTAGTGGGGGGGGGTGTCCTGGCAGGGGGCTGTTAGGGGACAAGGAGCAGGGGGGTTGGATGGGTTGGAGGTTCTGAGGGGGACAGTCAGGGGGCAGGAAGTGGGAGGGGGCAGATAGGGGGCAGGGCCCAGGCTGTTTGTAGAGGCACAGCCTTCCTTACCTGGCCCTCCATACAGTTTTGTAACCCGAATGTGGCCCTCGAGCCAAAAAGTTTGTCCACCCCTGCAATAACCCTTGGTAATGCTCTTCCCTGCCCTCAGTCAGAAAGGAAATTAATTTCCTAAAGGCTGGATTGTGATCCTATGGACTCCCAATGACATCAGTTCTGCATGTGAGAGTTAATAGAAACTCTTCTGTGAGTAGCTACTCACCAATATGACATGCATCTGACGAAGTGGGTGTTCACCCACAAAAGCTTATGCTACAATACATCTGTTAGTTTATAGGATGCCACAGGACTCTCTGTTGCTTTTTACAGATCCAGACTAACATGGCTACCCCTCTGATACTTGCCACCAATATGAGTAATCCTCAAACCGAAGGGTGAGGGAAAGCTCTTTTATGACAGACTAAGATTCCCACCCCATGTAAGGTCTGAAGTACATATTCAGAAACATTTTTATAATACTCAGTATCTCCACTTAACCCTTTCAAATGGTATTGTGTGACTCCAACCAGCAAATATGGACATTTTGTGTGGGAGCCCTACTAAATGTGTGTCACAATACAGCATATGGGGCAACAAATTCTACTTAACAAATACAGTTTGGTTACTGGAAAGTGGAGAATTTGCTTAATTCCTAACATTGTAACCAGAGTTATAAAGCCTCTATCAAATAGTTTTAGTGTATCAGCTAGGGACTTAGATGCTAGCTTCCCCCCTTTTCAGATGGGAAATAATTATATTTTAACAGTTGGAAAAATATCTTCAGATGTTAAAACGTCATAGATGCTCTCTGACAGCAGTGGGGATAAAATACACATGAAAGATCTTTCAGAATTCCAAAGGGTATCTGTCAGGGCCAGCTTTTATTAAATTTAACACCAACTATATTTCATAAGGAATTATTTTCTTCTCTGGGGAAAATTTGTCAGAATCTGACAGGCTATTCATTTCCCCCACCTTGTAAATACCTTGTGTGTTTTCAGTCACTCACAGACTGGTCTGATGTGCAGAGGGACACATAAAAATGAGGAGAATTCTCATTAATAGCTAAGGACTATTGGACCCTTCCCCCACCCCTTATTTAGGGGGGAAAGTACTGGTTCTCTCTTTCTTTATTTGCCATGCAAAACATTGTAATGTTTGGTTATCCAGTTCATACAATACAACTCTCTAAATCTGTATTCTAGAGGTGGATATTTCTATTTAGGGCTTGCAAACGCTGTAAAACATAGGAGTCCTGACTCAGTAATAGTATGAAAAGTCCCAGCAACTGGATTTAATTTTCTGGATCTTGATGGGATTGACAGCACTACTTCCCAAGGGTTAGAGTTGTAAAAGGTCCCATTGTCTTCCATAACACATTCTGGGGATGCCAAGTGTTCCCCGATCTCCAAGAAAAGCATGTTGTAATTTGATTATTAATTAAACTGACAAATAATGCTCTGCATCTATGCAGTCTTCACTTCTCACATGTTATTATGCTTGACATTTTGTCAGCACTCCATGTTTAAATTCCCAAATTCTTTGCTGATGTCAATGAATGCAGCTCCATGGACTTCATGGGCTTCTGCCCATTTACACCAGTACAGAAGGTGGCCTGTCAAATGGATTGGTGCATGTCTGGATGTTGTATGGGAGCTGAACTGCTGTTATTTTGGGCTGATCAAAGGAATATATCCATAAAGCAAAAGTCAGAAACTCATCAGTCCGTTCACATATCCTTTATTTACACTAGACAAAAAATATTGTACTTTTCACCAGTAGGATTCAAAGCTTACCAAGAATAGTTTCCCTCAAAGTTGTCTATACATTTTGATATAGGATTTAGCTAGATCTCTAGAATTCAATGAACAACGCTAAGCAATATCATCTTCGGCCCCAGCCTTGCACTTCTTTAACTTTATGCACTGTACATGAGTAGTCAGAGGGTAAAAATCCTGGCCCAATTGCAGTCAACAGCAAAACTCCCATTGACATCAATGGGGCCAGGATTTCAAACCTAGTGTGCAAAGATAAGTCTTTGTAGGATCAGGACCTTTATGGACAAACAGAGGGCCTGTGCAGACCATTCCTTACATGACTAAAACTCCTCACGGGAGCAAATGTTTGTAAGATCAAACCTATAATTAGCTGGGGCAAACACGGACTATAAGAAACAAAAGCTGGAACTTTAGGAGGCAAATTTGACCTGAATGCAAAGATAAAACCTAGTGTATTTCCTTGTACCCTTGTATTTGTATACAAAGCACCATGCAAACCTGTGGCACTGTAGAAATAATAAATGATGACCTTAATTAATAATTGATATCTCTTGATCTTGCCTTTTCCAGTGACCTCGCTAACTGACCTGCCTAACCTCTTCTAAGAACAGGAAGATTATCCTTCAGTAAATACTGTTTAAATGGGCTACTTTTATCTCCTGTGCACTACGATACTTGACCCCATCACTATTCTTTAATGTAACTGCAATGTTGCCATTGTAGTTAAAGATGTGTCTGTGTCTCGCAGAGAACAACAGCCAAGATTCAAAACATCACTGAGACTTGAAAAGGAGATTTATCTCTATGTATCTTTATTCCCTCAAATTAAAAAAAAATCAGTTAAATGTTTGGTATTCTCTGATTTTTAAAGGTGCTGAGCACCTGCAGTGCTTATTGCTTTCGGTGGTATTTGTAGACATTCACTGTCTGGAAATCAGGCCATGTGTGCCTGTAAAACAGGTTGATAAGATCTGGAACAAATGGGACTTATGGAAACATCAAAGAGCAAAGCTGCATAAGGAGTCTGATGCTACCATCATCATCAGGAGTGACCCTAGTGAACAGTATTTTCAGCGTTCTCCCTAAGAGTCAGAGCAAAAAAAAAAAAAGCCAACCAATAGTGTGGCACAGTGTGATAGTGCCCCCTGGAAATTGGCACCCAGGGCAACTTCCCAGCGTACCTGCCTCTAGAGCTGGCCCTGGCCATCACAGTCACAGGGGTCTGAATCCACAAAGCGGTGTGATGTTGAGATTTACCTTTTAGGCACCTAGAAAATCAAAGGAACAAGACAACACTGCAATCTACAACATGTGTGTTAGGTATCTAGGATCCCTATGCAATTAATGTGATCCACAAAAGCCATCACAGTGGGTGGGAGCCACCTTTCCGGCCAATGGGAGATACAAAAAAGAAGAGTGTGTCCTAAGGCGGGAGCCAATCTCTGCTTAGCGATCCACAAATAGGACACCCCTTTCCTGGAATCAGACAGCTTAGGTGCCTACATTGTTTCTTGCAAGAGTGAGTTAGGTGTCTGTCTCACTCCAGATAAAATGTCCAGAGAATGGGGTGGTGCTTGTGCTCACCTTGCAACTTTTAACCCAGTAGTTAGTGCACTCTCCTGAGATCTGTGTTTAATTCTCCCCTCTGCCTGAGAGGGCAAAAGAATTTGAATAGGGGTCTGCCACCTCTCTGGGGAGTGCTCTAACCACTGGGATGTGGGATAATCTGATGGGGTGGGACTCCTTCCATCTCTCTTGTTGAAACTTTTCCCCTTTGGATAAATAGAGTCATGGATACTGGACCCTGCTGTCTACATGGGAGTTTCATCAAGACGAGCTCTAAAGTACAGTTTTAATCAGAGAAACCCTCTGCCCTTCCTCCTTTGACTCCTTTATAAAGAGATCTCCAAAGACCTTTACAGGAGAAAAAAGCTATTTGGAAATGAAATGATCATCTCTAGGAGAGAGACCAAGGCAAAATTGCACAAAGGGAGAAAGAGAGATTGATCCCTCATTCAAAGGGAAACTAGATTTTTATTTATTCTTCTGATGAAAGCCATTTCATTGCTAGAGTGGCAGAATTAAAAAAAATACAATTAGATGTGAAGGTTAGATTACAATTCTATAGTGTCAGGTATACTACATTATGTATCTTTCACCACATTTTGATAGCATGCACAATACGTGTGTGTGCGCGCGCGCACGCACACGTATAAATAAATATGTATGTGTGACAGGGTGTATAATCCTTGCACCAGAAAGGAAGAGGTTAAAGAGCTACTTTGGGCCCCATGACCTTTCCCCCCACACACACACAGCTACAAAGCATATATAGACTGGAGGAGGAGCTTAAAAAGGGGCCAGAACAGCTGGCTTGTAGGTAGACAGGGGAGTTCAATAGATTTGTGCTCTTAGCTCCTTGGAAAGAGCACTGTGGGATGTCCAGTTGCTTAGGGGTTCCTGCTATTGGGACTCTACCAAATCTGCTGAGGAGAAAGGGGCTCTGGACCTTCAGAAGGTTTGTGACTCACTGTTGGTTTATTGTCTTCACTTTGCCCCCTTGTAGAAGGGTCCTGGCAGGAAGCAATCCAGGGAAGTGTGTTAGGGGTGCAGACCTTTGTTGGCTACCATGGTGTCCTGGATTAGAATCTGGTGGAGAGGGTAGGCCTTGGTTTCTGTACCAACCCTTTTGTAGGGCATAAGGTGGAAAGCCTACCCCTGTTATGAGGAATGTAACTAAAAGAAGTCTCTCAAGCCAGGAGCCACTCACCCGCCTGATTGCGGGACTATGCTTAGTTGGTCTCTTGGCCTACTCCAAAAAGGGCAGATGTGGAATGTGTGACATGGGTTGAGTCATGACAGGGGGTCATTGCAGTGCCATAGCAGCTATCAGCAGGAGGGTGGCAAGAAAAAGGAGCACCTGCTATGCTCACATGGAGGTATCTGCAGTGAGTTAACTCTTTCACAATGTGTAATACAAATGTGAATGTAGCTGTATGTCTAATGAATAACAACAAATTGTGTGTGTGTGTGTATATATATATATATATATATATATATATATATATAGTCACACACAATGATTTATAAAATTATGAACTGCTGCAGAATTTTCAGCAATTCTGTGCAGATATGAAATTTAGTAACTTAGCAAATGTCGGTGCCATTTATGGAGCAAAGAGTGCACAGATAGAACTATGGAGTGGGGGAAGAACATCCAGAACTATCTGCTCTGCAGCATCATGGAAACAAAATTAACAAAGCTGTGAGATGGCAGCAATAGCATCTAAAGCCAATAGTACCACTAACAGATGTGCAAGTAACTGATGTTTGGTTCACGGGCTGAACTGAAAAATGATTTTAAAAAATCCTTTTTGGTTGAACAAAAGAACTTTGTTTCAAGTTTTTAAAAATAAAATTGAAGTAAAATTTGATATGAAAAATTGGTTTCAGAATTCAGAAAAGTTTTTGTTTTAGTTTTTTCACCCACAATAGCTTGAATTGATCAGGAAGTGCTGTCATCTGCATTGTACAGATGAGACCTGAGAGATGAGGTGGTTTGCCCAACCTCACAGAGGAAGTCTATGGTGGACTAGGAATGTGAACCTGCATCTTTCAAGTCCCAGGCCAATGTTTGAACTGTGGGCCCTTCTTTCTCTCTACTGTGATACTGCTGAAATCAGGAGTAAACCCACTGGTGTTAATGGAGCTACACCAGCCTGATAGGAGAGTTGGATCTATTTTCTCTTATTCCTGTGGGAGTGGCAAGTCACTTTAACCCAACAAAAACCAACCTTTTTTTAGAGCAACAACTTGTTTTGTAACTTTGTGGGTAGAGAAGCAGAGCTGTAATTCAGATGTAGAATACAGTCTGCTTGACTTGTGTGGTGAAACTGTTTAGCTAGTGCTTGTCCTCTTACTGTGTCTGCACTCCCCAGAGGAAGGTTCTCCTCCTTTTTCACTAATCGGCTCTGACGTGCAGTTGGCAGTCTAATCTGTGTGAATCACTTTGGTGTTCTAAGCTGGTCTCATCCCATGCAGAGAAAAACAGATGTGGGACTTGACTTTCCACTGCCTTGAGCATTGTGTTGTCACTTACAGCTAGGTAAAGTGGATGTAAAATGTCCCAATTCTAATTGGGGTGGAGGGAAGGAGGTATTGGCAGCTCACTCTGCACAGGTGTAAGTGATTACACAAGGAGCAAAGCAGCAATGAATCATGCCACAAGGGCCTGAATCAGATCTGACTTACACTAGTGTAAATCAGGAGCCACTGAGGTCAAATGGGTATAAAATTAGTTTGAGATCAGAATTTGGCCCTATGGCAGAAAGCAGGAATACGTTGAAGAAGGTGTGGGGGTTAGGTTTCATTTTCCACCCATTCTGCAAAATTTCCTTTCTTTGGCTCAGTTTCCACTCATGCAAGCATAAGCAGGGTCTGAATGAGCTCTCCCCTGACATCTAGTGATGAGCTGGAGGAAAAGCCTTCAGGAACAGACCATGTTTGTATAGACATTCCTACTCTGCTTAGGTTTGCAGCATGATTGAGCAGGTTGCCAAAATGATCACTTTTGGTTGGTGCTGTGTTACAAACAACTCTAGTATCTGTTGCAGGGGTGATGAAGTGTTGTAATCCTTATTCATGAGTAAAGGGCAGCAGAACTGTACTGCCCTGATTGAGGCAATCCCCTAAACTGAACCTTACTTGCTAAGCACGGGCTAGGGAAGCCAAATCCCAGTGTCTGAGTGGGTGTGGTACTCCTACTCTGTGGTGTGGGTTCTGCTCAAAGAGTCCTAGGCACTATTTGACCTCCTCCTTTCCAATGTTTAAAGCCAGAGCTAACTGAGTATGTTTTTGTTCAGTGATTGCTAGAGCTGAATCGCTGACAAGCAGGTCTAGGGGTTATGCCTTACACCTGGTGTTGAGACAGTGATAAAAGGAAAGATCATGGAGGATGTACTGGCAGTGAGGTTTCCTGCCACCCAGTGAAATGACTAAGATGAAATCACTAAAAACCTGGGTTAAGTGGTGGAGCTTCAGAACATGGCATCACAGAAGCAGCAGCACGCAACCAGTAGCAGAGGTGCACAGCAATCCCAGAGACATTGCTCAATGCCTCCTCCTCTCTGGGATGGGAGGTGAACTCCTAGGAATGCACTTCTGAACTCTGCATCTTCACTAACCAAGGACCACCAGCTATGAGTGGGGCACAGCGGAGGGAGAGGAGAGTAATGTGTTTCAGGTATATTCTTTGGTCGGACGTTCCCTCTGTAAGGTGGGAAACTGAGGTAAAGGATATTGCCCAAAGTGGTTATGGTGCTTTCATAAAAGGGAAAAGGAACCAAGCATTAGTTTGGGGAAAGTTGTTTTTTGTGATATGCAAACCCAGTGCTTAGAAAACGGGAAATATTGCATGTTTGAGGCACCCAGGGTAGTGGTGAAGTTTTTCCCAGATTACTAGGTGGGAGATCAAACTGTTTCTGTTTTTGTATTATAAGAGGAACCCTATATATTGAACGTGGCCCTTCTTGTTGCCAACTCCACCTGACAGAAGGGTTACATCAGTAAATAAGCAGAAACTGGCCCTGTGTGTGTGTGTGTGTGTGTATATTTTGTGAATGTGGCTTTGTCCTCATTCAAGAATGGTCTTGATTCATATGCTGCACTGTAGGGGTTTGCACCAAATGCATTGTTTTTTGCCTATTTGTTATCGGGGTAAACCTCTACTAATCCAGTTGATGTAAATGCTTGCTTGGCCTTGTCTGTGCTTAGGGCTCAGCATCTAGGTGGCTACATAAGTTGCAGGCCAGTAACCACAGATCTGTTGCTATTCTGGAGAGAAGACAAGACCTGCTGGGGAACATTCTGGTGAAGCACCAGGCAGGTGGTTTGCAAAGCTGTGAGTGGGAGGAGGTGTTGCTTGCTGCTTCTGCAGTATCAGACTTGCCTCTGGCATCTTTCTGTAACCAGAGTAAAGCAAAGGCTTTTGTACATTCTGTTTTCTGCTTCCATTGCTGTCTTGCTCCTTTTCCTTTTTTCATTGTATCACCTTTGTCCCAACCGTGACCAAAACCAAATGTATCAAACAATGATAATGCACACAGGAGGGTGATATCTGCCTATCCAAGGGGAATTTTAATTAGCATTTCCATTTGATATTTCTGGTACTGATTATGCAAATACCTGTCTGATGAATCATGCTGAGGTCTCTCTGTGCTAACAGTGAGCTTTGGTGATCTTGTTGGCAAAAGGGACAGACTTGGGGAATCAAACATTTTATCTACCTGCAATATGTCCTATATTTTTTTCCAGCCTTCTTTTAACAGAATAAAACAGGCTACAATTTCCAGTGGTGCTGTTCTGTAGATGGAAAGAATTTCACAAAGCAATAGAGAATGTGCTATTCCCTTCTAGGGATAGATCTAATGGCATAATTGGGGGACAGGATTCGTAATGGGGAGGGAAGGAGGATATGAACAGTCTAAGCCTGCAGAACCTGATCTTTAAATATTGGAATTTTTTGGTAGCTAGCTAAGATCTGGAAAATAATGGGACAAATCTTATCCATTTTCCACAGATGTGGTCAGTCCCAAATATAACAAACACCACACTTCTATTGTGCAGGCTGCTGGGCAGCAGGGAATCCTCCACGTGACCATACAGAAGTCCCCAATATCTGCTTCGAAACAGGTGAATGTTAGTAGGCATGATTGATGGATCTGTTCACAGTACAGATCCATTGTTTGTAATGCCCGCTGTGGATTGGGAGCAGTGGCCCACATCTGCTTCTCATCCCCATATTCAGCAGTAGCAGTTGGGGCCTCTAGATCTGGGAAGGCTTGAATCTCCCACAACTCCAGGTAAGTCTGGTGGGCAAACATACAGCTGCAGTAAACATACCCACACTAGCTGTATTCAAACTAGCACACTAAAAACAGCAGTGTGGCCATCGCAGCTAGAGCTAGCCAGCCAAGTACATACCTAGGATCTCAGATGGGATTGTGTTCACGTGGCTAGCTGGAGCCACTGCCCAGGTCACTGTGGCCCCACTGCTACGTCTCGTGAGCTAGCTCAATCAGAGCTAGTGCATGTATGTCTACCAGAGCTTGGCAATTACACCTCCCAGCTGCTGTCTACACATAGCCTGTGTGTGTGGTAATTCCTGTTCTGAAGTGCTATAATTCTTTAATGTCTCTTGACTTTACTTTTCACCTATGACACTTGATAGTTTTTCACTAATCCCAGTTTCTGCTTTATTTAACCCATCAATTTCCCTGGAGTAATACCCTCCTGAGAGGGGGGCACACCACGGGAGGGGTGGGGGGCGGGAATCATAGACTCATAAACTTTAAGGTCAGAAGGAACCATTATGATCATCTAGTCTGACCTCTTGCACAACCCCGGCCACCTCTTTGTTCATATTATAATCCTCTGTTAAAGTGGTACATTTCGAAAGCCGATATGGTCTGATCCCGCACTGCAGTTTCACAGTTGTTTGTGCCACCAATGGGATATCTGTAAAATATGGGCATCTGGTATCATTGACATGATTAATTCTCTTCTTAAACCCACCACTGAGATGTAGAATTAAAAAATATTACCCAGATCTTGAGACTATGCAGAAGACATTTGTTTGCAAGCACTACATATATTTTCTAAATCTTTTGGCTGTGTCTGACAGTGCAATAACGAAGGAGAGCAGTTACACGAGCAACTAGTGCAACTGTAGATCATTTTCTTAAAGCATTTTCTATGCACACTGTGACTCAAATGAAGCATGTACAAGTATTGTGGTAGGTGAAGTGAATCCTCTCACTAAGTATTAAGCCACCTAGGAGCTTTTGTGTTGGACAAAGCTATTGATTGTAAAGTCAAGGTGATGCATCCTAGGTATGCTTGCAAGCTCTTTGGGCAGGGATGGTCTCTTTGTTCTTTGTACCGTATATAGGATAATGGGGGTCTTAGGCACAATGGTAATAAGTGTGATAAATATTACAGCTACTGTGCTGAGAATTCTGGGCCAGTTAGTCTGGCAATATTAAACTCACTGAGGAGCTAATCTGTCAGGATCCTGGTCTTGAACTCACACCCACTGGCTTCTGAGGAAGCAGCTATAGATGTTGTATTGGATTACCATTGAACTCGCAGACATAGGTAAGCTAGTTTCCAGGGTTCTGCAGCCTGCTCCTTGACTGGCTGGTGACCCAATGTAAACTTCTAGTGTCTTTTCTGGCCTTGTCTGAGCAACAAGCCACTGCTTGCTACTTAGACTCTGTCTTGCCGCCCCACCCAATCCTGACCTTGCTGCCTGAAGCGACCCTACCAGCAGCCTTACTGAGTCTTCCCCTCAGATTGGATCTCCTGGTTATCAGACCTTTGCATGAATGCTAAGCACCAGTCAGGACTGCCCTTCAACCTGATAGACCCCTGGACAGTGCACAATCAGAGCAGGTCAGAAACTGGAATTAGCATTTTTGTAGGAATTACATATTTTTGAAACATTTTCATTTTGAATCAGGACAAAAAATTGAATTTCCCATGAAATGGAACCATTGGGGCAGGAAGGAATCCTCTTGGAAAACTTTTGTTTTGAAAAACATTGAAATTTCATTTCAAAACTCTTTTCCCCCCAAAACATGCTTTTGTTTTTATTTCACTTTATTCCATGATATGTTGAACAGTAGCAGTGTGTAATATGACATGCCAAGTCATGGCGTCTTCTGATGGGGGAAAAATGTTTGAAACAGTGTTCCCTAGCTTAGATTAATTCTGTGCAGGTCTCCCATCCCCAACTTGGGAAGGTGGGGGGGTGGGGAGGGGCATGTTTGTGACCAGTAGCCACCGTTGTATACATTTCTCCCTTTACCCAGGTCCTTTACTGTCAAGCTTCCATGCTCTCTGGGAGCTAAAGAGAGCCCTGGAGCTGATAGACACACACAGCTACCACACTGAAAGTCAGATTTTCTTAGTGGACCCTCCAGGATCTGTGGAATTTGATGACACAACCCCTGCTAGTTCCAAGGGAAGGACAAAGCCTGGGACTTCTGCTTCAGAGGCTTATGATGTGGGTATTTCTATGGGAGAGTGTGGTCTAATCCAGACCTCTTTATATAGAAATAAAAACATATGTTCATGCAGAAAAAGATCAGGCTTGTCTGGGAAATAATACTGGTCAGTGTGTATTATCTGTGCCTGATCCAGAGGATGAATCTATTACAGCTGCCAGCTACTGAGCCTGGCAGTAAAGAATTTAGCTCTGGAGGTCCCTGGCTAGAGTTGTGTCATCAAGATGGCAGCCAGTACACACATGCCTTGAAGGTTTGTTGCCCACCCCCTTACATTACAGTAGTTGAACATTTGCAATATATTTACCATTTGTTGCAAACTTTTTCTAAGTATCTTGTGACTCGAATTTGCATTGGTTAAGTTTCTGCTGTAAACACATTAATCATGTTGTTCTTTTGGTGTTCAGTTGTATGCAATACTGTTCTGTAGGATTAATGCACAGGCTGATATAGAGGTGAGGGAAGTGTGAAGAAGGGAAAAAATCTAACTTGATTGATTAAGTTGTATTAGTTTAACAGATTGGACTTGCTGGGACCAGATGTAGGTTGAGGCTTATGATGATTTAAAGATGGATCCAAACCACTAACTTTGGATCTGGATGTTTAATCCCCAGCAAAAACTGCAGGTGGATTCATATCCCACTGCTGCTTGTTTTATGCTGAGGTAACTCCATAGACTGCGGTACAGCTACACCAATAAAAATATGACCGGAATGAAGCCCAGGATTTGGCCATGATACGTTTTTTCAGTTCAGATCTAAACCTTCCACAGCTCAGTAATGTTTGGCTCTGTGGCTTCGTATTAGGTTGTTTATGAGAAAATAAGTAAGTATAAATTAGAGAGGATTTTAATATGAGGCTACATTATTTCCTGAGAACACAAAGATACTCAAAACCAGACAGATCTCCAGAAAGGCCTGTCAAAACTTGAATCTTGAGCTCTTTGACTGATGAAATTGAGTGCAGACAAATGGAGAGCAATGCACATTGAAAGAAACAAACTGCTCAAGATCTGAATTAGCTATAATATCTTTGCAAAAAGATCCAGGTATGATTGTGGTTAGTTTAGTGAAGAGGTCTGTTAAATACAAAACATTGGTTATAAGTGGATAAGATGCTATGTTTTAATGGGGAAGAGGAAGAATGTGGAGGATATTATAATGCTAAATTGCTGTTGTATTGTCACCTTGACTACTGCATTCATGTCTGGCCACTTCATCTCAGAAAAGACCTGGAAGAAAAAATAAGGTCCAGAAAAAAGTAATATTAAAATAATTGGAGGTTGGCATCCATATGAGGAATAAAAGTCAGACTAGTAATATGAGTTCACTCTGGGTATTGTGAGACAAACCTTTTGAGATTTCAGGGAGATTTTTCATTTAAAATATTGAATTTTGAAAGAAGCAAGATCTTACCTTTTACAATCTTTGTTCACAGGTTCCTTTCAGTCATTAATTTGGCTCTTCATTTAGCTTAACACCTGTGCTAGGGGCGTGAAATGCAATATTTTTACCCCATAGCATGTCTCTTTGCCTGCTTTTTAATTGTGTGTGATTCCGAAACAGGCTGTGATGGATTTTCCCAAGTGCACTGTTGCCCTTTTATTTCTGGAGGACCACGCAGTTTCAGTGAAAACAACTATGTCCTAAAACTTACTTCGATCTTTAAATTAATCCATGTAACTTTTTCTAACATTTACAAGCTCATATAGGGTCACCTGAGGATCACAGATAATCGGAGTTTACTAGAATAATGAGCTGATACTGCAATACAGAGCAAGATCCCAATCAGTCTCCACTGACAACTGAAGATTCCATGCTTCCTGAAGTGCTTTTATTTAACAATTGCATCAGTAACATAATGAATGAACTAGAGGCAGTTGGTGAGATTCTCATATCTGCTCTAGCCCAGGCGTAGGCAACCTATGGCACTGGTGCCAAAGGCAGCACACAAGCTGATTTTTTCATTGGCACTCACACTGCCCAGGTTCTGGCCACCGGTCCAGGAGGCTCTGCATTTTAATTTAAAATTAAATTAAGTTTCTTAAACATTTTATAAACCTTAGTTACTTTACATACGACAATAGTTTAATTATATATTACAGACTTAGAGAAAAAGACCCTCTAAAAACGTTAAAATGTATTACTGGCACACAAAACCTTAAATCAGAGTAAATAAATGAAGACTCGGCACACCACTTCTGAAAGGTTGCCAACCCCTGCTCTAGCCCCTTAATGCCACTCTGGCCTTTTTACCTGGCATAAAGGAGCCCTGAATGCTCTGATGCCCTCCAGTGGAGGATTACCCTGGTGCTAAAAGCTGCCTTCTGAGGATCCCCTTGCAAGCCCTGATATAGGGGGTGAGCCAGGGTCAGGGCTGACAAAGAGGGGGATATGTTGGGAATGGGGCCACAGCATGTAGCACTGTAGAGATTTTTACATAGCACTGCTGGCCATAGGGCAGTCCAGGGAGACTGACAAAGCTTAGACAAGTTTCAAAGGCTGTCAAGTAGTTCCAGGAGCCTCTCCAGAGACCAGAATCGCCTAAGAGTGGGAGGGCACAAGCAGGGCCGGCTCTAGCCATTTCACCGCCCCAAGCACGGTGGCATGCCACGGGGGTGCTCTGCCGCTTGCCAGTCGCGCGGCTCCGGTGGACCTCCCGCAGGCGTGGCTGCGGATGCTCCACCAGAGCCGCAGGACCAGCAGACCCTCCACAGACGTGGCTGTGGATGCTCCACCGGAGCCGCGGGACCAGCGGACCCTCCGCAGGCGTGGCTGCGGATGCTCCACCAGGGCCACCTGCCGCCCTCCTGGCATACCGCCCCAAGCACACACTGGGGCCTGAAGCTGGCCCTGGGCACAAGGTTGGCTTAAAGCCACATTCTCTGGGCTGAGAGTTCTGGGCTGTAACTTTTGAAGCTGCAGCCCACAATCTCCCCCCAGTGTCTGGCTCAGGGAACTCCTAAATTTTGTCTGTCTGTTTCTCTCTCTAATCTGCTTCCCCTGGATGTCACACAAGAAGACTTACCAAAGGTTCCTTTCTATTTAGACAAACCCCTAGCTAGCTAGTAAGAATGACATGAAGCTATGTTCTGACATTGAACAAAAGGATTTAATGTCAAAATGGCAAACAGAACTGGTCAAAAACGTGTGAGTATCTTACAATCAGTATTTGGCCTTGGCAGTCATGTAGTCAGGGAGCAGAAACAAAGCCATCTGATTTAAGTGACCAAGCACACAGCACCAAGAAGAAATTACAAATTGGAAATACTCCAAAACAATAGCCACCATGAAATAGTTACCCATAGACTGAACTATAATCCCACAAACTGTTGTATTGGATAATCCCAAATAATACATCCATAAAAAGAATTGAATCTGCTTGTACGTAATTCCCAAACACACAAATAGGCTAAATGTAGGGGGGAAACTTATGATTGGGGTGGTGGTAACCTTCCTCCCTCCAGAACTAATATTAGCAGTAGATATATAAAATTATATACACACATACACGTGTCTGCTGCTATCACCTCTCATCAGTAAGGACCCTGAAAGCTTAAAGTTATTTCACAAAGTCATTCCGCACCAGTAATATTCCATACCTCTTTAGAGCTCGAAGGGAGGAAGAAAATAAATCTCCATAAAACTGCTGAGGCTAAAACCAGTCAGGTAAAGGCTTTATGTACATTGGAAAGTCATACCAATTTAAGTTAAGGTGTGAATTTAAACAAACATTGTCATACTGATATAATTCCTGTAAGGTATGGGGGCTGCACTTTTTTTTTTTAAATCACTTTGGAAGGGGTTTAAGCTAAACCAAAAAGTCACTCTTCTCTTCTTATGGAATAAATGCCCACACAGGATCTTATCCTGGTATAACTACCTTGGTTGAACTATACTGATATATAACAGGTAAAAACCTTACTGCCTAAACAAGCCCTGCGTATTCAAACTGAAATTTGGTGAGGAGACCAGTTCTGATCCACTTTCAACCTCTCAAATATTTTCCTCTCATAGAAAGGCTTATGATACAATCTCTCCAATAACAGATTTGCTATTGAGCCTTCTGAAGACCTGATCCTCTTATGTTTCAAATCTCTCTCCCTATATCTGACACTCCTAATCAATAATTGTATAGTCTTGCAGTTACTACTTACTTACAGTATCATATAAGGAAGATGAGAATTTCACTGAAGATTAGAGGGTAGAGGTGTCTTCTTTTTAGGAGAATAAGAATCCTGCCTCTGAGAAAGAATAGGGAATATGTAGGCTAATATGGTCCCCTTTCCTACAATATTCTTAGCATAATTAGACTCCGCAATATTGCCTCTATTCTTATTTCCCCCTTATGATTCTAAAAGAGAATTCAATTTATTATGTCAATAAACCATTTGAGTGCTTTACAAAGGGGTAAAATGACATAATCTGTTAAATGAATTAGGTACAGTGACTGCTATACAGAGAGCAAGGGAAAAAACAATGCATTGAGCTAGATGGAAGTAGGAGAAAAGAAAACTGTAATGAAAGGAAGATGAATGAATCAATGGGGACGGAAGAGGCAAGAGACTGGGTGGTGGCTAATCCTGATAAAAAGCTAAAACAGGCTTCTAAAGTAAGATCTGAAATAAAGGAGTGAAACAAGTTTTTGGAGACTCTTTTAAAGCTAGTAGGGATATCTATTTTTTTTGTGGATAGAAAATTAATGAGCATTATGAAGGCTGGGGGGTAATATCCTTCCTGACTTGAAAAAGTTGCCTGGCTTAAGCATTTTGGATCCTCCAAAGCTGAGGTGGACAGTACTTAGGAAGATCACAAAAGAGGGAATTGCAATCGCCGACATTGGAAGTGAATAAGGATTTCTTCAGGGAGAAGTCCAGCTGAAATCTGGCAATGTCCTGGAGGTGGCAGTAGGCCTGTTAACAGCTATATGGTGAACTGGACAGGGAAAGTTCAAGTTTATTGCAGCTGGCCTTAGAAACAAAGTTAAATTCTAGGTCAAAGTGATAACATCAGTCATGGGACTGAGAGCCGCCCCATGAACCCTCTCTCCTGAGGGCACAGTTGTGGAAAGACCCGGTGGGCTCGGACTTGGGCATTGGCTCACATTAGCCACTCATGCCACGACATCTACTCTACTATCTTTAGTGCGCTAGCTCAAGCAAAGCACATCTGTCTGCCAGGACTGGGAGGTACAAAAGACTATGAAGAGATTCCTTTCTCTGTCACCTTATTATCCCTGTACTCTTGGGGAAACTCGAACCATAGTTCCAGGGAGAATGAGAGGCTTCCCCCTCTCCCCCCTCCCCAAACTGCTCCCTGATGGAGATCCAGACCATAACTAACATTAGTGGAAGCAGAATGGACCAATGAGGAGAATGGACCAATTAGGCCCCATAGCTACTATGATTAGCAATAACCAGGATGATGTATGTTTCACAGTCTAAACTGCCAACAAATTAAATCAGAGAGATAATCTGTTTGTACAGTAAACTCTTATGAAATTTGTGTGTATATATAAATATAGACTTCAAATGTATGATTGTATGTTTGTTTGTCCAGATAAATTGATTAGTGAAATGCCCAATCAAGCTCAATTTCCAACACATGGCATTGTCGTGTGTGGTGTTTGTTTGTTTTTTTGGCTAATCAGCGTACATGTATTTCTGATAACCGGAGTTAGACATCACTTAGAGTAAAATATGGGATGATGTTACATAACATGTAAGGGAGTTAGTAGGTGAGCATATTTGTAAATCTTAGAAAAAATATATAAAACTTCCTTAATGTATATCACCTCTGAATAGGGCAGATAAAAAAACTAATTTAAAAAATCCATCCAATCATATTGGGAATTATGACTTCTTAAATTTCTCACTCATTCCATGTGATTAGCTAAGATATGCTACATGAATGCCAACTGCTGCAGAGTGGTGGTGGTGGCTTCTATTTTAAAATGCTTGGAAAGCACAGATGCTACAGTGATGAGGGTGCTAATGAGACAATTTTAAGATTATAGGTCCAAAGTATACCTCCTTTGTGCAGTCATCCTGTTTGAACTCCTAAAATAAGCAGAATTGGGCCAGATTAGTAGCTAGGTGGGAGACCTCTAAGAAACAGTGTTATAGGAATTTTTAATTGCTAATTCAATAGGTGTCACTCACCACATGAGTAAATCCTAACATGATTTGCCAGCATGGTGCAGGGAGGCTGATGTTGCCAGGTGCTGCCTGCCATTTGAAGATGTTAAAATTGTCATAGGCTGGTGCTCCAGCCAAGTTTCTATTTGGGCAATTACATTCTGCTGAATTAAAATTCATAATGCAGTTTCGCACTGATATAAGGTTCTTCTTCACTTCCTGTCCTAAACTGTTGGATAACATTGCGGTGTGCTTTTTAAAGAGCTATTGCATTTTATCCTACGGGCGCCTGCACTTCAGTCAAAGTGATCCTCAATTTTAGTGATGTGATCATCTCTCTCATAATCTGGGCGAACAATAGGGTGCTTTTTTTTTTGTTTGGTTCAGCCACCAAAATAAACACCCACAAAAATAAACAATCTGAAAACAGTTTTGCTTTGGATTGACTCAAAGGAACTCCTTTCCTCCCCTTCACTGAAAAAAACAAACTTCATTTTTGGGGTGGGGGTTTATCCTTTTTAGCTTTGTTTAAATCAAGCTAAATATCTATCAGTGGTTCCCAAACTTGTTTCGCCGCTTGTGTAGAGAGAGCCCCTGGCGGGCCAGGCTGGTTTGTGTACCTGCCGCATCTGCAGATTTGGCTGATCACAGCTCCCACTGGTCGCGGTTCACTGCTCCAGGCCAATGGGAACCGCTGGAAGCGGCGCAGGCCGAGGGACGTACTGGCCGCTGCTTCCAGCAGCTCCCATTAGCCTGGAGCAGTGAACCATGGTCACTGGGAGCCACGATCGGCTGAACCTGCGGATGCGGCAGGTAAACAAACCAGCCCGGCCTGCCAGGGGCTTTCCCTGCACAATCAGAGGAACAAGTTTGGAAACCACTGATCTAAATGATACATTTTTACTTTATTAGAAAAAAATCACTTTTTTGGCTGAAACTATTCACCAAATTAACTCCACTTTGTGAAGAGATGGTCAACCCAAAACTGCATTATTTTTTTTCAGTGAATAAACTTCTCTCAGCTCTATTCTATTACTCTTTAAAGGCCTGAATTGGTAGTTCTGCATGGCTCTGGCCTGTTTCCATTTGTATAGTCTCCATGGTGCAAGATTATACTGAAAATAAATATTCACTATTTCTCTGTCATCCCAGCCAAAGTAACTGGAAGTAGAGAGGCCTGATTCAGTACAGTTGTGGATGCTATGAAGAGCTACTTGTGAAAATAAGGCCAGAACATGTATTACTTTGATAATAACAGCTATGACATTTATAGTATCCTTTTTTTCTCTAGTAACTATTTACCTCACTATAAATTTTATGTTTTCAAAAGGTTAACAGTGGCTGTGTGTATATATAGATTTGTAGACACTGAATTATCTGAAAAAATGAGATATCAGTATTCAAGGTAGAACTTGATATTCTCATTATCATGGTCCTTCCAGAATAGATGTTTGTATCCACTTTGATAGCATTTCTAAATGTGAAAAAGAGAAATATGATGGTGTGAGCAAAAAAAAGAGAGAATTCAAAAGCACAAGGGGCGGGGAGAAATGGAGGAAGCATGGCATCTGCTGGTGACAAATACGCAGATAAACACCCAGAAATAAAAGTATTCCACCTGATTCCATTCTTGCACCTGTGTAATTCAAGAATAATTGCCTCAAAGTAAATAGAATGAAATGGCAATGGTGTTAAATTCAGTGCGAGTGGAGAAGCAGACCAAGTAGCCTTCAAATTGATTTAGGCCTTGTCTACACTAGTAAGCTTACAGCGGCACTGCTGTACTGATGCAGCTATGCCACTGTTAGATCACTCATGTACGTGCTCTGTGCCAGTGGGAGACACTCTCCTGTTGACATAGCACTGTCCACACCAGCACTTCTGTCGGTGCAACTTATGTCGCTCAGGGGGTGTTTTTTTCACACCCCTAAACGACGTAAGTTATACTGATAAAAGTGGTAGTATAGACCTGGCCTTAGCTTGTTTTTGTACTTTAATCTATCTTCCTGAACAACTCCTGGAATTCACCATTGGGTGAATGTTACTGTGTTAAGAAAGCAATTGGAATGATTTCTATGATAACCAGAGGGTGCTCCTTCTTTGAGGCACTGTGCTGTAATGGAACTGTCTCAGTCCCTCAGAGTTCAGGGATGCTGAACAATTACTGAAGCAGAATTGACATTGTACATTTGTTTCTCAGTTATGTAACTGTCAGCTCTGGTGCAGAAATCTGACATGCATAATAACTATTTCTGGTCTGGGGAAAAACTGGAGCAGTTTTACATTAGAAAATATAGATCTGTCAAAACTGAAATATTTTGTGACATCATGTTGATTTTTGCCAATGTTGAAATGTCCTATGTTGACACTTTTTTGGAATTAAACTTTTCAACAATACCTCCTTTAATGACTCTTTTCAAAAATTGTGTGCACTATGTATTATAAAACTAAAAATATTTCAAACTAAAACCTTTCAGTTGTCAAAATGAAACATTTTAATTGCTCTGAGATGTGGCTTGTTTTGTTTTGGAGTTGTGTTTTTTGTTTTGTTTTGGTTTTTGTTCCACAGAAAGTTTCAAATTTCGGGGGGTTGTTCTGCATTGAAACAAACAGATTTTGAAATGTCCACAAAACAGAATTTTTTGTTCTCTGCCCAGCTCTAATAATCAAATATCCTAATCTGTGCTACCCTTAGAACTCACAATCCACATTGCCCACATAATATGTCCATTCCCAAGCCACCCTCCAACCCAGTAACTTGAATACAGTTATCAAAGGAATTTCACTCTGAGGGAGACAAAGAATGAAGTCTCATCTTGGCTTGTGGAACATTCTTATTAAATAAATGAATGTGGAGGCTCTTAGCCTCAATGTTTAGTCCTCTTAGAATATATTTTGATCCAAGACTAAAGTTACAAATGGGAAGTCTTTTCTTTTCCCCTGCAGAGGAAAAACCCCTCCTTTATTTCTGCTTGCCCCATAAATAGCCCTCACCTTAAACCATCACCTCCTCTCTCTATCCCTCTGAAGAACTTTGCCTCCAACTGAATGTGTCAAGAAAATGACGGCAGTCTGACAGCAGAAATAGCAGAGGTTCTGGTGCTGTGCTGTAGCTGGGGAAGCCCCTCTAGCTTAAATACAGTATGTGCCTTCATTTTTTTTTTTTTTAAACAGCTATTAGGAAGAGAATCAAAGCATGGTCCTCTGAGACTTTCTCAATGCTCAGCCCCACTAAATAGGCCCCACACATGTCTCTTGACTCAATTATTCACAGAGCATTTTTGAGCAGATGTCCACAAAATGAATTATGTGCTGTCCGCCAAAGCGACTTCTGGCAGGCTGCTGAGCAGGTAAATAGAAAGAGGTTGAAAACATGAATGGAACTGCTTAAGGTACTTTGATCCTCACATAAATTCAAAATCAGCGTTCAAATTCTATGTAACTGCAGCAGATGGAGCATGATATTGTATGAAAATAGGCTGAAGAGAGCCACAGGGAGGGAAAGTTGCTCAGCAGTCTTTGCCTTTCCTTGTGTTAGTAATAGTACTACTGTAGCTAGAGTAACTTGTCTTATCCCTAAAAATAAGGGGAAAACTATGTCATTTAATGTTTACGATAGATTACTGAGTCAGAACTTCTCAGTTCCACTCCCAGCTCTGCAAATCACTTTGAATTCCTGTAATTAATGAAGGGCGCTAGTACGCCACACCTCTGAAAATCAGGCCACTAATTAAAGTGTCCAAATATAAATTTAGCTGCCTTACTCTGGGCACCTATATTGAATATTTGTATCTTAAGCACTTTGTATATCCTCTACAAATGAACATGATTACTAATGACAGTGATATTGTGTGGGGTGTTACAGATTAATGTTGAAAAAATATTTTGAGATAATTAAAATATAGGAGTTGCATATATAAGTGCTGAATGTTGCTATTATTAGTATATCTAATTTGATAAGCTTTCACAATAGTTTTAGAAAGCCAAAATTTCTACTGATGTTTCTAAAATTTTAGAAACAAACCTAATTAGTGGTGGGTGAGCTGAGCTGTTATCATTGTGTACAGTTGAGGTTGCCCAACATTTTCTATTATAATACCCAGTTTCCAGATGTTTAACTTTTGCCAAACTTTGCAACCTTAATCGTAGTATTACCAAACTTCTGAGTATTGGTAAAAGTGTTTTTTAACTTCTTTGTTATATATTGTGGTGTTGGCCCTTTGGCCAACGTGCAAATGAGCCTTCTCAATGTGCAGTAGTGTTAGAAAATTGTGTGTGAAAGTATGAAGTTGAATGATCAAAGTCAACTGGTGATTGGCCTTAGCTATGTTAGTTTTCAGTAAGTACAGCAGCTGTTCAAGAGTTGATAATACTGAAGTGGCCAGTATTATCCTGATGATTTACTGACAGATATAATCATCCAGTGCTGTTACCCAGTTCATAACGTTAATTGTAAAATGCAGCATTACAGGAGTGGAAGCAATAGACTTGAAAGCTCAATCCCTTATGTCTTTCATCCACTCCCTTCTCAATTTCCCATGCTTTCCCTCCCATTCTTCCACAGTCATATGCTGCTCCCCACTCTGAGAAATGCTCTGCTCCACTCCATAAGCTACTTGTAGCCTGTGCTGATAATGCACCAACAAAGTCAGCAGATCACAAGTGTTAGTAAATTCACTTTGTATGACATTTATGTTACACTCATAATTTTTATATATGAACCAAAAGTCTTTTTTTATTTTGTATATTTATATATTTATTGCTCTATACATATTGAAACTAAAAAGTTCTTTGTCCTTCAGTTGAACCTTATGGAGGAAGGGAAAATGATGGAATAAGTAAATTTATTTTTTACCCCAACCTTAAGAATGTAGCCCAAACATCCAGGGAAGGGACCCCTCAAAACTGAGAGGTATCTACAGCTGTATGTTCTAACAAGAATGGGTAACTGATAAGTGGTGCTTATGATCCAATTATAGTCTGTGATTGATAAGACGTGTTTGTTATTACAAATGGGTTCTGTAATGGATGAAATAATTACCCATTGGAAGATGTTTATAACTTATTAAGAACTGTTAGTTGTTACAGCTGTTAGCAATAATGACCAGATTACACATTCCTTTTTACTCATCAATCAGGAAAAAATGAACAGCAGAATAGAAATTCCATCAGTAATTAGGAAAACAACACCTGGTAGATTAATCACGGAAAAATATTTTTTTTTCTCTCAAAAAAAGGCTTTCTATCTCACACCATATAAAAAGAGGACTAGAAAGTTGGGAATAAAATTTGTCAGTATCCCACCAGGTACAGAAGAAGGGCTCAAACTACCTTCTCTTCACTACTTACAAGGGAACGGCAAAGTGTGTTGTCTTTCTGTATAGTGCTCCATTACTTTTTGATAATCTTGTCAAATAATAGACTCAAATGAAATTGATTTAAATCTCAAATAGTTATTAAATTCCAAAATGCAACACAGACATCTGAGACACAGGACTCCATGATGGAGAACTAAACCAAATGCCAACATGGGACATTTTTCTAAAAACACTCAACGCATGAGTCCATAAGGAATCTACTCTACAGATCCATAAAATGTGCAAGATGATATATCTATGTCCAGATTTTACCATGTTGAACAGACAGCACTCTGTAGCTTTTGTTAATGGTACAAAACTGATGTAACACTTCTTTGTCTAGGGTGAAGATAAGCAAAATGTGGTAGCTGTTAATCTTAATTTACTAATAGAAGGCAGGCAGATACTAATTTACTAATAGAAGGCAGGCAGGGATGAACATGGTATAAGAATCTATATAGAAGAGAATGTACTTCCTACTGACTCCCTTACATTCGATATAAATAGCAACAAAAATGCTTCCATAGTTTTGGCATATGGATAGGGTGTAACAAAGAAGGGTATTTGAGTACAATAGGAAAATATGATTTTCTCTTCTTTAAAAAAAAAGAAAAGAAAAACATTAGAAAGGTAACTGTGCAAATAATGGGCCAAATATTTCCAGTGCATTGAAAGGATCTGCAAAGAATTAGTCCCATCCAGAAGTCTATTTCCTTGCAATCATTTTCACCTATTCAGTGGAACTACTGTTGCTACTAACTCAAACAGGATTATACAGAATTGGGATGCCCAGTTCTAACACTTGACGTTCAGAAATGATAACATTTCCTTTTCTTTGGGGGCTTGTAATTTAGAGAACATCAGCTTTGATTTTTATTGTACAATATGCTAAAATAAAATTGGCAAACTCTTCTAAATCCCTCCTGTCTTTGGTTCGTACTGTATACGAAAGGAAGCGTGTTGAGGGGATTAAAAATCTGGGAGAGAATTACCATTTTAATGCATTTGACTCCACTAAGGGGGGACAATAGAAGGGTTTTCAGCCTCAGTAAATCCAATTTATTATAGGTAAATAGTTGAGACAAGCTAGTTCTATCCAGTTCTCATTATAAAGAAAATAACAGAGGTACCTGAGTTAGTATGGAAATATTTAGTTTGTTTAAAAGCAGGAGACCTGGCACAAATTCCAACAGTGGTATTTAGGAGGGACAGTCTTGTCTTTTTTTTTTTTTTTTTAGTGAAACTTTACCTCTTTATATATTTTGTTCCACCACTACATTTATCTACCATGATATCTTTAACTCTCATTGAACTGTGTTCCTGTTTTCCCCTTCAAATGTCTCCATTAGTTGGCTGCAGGAGATTACAATACACTAAATTGGTAACAGACTGAAACACCGGCATCTGTATTGTTGGGGAAAGACAAAAATAAATCTCCCCATTATAGGATCCAGTCCTGCAAACTTGTATATAGGCAATTTTACACAGTCCAATTATGTTCACTGGGGCTACTCGCATGTGTAAAGATACTCGGGGCTCGTCTACATGGTGAGTTAGTGTATGGCAAGCCAGGAGGTAAATCTACAACATACTAGTTTGCACTAACTCACTGGTGAACCTTGCTACAGCAAACTGAAAGTTTCGGTGTGTGCTTTGGTGTACTGCTATTTGAAGCTCGCCATGTAAACAATCTCTCACTTGCATAGGCGTTTGCAGGACCGGGACCTTAAAGGAGGAAGGTAATATAGCTGTGTAGTGGGGTGGTGACCCTCTCCAGCCCTGGGAGAGGGTTGGCAGGCTAGGAGAACAGCCCAGCCTGAGTGGGGAAACAGCTGCAGCTGTGACCACACCCCAAACAGACTCAGCTTGCCCTATAAAGGGACTGTTGGGCTGAGACACTCTCAGTCTCTCTCTGCCTTTAGAGGGAGAAAAGCCTGGCTGCTAGGGAGCGTACCTGGGTACCTAAGGTGGGGGAAGACAAGAGGAGCTGTGGAGCTCTGGCCTGGAAACCGTCCCCCACCCCCCAAGGCTGCAGGCCTAGGATAAGGCCAACTGGTTACTGGGGTTGTAAAGGGGCAGCCCATGGGTAGGCAGAGGCAGCAGATCCAAACCCCTTTGCCTGTGATGAGTGGCTGATACACTGCAGTCTGCCCCAGGGAACGGGGGCTAAGTGATGACTGGCAGTAGACAAGACTGAGGTGAGCTGGGAATAGTGGGTTGGGGGTTTCCCTGGGAGGGGAGACCCAGATTGGTGGGGTACTGCCAGGGGGCAGCATCCCAGTTAAAGGGGCACTGGGTCCAGGGAGGGACATGGGGGCCAGAGTATAGGCAGATCACCAGCCTGCAGAGGGCGCTCTGGAGCTGGAATGAGCTAATTCCCAGAAGTCACCAGCAGGAGGCACCGCAGGGGTGAGTCTGCACCTCTACAAGCTACAATAAAGGAGCTGGGAGACATCCTTATACCCTTATATCCTTACACCCTGAGAGCTACATCTGAAACAAATATCCTCCAAAATACTTAATCATAAGTGTGCTAGTGACTGAATGTTCTTACAAATAGGAATAGCTTAACAGCTTAATGGGACAAAATCGGAGGGCCCGGACAATCTCCATCTGAGGATATTAAAGGAACTGGCACGTGAAATTGCGAGCCCGTTAGCGAGAATTTTTAAGCAATCGATAAACTCGGGGGTTGTGCCGTACGACTGGAGAACTGCTAACGTAGTTCCTATTTTTAAAAAAGGGAATAAAAGTGATCCGGGTAATTATAGGCCTGTTAGCTTGACGTCTGTAGTATGTAAGGTCTTGGAAAAAATTTTAAGGGAGAAAGTAGTTAAGTACATAGAGGTCAATGGTAATTGGGACGAATTGCAACATCGATTTACTAAAGGTAGATCGTGCCAAACCAATCTGATCTTCTTTGAGAAGGTGACGGATTACTTAGATAAAGGAAATGCGGTAGATCTAATTTACCTTGATTTCAATAAGGTGTTTGACATGGTTCCACATGGGGAACTGTTAGTTAAATTGGAAAAGATGGGGATGAATATGAAAGTTGTAAGGTGGATAAGGAACTGGTTAAAGGGGAGACTCCAGCGGGTCATATTGAAGGGTGAACTGTCAGGCTGGAAGGAGGTTACTAGTGGAGTCCCTCAAGGATCGGTTTTGGGACCAATCTTATTTAACCTTTTTATTACTGACCTTGGCACAAAGAGCGGGAATGTGCTAATAAAGTTTGCGGATGACACAAAGCTGGGGGGTATTGCTAACACGGAGAAGGACAGGGATACTATTCAGGAAGATCTGGACCACCTTGTAAACTGGAGTAATAGTAATAGGATGAAATACAATAATGAAAAGTGCAAGGTCATGCACTTAGGGATTAATAATAAGAATTTTAGATATATGTTGGGGACGCATCAGTTGGAAGAGAAAGAGGAGGAGAAGGACCTTGGGGTATTGGTTGATAGCAGGATGACTATGAGCCGCCAATGTGATACGGCTGTTAAAAAAGCAAATGCGATTTTAGGATGCATTAGGCGAGGTATTTCCAGCGAGGATAAGGAGGTGTTAGTACCGTTATATAAGGCGCTGGTGAGACCCCATCTGGAATATTGTGTGCAGTTCTGGTGTCCCATGTTCAAGAAGGATGAATTCAAACTGGAACAGGTCCAGAGACGGGCTACTAGGATGATCCGAGGAATGGAAAACCTGCCTTATGAAAGGAGACTCAAAGAGCTTGGCTTGTTTAGCCTGGCCAAAAGAAGGCTGAGGGGGGATATGCTTGCTCTATATAAATATATCAGAGGGGTTAACGTTAGGGAGGGAGAGGAATTATTTAAGTTTAGTACTCATGTAGGCACGAGGACGAATGGGTACAAACTGGATATTAGGAAGTTTAGACTTGAAATCAGATGAAGGTTTCTAACCATTAGGGGAGTGAAGTTCTGGAACAGCCTTCCAAGGGAAGTAGTGGGGGCAAAAGACTTATCTGGCTTTAAGACTAAGCTTGATAAGTATATGGAGGGGATGTTAGGATAGGATAGTTTAATTTGGGCAATTGATCTTGGATTATCACCAGATAAGTCTGCTCAATGGTCTGCGGGGAGATGTTGGATGGGATGGGAACTGAGTTACTGCAGAGAATTCCTTCTTGGGTGCTGGCTGGTGAGTCTTGCCCACATGCTCAGGGTTTAGCTGATCGCCATATTTGGGGTTGGGAAGGAATTTTCCTCGAGGACGGATTGGCAGGGGCCCTGGAGGTTTTTCGCCTTCCCCTGCAGCGTGGGGCATGGGTCGCTTGCTGATGGATTCTCTGCAGCTTGAGGTCTTCAAACCAATTTTGAGGATTTCAATAACTCAGTCCCCTCAGTTAGGGGTTGTTATAAAAGTGGACGGGTAGGGTTCTGTGGCCTGCCTTGTGCAGGAGGTCAGACTAGATGATTATATTGGTCCCTTCTGACCTATGAGTCTATGAGCATTTGATGCTAGCTTCTGTTCCTTCCCTTTCACTCCACATTAGGCACTAAAAGTCTGGCATATGGCACAGCATGAAATAGCAGTGCAAGCAGGCAACATCCTTGACACATGAGTGTTCATATGTGAAAAAGTCTGGAGACAAGAGCTTAGTAATAATGAAAACCGTGCAAAGGCAGAGGTATGCAGATGAGGTCCTTGGATGAACAGGTGTGTTCTTGTATTTCTGAGAAATAGGACCATGGAATAGACAGTCAGCTGTTAATAGACCTTTAACAGGTGGGCAAAAGAGTTCATCTCATGGGTCAGATTTCAGGACTGTGGTCTTATTTGTCTGTATTTCAGCAGTATACTGCATGTCCTACAGCATCTTTATCTCTTTCTTTCTTTCTTTCAATGCGCGAGCATACAGATTTTAGGAAGGTTCGTCATGGGTGGAAAGGGAGCAATAGAAGCTGTGAAATAAATAAATCTGCATACTAGCAAAAAAACCAGTAGCAGAGTTTTGTTTGTCCATGTTAAATATATATAGATAAACACATCACCAATGACGGCATGTGAATTTTTTTAGTAAAAATTGAGTGACATTGTTGTGCCATGGCAAACCAGCAGATCTGTTAGCCTCCACCACTCACAGTAGCTATCTGTGAAAGCACAGTTATGAGTTGAGATCTTCTTTATCAAAAATTCTTTTTACTCACTGAAATCAAATGGTTATTTTTTTAAGAAAGAAGGGTATTTTCAGTAAGCCTCAGTACAATCATTATGTATAACTTCTCTGAATACTCTGCTACTCACTGTACTACTGCCTATTAAACTTACACCCAACCCACCTCTGGCTGAAGTCAATAGGAATGTATTCTGTAGTTAAACGTGTGCTTAAGTGGGTTGCTGAACCAGGAACCCAGTGTTCATCACCCTGCAGACTCAACCTCTAATGGATGAGTTCTCCAGATACAGGAGTCACTCAGATACTGTGCTGATTGATGGAGATGAGCTTAATAGAGATGATATAAATAATAATAAGGGTGCCTTCCAAAGAAATCCAAACCCTCTTATGAAATTATCCTAAAGACTTTCATGGAGGTTGAACCAGAAAGGATTCCATAGAAATGTCATAGGGGTAACTCTGAACAGGAGATCTCTTCTGTAGGCATTATTAAACATGGTAGAGAATTTGCTATTAGGGATAATTTTCTCTACTAAAGCCTATAGTTAGTTAGTTCAGAAAGGGAGGAAAAATAGTGTTGTTGTGATTTAAATTATTGGACTGAGACCTAGGTGAGATGGTTTCTACTCTCTCTTTTGCCATCGTTTTCTAATGTGACTTTGGGCAAGTCACTTCTGTGCCTGGATCTCTAACTGTACAATGGAGGTGATAGTGCATTCCTAACATCCAGGGTGTTGGGAGAGTAAATGCATTAATATATCCACTCAGCTGTATCAATAATCAAGGAATAAGACAGCCCTGGAGTCACTATATCAAATTAGTCAGTAGCTATGCTCTGGTGAGTTCTTCCTCACAAAAGAGGAGGCTTAAAGGTACATTGTCATCTTCTCTATGTATTGTATGAACAGAAGTTTTTAGCCATTGTACTGTCAGCTTGGCACCTTTTTACCAGCACTAATTTCACTTAAAATAAAATAAATTGGAACAAGTCCACAGATAACCTTCAAAGTCAGAAGTGGAATATCTAAACGATTCTAGATGCACAGGTAGCCAAAAAAGGGCAGAGCCCCTTAAAGGTCATGAGGTAAAGTATTGTAGCAAATCAATGTAATCTGTATTACAAGTTACTGACAGCTAACAGGAAACTTTTTTAATGATTCTCTACAGTACCTATGGAATAAAAAGCCCACTGCCTGAGAAGCAAGTTTTGCTTTCATGCAAAAGACTCAGGGGGAGGAAAAAGGATCTAATGTTCTGATCATATTTATAAGGCAAGAAGCAATTTCCTATAAGATTAACATTATTTATCCAGTGAATCATTTAACTGTATGATTTAACTTTAAAGATTGTAAATAGTGCCATTCCTTTTGCTTAAATACTTTGCTGCATGAGGGCTTAAATGTGATTAATTTATTGCGTAGATTACAGTGGTTCTCAAACTTTTTTACTGGTAACCCCTTTCACCTAGCAAGCCTCTGAGTGTGACACCCCCTCGCCCCCAATAAATTAAACACTTTTTAAAATATATATATATTTAACACCATAATAAATGCTGGAGGCAAAGCAGGGTTTGAGGTGGAGGTTGACATCTCGCAACCCCCCCCATGTAATAACTTCACAAACCTTGAGGGGTCCCGACGCACAGTTCGAGAACCCCTGGCATAGAAGCAATTTCTGTGCCCAGTGTGTTGCTCGAGTAACTAGGCTATACATTAGGGTGAGCCACGGGGGCTAGGTGGCAGTGTCTCCACAAGCCATTGAGTAGAGCCACTCCAGCAGTTTCACTAGCTCCTGTCCCACTCCTCATCTGGAGAAAACTGTTCAGTGGATCCATGACTCCTTAGTTCCACTATGGCTTCTCTTCCATATCCCAAACCCCACCTCTTGCTGAGGTGTAGGCTTGTGCTTTCTGGTAGACAAGGGATGCTTCTCCCCAGTGTCGAGACCAGCCGTACAGTATTGCCAACCCCAAATGTTCAAAAATCATGAGTCAGGCTCACCAGAAATCATGATGGGCTTTAAAATCATAAGATGATATGAAAATGTTGGTTTTTTATTTGCCTTCTACTTTTTGAGCCTTTAGGGTGCACCAGGGTCTCATTTTGAATCTTTCTCCGTAGCCACAAGGGCTAAAAACTTACTTTTTCTTAAAAAACAAAGGTTGAAATCATCACATCTCCTTGACTCAAGGAGCTGGGGCTTTAAGGAAAACAATAATTATCATAAGACTCATGACAAAACCATGAGAGCTGGCAACACTGAGCCTACCACATCCATCACAGAGCAAAACTGTATTGGCTCACGGAGGGAGGGAGGAGGGAGAGGGAGATAGATAGAGATATATATAGATAGAGATATATAATTATTGGATTTATCTCCAAATAATGAAACATTTTAAACAGAAAGAGCAAGTGGTGACCTGCCATGTAATGTCACCTGCTGCTGTGATCCTCAACTATCTTGCTGTAGTCTTATCTTACAGGTGCAGGACAAGAGTAGACAATATTCTACAATACATACCGTAAGGACCAAAGCAACAATTACAAAATCATAAAAGAAACATTGTACAGTTCCAGAAATCAAAACAGAGTTTTATTTATAAAGAGTGATCGCCACCCATAAAAGAATAATTTTAGTAGGCAAATAAGTGTGTGTGTGTATGTGTGTGCAGTGTTTTCATTTAGAGAGGTTGTTTCTTGCAGGCTCTTCCAGAGTCAGTGGAATAATTTTTTAGCTTGTAGTTCAATTCAGTATGGCTATGGCATTTGGGCAGAGATGAAAGTAACTTAGGGGACTTACTGGTATACAGGGTGGCCAGGGTCCTAAGCAAGGTGGGGGCAGGGCCTCAACCAGAAGGGGAGGGCTGGGACAACTACTCCTGGGGCTCCAGCAGCAATTTAAAGGGCCGGGGCTCCTGGCCACCACTACCACTACCCTGGGTTTCTGGCTGCTGGTGCAGTAGCAATGGCTGGAGCCCCGGGCCCTTTAAATCACTGTTAGAGCCTCAGGGCTTCTGGCTGCTGCTGATACAGTTGGCTATGTACCGGCTTTTACCGGTACACCATACCCAACCGTACCGGCTTACTTTCACCTCTGCATTCGGGGCACAATACTTACAAAGATCAATTCAGGGATCAGTCTGAAAAAGTGCCTCAGCAGTTTGTACACAACCAAGGTGCTGGCCCATGCAAACTGCACTGCACACCCACAAGCTCTGATTTGCATGTATCTACATGCATTGAGGTTATGCACCCACTGTGGCTTGTGTGCAATACCACGTTCTCAAAAACCTGGTGTTATGTAGAGAACAAATTGAATTAGATACAGTCCAGTATTTGACACTTCATCTTGCCATCACACCATCATAGCAGTTTTGTTTTTAACTCCCAATCCTTAGTATTTCTCACAGCTTCTAAGTTCTTTGCATCTAAGAACTGAACTGTACTGTACAAGTTATCTACAACTAATTCCCTTGGGTATGTGAAAGAGACACATGTATAGGCTCTCCACAGGCATCCCACATTCTAGTGCTACTACCTGGAGGGAGAAAAGTACAAGGAAATGATGGTAGGAGAAGTTAGACTTTGTCGTCTGAAGCATCAGACTGGAAAGTGTAAGGATGAAAAGAAAAAAGGGACAAAGTAGAAAACTAACCTGCCCTTCCCCTGCAAATCTTCCTCTGAACTCCTGATGGCATTTTGAAATTGCTCTTATCACCAATACCTGTCATAAAAATTGTTGCTACAGTACTGCTAATAGCTTTGTTTCTTGTGGCAAGAGACTTCCTAAGTCAGATGAAAACACTAGCACTGTGGGAAGGCCCTTTTGCTTTCCAGTCTGTGATCCTGAGGCAGAAAATATAGCTTGCCAGGACTGTAATTGCTGCAGATTTAAGCTGGTCACTTCCTAGCATTATTCCTAGGTAGTTTTATTGCAACTTGATATCAGTATTAACTGTCATGCAAGCCTCTGTACTGAGAATGAAGAATGAATGACATTCCTAAAGCTAAACATGAAGACCTGTCACTGGGAGGCCATAGTTCTCAATGTTCAAGGTATCACAACTTAACATAGTGATGAGTGGGATATATTGCCCCTGTGGCCATTAAGTTCATAGTGTCGTCATCATCATCAAGAGATACCATATTCCTGATTGGTTAATGATAAGCTGAAATGTAGGGTATAGCATTAATTTGTTGATGTTGGTGAAACTGCTCATTTTTCCACCCAATGTAGCAGTTGGCAGAAAGTCTGCAATCATAATCATTCCATGTACAACTGGCAAGTGTACAATGAGGTAAAGTTAAGAAATAAGAGGAAGTGCTCTGCTTTAGGCAATTCACTGCAAATTGAGGGTTGATTGCAGCTCTGGTATACATACCTGTGGTAGTTTTACCCATACTAGCATTGTTTTTGCACTGGATGTGCTGTCATGGGCTTCAGTGCAGGCTGTTCCAGCATACTGGAGACCTATTCGTGTTGCCAGCCTATACTGAAGCCCATGCCCACCACATCTATGCTGTTGTTTTAGCAATGGGAGCATGAGTAAAGCTAATGCTGGTATGTCTACCAGAGCTGCAAGCATACCTTGGATTGCAGTGTGAACATACCCAGACATCATGGTCTCATAGATGTCAATAGTACATTTACCATTAATATCAATGGAACAATGGTCTATCCTTAGGGAATCAATTTTTTATGTTAGGGCTTGTGTCCGCTTACCAGTGAATCGAAGCTGCAGCGATCGATCCACGAGGATCGAATTAACGGGTCCAGTGAAGACCTGCTAAATCGAGAGCTGATTGCTCTCCTTTAATCCATCAGAACAAGAAGCATAAGGTAAGTCGACCCAGCACAGTGTAGACACCGCAATAAGTCAACCTAAGGTACATCAACTCCAGCTACATTATTCACATAGCTGGAGATGCATAACTTAGGTTGACTTAACCCCATAAAGTAGATCTGTTGGATTCTGCAACCCTTATTGTCATTGAAGAAAAGGTTCTTGTATCAAGAATTTTCTTTGGAAAAATTTGGAGAGAAATGAATAGTTTTCATTTTTTTTCCCCTTCAAACATTTTGATGGGTGGGGGGGAACCCTTTTGGTTTTAAAAACCAAAAACAACCAAAATCCATCAAATTTTCAATTTTTTTTTCAAACCACACTTCAAAAGAAATGAGAATTTTTGTTTAAACAAAAGCCATTTCTTTATTAAAAAAAAATCAGCCAAAATTTTGACCAGCTCTAGTCTGAGTGCAGACTATGCAAGTGTTTAAAAGCTATGTTGTCAGGTGCTTAAAACTTAAGAAGCCCTTTGCTGGGTTGGCAGATAAGTTCCCTGTACAATTAATCATAAGGCATATCATTCCCCTTCCCCTTTTTTTCCAAACAATGTCTGAAATAAGACTAAGAGCGCAACCTTGGACCACTTTTAACGGTTTTCCCATTGACTTCCATGTAAGACTCGATCCTATAAGGTCAAGAATAGCCATTCTCCAAACCAGGGAGATATAAATATCTGATTTTCTTTTCTTTTGTTGCCTAACATACTAATTTTTCTTTACTTTCAATTATTCTGTTTAGCTTAGTTTTAGTTAACTTTCTATTTACTGTATTCCCCCACCCATAGTACCTGTTACCCTGATAGGCAGTGCTCTCAGCACCAGCTGATTAGCCATTGTCAAGATGTTTCATAAGGAGAACCTTAGTGTTTCAAGCTTAGTTTCCAGTCATGCAAGTCCCTCAGCACAGAGAAGCGCCACTGAAGTCAATAGAGTTATACACAGAGGACTTGTAGGATCAGACCCATAAGTGGGATCATAGTAGGCTGTGGCTTTGGCGTGGTTTGTAGCATAGTTGCATCATGAATGGTCTGTGGGTTGGGGACTCACGCAAGCTGTTTGCTTTGGCTTTGAGCAAGTGATGAGTGTTTCATGGCTAAGTGCAGACCCACTTTTTTTCTTTTGAAAGTGGTGTTAGAGAGAGGAAAGCCAAATAGTTGAGCTCACAAGAGTTACACAGAGATCCTTAAGAGCTGATAACAAGGTTTGACAGTCATGTCGTAACTGTTAACAATAGTATTCGAGACATGCCAACAGCTTAACACTGCCTTGCTGCTTCTCTGGACAGTTAGGAGGAATTTGCTTTTCAGAAAGAGCAGGTTGGTAACCAATTTTAACAAAAAGGGGCATTGCTCACAGGAGAAAATGCAAAGCAATGTGACACATTATTATATTTAGCCACATAATATATTTGATTGTACAAAGGTGTGGCAATAGCAAGCATTTATTTGGTGTCATTGCCCTTTATTCCTTTGCTAGATCACATAACAAACCTCAGTAAGTTAGTGTTAAAGAACACAGTGCAATAACACTGAATTAATACTTGCTAATTCTGCTCTTTGTACAATTCAACATATGGCTGAATAGGTAGTAAGAAGAACACAATCAAGTGGCACAAGGACAAGGTTTTGACAGTGTGAATTTTGCACGATCCCGTTACTCATAAGTGGCAAAGTGATTTGTACAGGTGTACTAATAAAAACTCTGCACCACAACAAGATATCGCACAGTCTGCACAGCACAGAAAAGCTATTTTGTAGATGCCATAGAGAGGTTTATAAAAGTGATATTAGGATGGAGTCTTGTATTCCTCCACCTGTAAAGCCAGGTATCTTAGTTACCATGAGCCGAGCTGGGCACATCTCAGAGGGAACCATAATAAATATTTTATCTGTACATGTCATGAATTTCCAAGCCATTTTCTGGACTATTGCAAACCTAACTTGAGTTTTGGGTCCCACTGGGGAATGGAATAAAGCTACTGTTTCTAACCATGAGAGAGTGTGATATTGTAGCACCTACGATCCTCAGCCATGGAACACGACCCCTTATCAAAGCCAAAGCCCCCACACAAAGGGGGAGACCTTATGCAGTGCGTGTGTAGATTATTTCAGGCAAATTCAATGTTATGCACGGGGTCAGAGTAAATGATCATTGTGGTCCCTTCTGGCATTAAAGTCTAGTCATCTAGACCCGTATGCAAACATACACACATCGTCAGAGAAAAATAAACAGATGTAGCTTTGCTGCAAATGGTAGCCAGCACCATGCTGCCACTCAGCTACATGCCTTCACAGCTCTTTGCTTTTGCAGAGTTTCAGGAAAGGTGTCCACTCACATTCAAAACTGGCCATAGTATCCATTCTTTGAATAGCCGGCAATTAAAGGACCTAGTTTAATGAATAACTTATCCAGTGTTTTCTTGTGTGATGGGGATTAGCCTTCCAATGAGATGTAATAAGTTTTGGTGAGCAATGGAGCTTAATTAATGAACTATTTTATGTTGGCATGAAGTTACTGCTGCTGTATCTTGGAGCAGACAGATAATTGGAATTGCCCAGTATCATATCGGCACAATCATGTGAAAAATGTACACTGCTGACTGCCTCACAGCCCCTCTTTCCACTATGCTGTTTTGTTGGGACAGATCTTAACATGCCAGTACTCAGAGTAGCTGCAACAGCCTCTTACAAACATGGCAATGTTTCCTCCCAGAATCCCCAAGTTGACAAAACTCCATTCCTCCCAATAAAAATTACCTGGCTGGGCAAGATTCAGGCTTGGACATTAAACATATCACAGCTTATAATGTCTGATACCTTTGTGCTTTTTCCCATACTCCCCTCACCTCTGGGACAAGCTTCCTGTACACATCTGCAAAACTAACTCACTATCCTCCTTAAAACTCTGCTGTGCGGTGAGAGCTACAAAAACATTGACAACAGTTAGGCTACTGTTGTGCTCAGACCATGGCCTACCCTGCTGACCATATTGTCTGATGTCTCCTTGTTCTCCCTCATCTGTCTTTCTCTTGTCTTATACTTAAGTCTCTGCCCAAGGAGCTTCCTATTTAGCTGGATATAAACCTCTGCTGAAACTTCCCCCCTCAAGCCAGATTGTGCTTGAGGTTTCCTGCAGGGCCTCAGTGTCTCTGCCACTAGTTCTATCTGAGCAGAAGGTGACGCCCTCTTCTCACTGGAGTTAATATATCCCCTGCATGCCATGGAGGGTAGGATGTGTAGTGGGGTACCCATCCTAGCTCCAAATAGTCTGGCAAGAAAAGGTCATTGAGGCAGAAAAAGGAGGTGCCTGAGAATTTACCCATCTGACTCTGACACATAATCATGCAGCTCTTGTTCTAACCCGTAGTGTATAATAGTGGCTGTGGAATGCCTGCACTACAGCTCTGTGGCTTGTCTGGGGGGCCAGAGAGTGGATTCTTTATCCCCTAACTCCAGAAAGCTCCCCAGGAAGGCTTGGGGTTGGGATGTGGAAATACCAGCTTAGATAGGACTGCAAGGGTCATCTAGTCTAACGCCCTCTGCTGTAAGTTTATTCTTTGTAGAGTAATGGCATCCTCTCCAATGAAAGTGTGACTATTGTTCAGGGTTCTGGATAGTTCCTCTCTTTAGTGAAAAGTTAGAGGAGGAAGAAAAGGAGTCGTGGCAAGACAGGCTAATGCGAAAATGCCATTAAAATGAACCACTCTCTGTAGCTTGGAGGTGCTAACCGGGAAGAATATGAGTTTATGTATTTCAATAGTAAAACTTTTGTTGCTGTATTTGAGCATTCCAGCTGCGGGGAATGTTGTGATGACAATCAATAGATAATCTGCCATTTTCCATTCTTGCTGGTCAAATGAATGAAATACAAGATTGCTAATTCTCCGTTTGAATTATAAATGACTGCGGCCTAGACTGGCTCTTTAAATGTCATATCACTTCTTTAGCTGTACCCTTTATCTACACTGGTTCCTGCATCTGTAGTCAAGCAAAGGGAGGGCCTTCAATGGAATACAGGGTTTTGAAAATGCCTATTTGTGAATCGTTATCTGTGTAATGCACCTGCATTCTCAGTGCCCAGGGAAAGAAAGGAGAGGAGCGAAGGCTAGGACAACGACTCTTCAGTCCTAACTCAGGCCGCAGTCTGATTTCAAAGGGAACTTTGCCCTGTGGATTACACAGGAGATGGTCTTGTGTCCTCTTCTTGCTTCAGTATCAAATCAGGCAATCTTGTTCTAAGCCCAGCACTGACATGAAGACGAAAAGTATAGAGTGGCTATTGCTATGAACACTTGAACTGCTGAAGGCTTGAACGTGGATTCCGGCTCTTTAAACAGTACACTAGTGGTGGATAAAGAAGGAGGAATGTTGTTAACCATCTTTCCACTGAGTTCAATAAGCTTTGAGTCAGGCCAATAAGGGGGGAAAAAAGAAAAGTCAGTTGAGAATTGGAAAGGCATAACTGACATAAAACTGATCAAGATGGGAAAAGGACAGGAAAAAGTATGTTTACTCTTTATTTAGGGCCAAATCCTGATTTCCATTGACTTAATTGAGAGTGGACATGTCCCCCAGCATATCCACAGATTTATCTGATCATACTATGAGCAAATGTCCCACATTGTTTATAAAATGATTCTGATCATACCCTCAGTCACACAGAACATTTGCATAGAGCTATATCCAGACTGCAGCATTACAGTAGAAGAAAATATCCTAGTGCAGTTTCTGTTGACTTCTGTGGCATTTTAACCCATAAAATTTACCTTAAAAGGTTCAAAAGACATCACAGGCTCAGAATATTAAACAACTAATCCTTCCCTAACTTTAGTTACTGTTTAGTGGTAAATGTATTGCCGATCTGGCTACAACATCTGCAAAAGGAAATGGCTCGTTAAAGAAAAATGATACAGTACTTGTCTTTCCGCCAAAGTTTTGAGAAGCTTAAACAGAAATTAATATCTGCAAGAAATCTTGGAACATTGAGAGATTATCTCTATGTGGCTAGTAATACTGTTGCTGTTTCTTTTTAAGTTAAAAAAGAAAAGGTATTGTTGAAAGACACATTTCACTATACAAATCAGTTTTGCTCCACAAAGAGGCATGGAATGGTGATGCTTTGACACAATTACCTTTTGAATTTTGTTATTGTGAAATTTAAATGTATGCTAATCAGACTTATTCCCAGCAAAACAGAACTGATATGTACTGTAGGGGAACATAGATCATAATGTGTCAAGAATTCTCCAGTACCTGCCCACAGGTTGACATTAAATAAAAGATGCACTGATAACTCAAATTCCTTCCCCCCAGCTTACGTTCAAGGGATAGTTTTCTCACTTGGGGAATATAAAGTCTCTCTGCAAAATGTGTCCTGGAGAAATTTATTTATTGGTCTCGTGGGAATACTCCAAATGAGATGGCTTGCATATATGGTGCCCAAATACTGATAAGAAGATAAAAAATATCAAGCATGCAAAGCATGTAGCAGGGAATGCTGGATTGGCCATACCCATTTGCTCCCTGCTGTGTTCCTGTTCACTGGAAATCTTCTTTGGCAAAAAAATTCCTATTATAGACCTCTGTGAGCAGCTACTTCCCACTGTTTAGCAGAGATGGACTCTCTAATTCTTCCATTTTCAGCATGTTGTTTTGGAAATTAAAGACTTTGCTGAAGTCATAAACCTGAGGAAACCTCACAGATCTTCATATCAAAATTGTGATATTGTTTTTCCCTAATAAAACAATTAAATGAATGTTGGTCCTAGTGTCAACCATGCCAGCAAGTTGGACTGATCAATCTTAGCTGTCAGATCAACAGAAATGTTTTTATAGTTTCTGTCTATATATTTTAATTTACAAGATATTTCTGATTTGTTGAGATCAATGTTGTAACAAAGTATGAGTTTCACATAACTGTGTACACAATTTAATGCCTAATGGGTGGACTCATTTACCACAAGTTTGCTGGCACATAATAAGTTATGGTCCATCCATTATGAATTATGCAACTAGACTTTTTCTGAAAAGCTCAAGTACTATTTAAATTGTTACCTGTAAAACATAAAGGACCTGGTCTAAAACCTACTGGAGATAATGAAAAGTCTCCTATTGATTCCAGTGGGTTATGAGTGTCCATACATAACATGTTCCAGTTTTAAATTCCCAGATTGTAAACCATAACATATAGCAACAGTTATTAAATCAATTTGATGTTGATTTAAAAAACTGAATAAGAAGATACCTGGCTGAGTACACCTTAAAGTATTTACAACCTTTTTTTCTCCTTTTGAGAAGCTTTTAGTAAGGCTTTGTCTCATGTAACCTTCTCATTAGCAAACTGGAGAGATATAGCCTAGATGAACCTACTATGAGGTGGATGCACAACTGGTTGGAAGACCATACTCAATGGTTATTGGAAGGGCATACCAACTGGGATCCTACAGAGATCTGTTCTGGGTCCAGTTCTATTCAATATCTTCATAAATGATACGAATAATAGTATAGAGAGTACACTTCTATACAGTCTGCAGATAGTGTTACAAGCACTTTAGAAGACAGGATTAGAATTCAAAATGATCTTGACAAACTGAAGAAATGCTCTGAAAGAAACAGGCTGAAATTCAATAATGACAAATGCAGGGTACTACACTTGGGAAGGAATAATCAATTGCTCAGATACAAAATGGGAAATGATTGCCCAGGGAGGAATACTGCAGAAAAGTATCTTGGGGTTATAGTGGATCACAAACTAAATGTCAGCAATGTGATACTGGTTCAAAAAAGGGAACATTCTAAATATGTTAGCAGGAGTGTTGTAAGCAAGACCCGAGAAGTGGTTCTTCCACTCTGCTCAGCACAGATAAGGCCTCAGCTGGAACTGAATGTCCAGCTCAGGCCCCACACTTTAAGAAAGATGTGGAGAAATTGCTCTCCTCCAGATTTTCCCCAATAAAAATGATTAAAGGTCTGACCGATAAGGAAAGATTGGAAAACACTAGGTGTATTTAGTCTGGAGAAGACCGAAGAGGGACATAACAGTCTTCAAGTATGAAAAGCTTGTTATGCAGAGGTGGATGATGATATGTTCTCTTTACTAACAGGACAGGACAAGAAGCAGTGGGCTAAAATTGCAAAAAGGGAGATTTAGGTTAGACACTAGGAAAAACTTCCTAACTGTCAGGATAGTTAAGCACTGGAACAAATTACGTAGGCAGGTTGTGGAATCTCCATCATTGAAGGTTTTTTTAAGAATAGGTTAACACAGGGGTCAGCAACCTTTCAGAAATGGTGTGCCGAGTCTTCATTTATTCACTCTAATTTAAGGTTTCGCAGGCCGGTCATATATTTTAATGTTTTTTAGAAGATCTTTCTCTATAAGTCTATATATTATATAACTAAACTAGTGTTGTATTGTAAAATAAACAAGGTTTTCAAAATGTTTAAGAAGCTTCATTTAAAATTAAATTAAAATGTTGATCTTACGCCACCAACCCACTCAGCCCGCTGCTGGTCTGGGGTTCTGTTCACCTAGGCCAGCCGTGGGCTGAGTGGGGCCTGCAGCCAGGACCCCAGCTGGGAAGGGTCTGGCAGCCAGAACCCCAGACCGGCAGCAGGCTGTGTGGGGCCGGTGGCCAGGACCCCAGACCGGCAGTGGGCTGAGCGGCTCAGCTCGCTGCCGCTCAGGGCTTCCATCCTCCGGCTCCTGCCAGCCGGGATCCTGGTTTCCGGACCTGCTCAGCCCGGTGCTGGTCTGGGGCCCCGGCCCTGCCCACATACAGTGGGTAACTACCTTCTCCTTGGTTCTGGCCCATTCTCTTCCTCTCTCTGCACTGAGCTGAGTTGGAGTGGACCAAGCACAGGGCTGGGGGTGAAGGGTCTGGCCAGGAGCTAAAATGAAGGAGGGGGCTCAGGGTTGGGGCAAGAGGTTTGGGTGTGGGGGCACTTACCTGGGCAGCTCCCATGTGGTGTGAGGGGTGCAGGTGGGAATGTGAGTGAGGATGCAGGGTCTCCTGTTTGGTGCTTAGGGTGGGAGTGGGGATGTGCAGGGGGCTGGGGATGTGGGGGGTGCAAGGGTCAGGGCACAGGGCTGGGGGCAGGTGGGGGGGTGCAGGTGTCAGGGTAGGGGGGCTGGGTATGTGTGGGGGTGCAGATGTCAGGGCTGGGGTCATGGGGGGCGGGTAAAGGAGTCAGAGGGCTGGGTGGTACAGGGCTCAGGGCAGAGGGCTGGGTGTGTATGTGGGGGGGATCAGGGCTCAGGGCAGAGGGCTGGGTGACTGCACCCCTTAGAACCCCCAACTCCCCCCCGCTCCTTGTCCCGACTACCCCCTCCTGGGACCCCACCCCTATCTAAGCCTCTCTGCCCCATATCTCCTGACTGCCTCCCCAGGACCCTACCCTCTACCTGTCCCCTGACTGCCCCAACCCCCATCCACACCCAGACAGACCCCCTGAACCCCATGCCTATCTAATCGCTCCCCACCCCCTGACAGGATCCCCAGAACTCTGGACCCATAAACCTGCCCCCCTTCTCCCTGCCTGCCCTAACCCCTCTCCACACCCCTACCTCCTGGCAGTCCCCCCAGAACTCCTGACTCATCCAACCCCCCCAGTTCCTTGTCCCCTGACCACCCCCTCCAGAGACCCCCCCACCCTAACTGCTCCCCCAGGACCCTCTTTGCTCCCTGTCCCCTGACTGCCCTGACCCCTATCCATCCCCTAAACAGACCCCAGGACTCATATGCACCATCCAACCCCCCCTGCTCCCTTACTGCCCCCTCCAGATACCCCCACCCCTAACCACCCCCCTGTATACCATCCCCCCCATCCTGCTCCCTGTCCCTTGACTGCCCCCACCCCTTAGTCAACCCCCAGGCCCGGAGCCGGCCCCCTTACCATGAGGCTCCTTGCTCATCCGGAGCCCTGCCGCTGCCGTCCCCCCGCATGCAACCCTGCTCCGCCCCTCTGGGTGAGCGGGGAGCGTCTTTCCCTCCCCACAGAGCCAAATGCTGCCCCGAGGAAGCGCACAGCCCCAGCCCCCGGAACGCTGCGCGGGCGGCGGCGGGGCTCTGGGGGAAGGTGGAGGAGAGGCCAGCGGCTTGCTGCGCTAGGCCAGCACTCCAGCGCGGGACCCCGGACCCCGCGGCTTGCCACGTCGGCAGGATTTTTAATGACACTCGGAGTCCCAGGCAGTAGGCAGCTGGGTGCCATTAAAAATTGGCTCGCATGCCATGGGTTGCCGACCCCTGGGTTAACACTTGATCTAGATAAGACCTAGTCCTGCCTCAGTTCAGGGAACTGGACTGGATGACCTACTGAGTTCTTTTCCATTTGTACATGTCTGATTTCTATATATCCAGCTGCTTGCCATCAAATCTGCTAAATGTTCGTGGATTTCAAGAGCTAGAATTCTATACTTACTATTTTATTTACTATATTATAAGGGACAAGTTGGGTCACTTGATGGCATGCTGCTTCTGCTTTTTTTATTGAACTGTGATGCCTGTGGCTACTATTATTTTGATGCTAGACCGTGGACAAGGAAATACTCCGTAATGCTTAAACAACAAAACAAATGAGTCTACTGTTCTGCTCTCAAGGCATAGCTGAGAATCAGGCCCTGCTGGTTTTTATTTAACTCCAGCAAGAGGTAATGCATTTGATTTATCAAGCAATGTCAGACTTGCTTAGAAAAAGCTTGGGAGTCAGGATGAAGGATACAATGGATGTAATGGATATAGCATTTGAAAACTTTGCTTTAAAATTGTAAGAAGCTGAGAGGAAAATTTAAGTCATAATGATAACAATCAATGGTGCGAACTAAGATTCCAATTCACAATACCAGAAGCTGTTAGCTGCTGAGATATTGAACTGATGATCTAGAAATAACCTAAGATAAGATTAGGAAATATTAGGTTGGTGAGACTCCTGAAGCCTTGGAGCCAAGAAATTATTTTTTCATTGAATTATGAAAAGTGCCAGCAATGGTTCTCTACCTCTTCAACCATGTACAGATTACTGTATTCTGATTCATATCACACCCATGAGACAGTCATTGAGACAACACCTTGGTCTGAGAAACAAAGATTTCAAATAATAATACCTGTTTTTTTATTGCACATTGCAGCTGTAGGGCTTAAGACCATTAATACATTTTAGCCTCACAATACCGTGGGACATCATTATTTTCCCTCTGTTACAGGTGGGAAACCGAGTCACCATAGTTGCATCACAGAGGAGAAATTTGGGCTCATAACTGACTGAAAAGTCAAGCGACTAGTCAGTAAAGTTATATTGTTTACCTCCTCAGAAGTGAAAAAGAAGGAGGCCTAGAACAATGTTAACCAATCAGATTTCATATGTGAATTAACATCTCCTGGTTTCACTGAACTTCTCCAAACTATTATTCATCTTTTAGCTAATCATATAGCATATGAAAACTTCTGCTTCACAGCAGGTTTATCAAAGATGAAGAGTAGATTGTAGGGACCTTCTTAGTTTACTTCTTAGTCTACTGTGGACAGATTTTACTGAAGAAGACATTCAGAATATACATAGCATCACAAAATTTGTGGCCAGAGTCACTAGGCAGCACTGTTATACACAGTCTTCCAAGTTCTTAGCATGGGAGAAAACAGTCAATCTTGGGAAGACAGAGTGTGATGATGTTGGTTTGAGCATTGGCCTCCTCAAGCAAGGGTTATGAGTTCAATCCTTGAGAAGGGCCATTTAGGGATCTGGGGCAAAATCACTACTTAGTCCTGCTAGTGAAGGAAGGGGGCTGGACTCAATGACCTTTCAAGGTTTCTTCCAGTTCTATGAGATAGATAGGTATATCTCCATATTATATGCAATGTTCTATAAACAAGGTTTTGGGAGAAAGAACTGTGTGAGCATGTGAAGAGTTTGCTGTCTGCCTTGGTCTCTGATTAGAGTTAATTCCCAAGGCAGAGTTTATGTCTGGGAACCAGGCATTGGTGATGGTCTGAGATTCCTGAAATAAAGGATTGTCCTCCATGCTGCTTGTGACCAGGACTGGTGTATATGTATAAATAAAGCAAGTTACACTAACTAAAGTGCATCACTGATTACTCCTTCACTGGGAAGTTGACCTTCAAACTCCTGACATCTGCTACCATGCATCAGCATGGCAACACCATTGTCAGAAGAAGGGGTGTCATGGTATAATTCCCCACTCTGAACCTTAGCATCCAAAAGATGGGGTACCAGCATGAATTCCTCTAAGCTCAGTTACCAGCTTAGAACCTGTAGTACTGCCACCAACCAGGAATTCCAGTGCCTGGTACACTCTGGTCCCACCAAAACCTTGCCCGGGGACCCCCAAGACCCAGACCCTCTGGATCTTAACACACGGAAAGTAAACCCTTTCCCCCCACCATTGCCTCTCCCAGGCTTCCCCTCCCTGGGTTACCCTGGAAGATCACTGTGATTCAAACTCCTTGAATCTAAAAATAGAGAGGAAAATTCACCTTCCCCCCTCCTTCTCTCTCCCCCTCCCATACTCTCCCTGAGAGAGAAAGTAATTCTAACACAGAGAGAAATTAACCTCTCTCTCCTCCTTCCCTCCTTTCTCCCCACCAATTCCCTGGTGGATCCAGACCCAGTCCCTGGGGTCTCACCAGAATAAAAAAACAATCAGGTTCTTAAACAAGAAAAGCTTTTAATTAAAGAAAGAAAAAACAGTAAAAAATTATCTTTGTAAATTTAAGATGGAATATGTTACAGGGTTTTTCAGCTACAGACACTGGGAATACCCTCCCAGCCTAAGTATACAAGTACAAATTAAAATCCTCCCAGCCAAATACACATTTGCAAATAAAGAAAACAAACATAAGCCTAACTCACTTTATCTACCTAGTACTCACTATTCTGGACAGATAAGAGACTGTATCAGAGAGATTGGAGAGAAACCTGGTTGCACGTCTGGTCACTCTCAGAATCCAGAGAGAACAACAACCAAACATTAACAGCACACACAAAAACCTCCCTCCCTGAAGATTTGAAATTATCCTGTCCCCTGATTGGTCCTCTGGTTAGGTGACAGCCAGGCTCACTGAACTTGTTAACCCTTTACAGTCAAAAGAGATATAAAGTACTTCTGTTCCATTAACTCCTACTATCTGTTTATGACAATGGGCAACCAGATACTGCCTTAAGTTGTTGAGCATCAAGATTTATTGTTGGTAATTTATCTTCCTGTCTCACAAATGTGATATCCACTATATCCAAAGTCTATACCTAGCATATTTTACATGAGACTGAAAAGTAGGGGTCTGGAATATACCTTGTTTTTCCTGCTGGGTTAAGGTTAAAGAGTGGAGTCCAGCCTTACACTACTTTCCATGTGGATTTTGCAGCTATTCTAGATCAGAACATTATTGCCACTGTGTTGGATGGCTTATATATGATTATATAAATATGTCAATTAGTATTTCAATTAGCATCTGTGACTAATCCTGCCCACACTGGGAAGTTACAGTATGTGAGTTTCTTACTAGAGGGTATGTTTTTGTTACATTATTATTCATGTATAATACCAGTTGACAACTACAATAGCAGGGGATAGGACAGACAATTACAGGGTTTCTTTTTAATGGAAAATGAAAGATTGGTGGGAAGAGTTGCAGTGGAAGGCTAGGTCTTAATTCTCCTGTATTATAGAATTCTACATTCCACTGCACATTATTCATCAACTCCCACACACCTTCTTCTAAGTACTTTAGAATTCCAAAGTTCCTGTGAACTTTGTCAGAGATTTTGTGATAGCTAGTTTTAGACTCATACTCTATTGCTTGTGGTGATGTCCCTACCTAAATATCCAATATCTGATTTTCGTTTACACTAAAGTCCTATTATGTCGTTCTGGCATTAGTTATACCCATATATTACCCATATATTAGTTATACTGTAACTACTTCTAGAATGGTGTATAAGGCCATTTGTATAAATGAGAATCAAACCCAAATAGTTTAAAATGACATTTGTGTGACATAGTACAATTTATCCCACTGCATCTATACTATATGTCCATGTTCAGATTACATCACTTTCAAATGTACTTACTCCATACTATGTTAACATCAGTGTTACATTTTTTCCCAGACCTATCTTGATGCAAAGTGTAGAAAAAAAGGTATCATTTTCCTCCCATTTTGCATTATTCTCTTTATGCCAGTAGAGGGCACAAATTGTTAAATCCCATTATTATTATACCTCACATGTGATGCTACAAGCAAGTAGCTTTATAAAGTTCTCAGGAAAAAACATCCATCATTGGTAATGAGCATTTCCTGGACTTTGACTGTATTATCAGTGAGTCGCTAATACCAAGAAAGGTTATTTAAATAATTTTACATTTCTGAACTGGTTGGGAGTTATTAGGGAGTTTACTACCATAAAGGAATATTTTAGACTCTGGGATTAAAGTAAAGAAAGATAACAGTAAAGAAATGCTAATAGCAACAATTAGAATAAGACCAGTCACATTATGATTATAAAGCTATGAACATGCTTTGGCTGCTTTTAAATACTGTTAGAATTTTTTTTAAATCTATTTAAAATTATCTATAGCTGTATAGTTCCCCTGTAAAGGGAAACTGATGCTGGTCTAATTTCTCACTGTGTTACTCCAGTTTAATCCCAGTATAACTGGAGTGAGTCAGTAGTAAGCCAGACCTATCGGACTTAAAATTGACAAATAAAATAGCAGTGTGGAATTTTCTCAGTAGTTTATATTAGGATGGTGTCTCTATGCTGTTTACGTTTGCTAAGTCTTTAAGGGACATCATATTCAACTGATTAATGATTTAATTGTAGTTGTAAAGGAACCAAGTATTTAACATAAAGGGAAAAATATAAAGTAGCATGGGGTTTTAATTAAATACAGTAAGTACACCAAGAGTTTATTATCTGGCCAATGTCTATAAACTTTTGAACATAGCTATGTGTGACATTTCAGTGACTAGAAAACCTACTAACGGATTTATTCTAACCCTCAAACTGGAGACACTGGGTCTTAGCCAGCACAGTGCTTGCAAAAAGCCTAATGAAATTATTGAACAATGCATAAAACTGACACCGCCAAGGTTGGCCCTCTCTGGGGCTAAAGTCATAAGAGGGATCAACAGAGCTAAAAGTATCAAGACCTTGCCAAATCAAACCAAGCAAGGTTCTGGCCAAATCATTCTGCATTGTAGCAGGAATAGTACCGAGGGACCATTGGCTCAGCAGTGGCTTAGAATAAAAAATAAGGATAAAATACAGAGAGCGAGTGAGTAATGCATGGATTAGAGAATAGCTGGTTCTGGTAGAGTTTAAGACTGTGCAAACTTTTAAAATTAATTTTAGGTTCACAACTTCGTGAACCTTTCCCCCCATTTAAACCCATGTTCCAGACCTTCACCTCTTGGCAAAGAGGAGTGAACTAGAGGAGAAAAGAGATTTTCTGGTTACTGTAGTTACTTTTTAAATTTTGTCAAATGCCCTGCATAACTAGGAGCAGAGTAAGCCTCTTCATGGAGCTGGTGTCCAGAAAAAAACTGAATTTTCAACCTCTACTTTCCAGCCCAGCTCATCACAACTTCCGCAAATCCCCCTTAAATTCCATGATGCTATAGCTCATCTCGAGGTAGAGGAGGTACCTTTTCTCCCTTCCCAAAAGGTAAGTTTGAAAATAATAAGAAAAGTCAGTTTGAGTGCTTTATGCCTCTCCAGTAGCACAGAGTTGATATAACTGTCTTAAACAGCTACCGGAGAATTCTTTAATATGGAGAATAATCTGGTGGTGTTGGGTTGGCATGACAGTTTCTATGTAACCTCCTTACAGTCCCTGATACATGGGTCACCGCTGGGAAAAGAAGGGAGTGGCCAGCGAACTGCTATATCCAGTCCATTGTTGGCTGCTAGAATGGCTCTCTAGGGGCCATTACCAACCAGCTACACTAATTGGTGCCTGAGCCTGGGCCAGCACTTGATGGCCCCATGATCTTGGAGAATAATTACACATAGAGGGCCTTATCCAACCTGCACTGAAGACTGATTTTAAAGGGAGTTATACCATTATATAAAATTGCATCTAATCCGCAAGAAGAGGAGAATTTTTTTTCCTAACACACCCAGGAACTTAATGCCATTCAGTGGCATTCACTCAGCAGAACCTCCAAAACTGGTCAAAACTTAATCCTGGAGTTGCAGATATATTTTATATTTAAAGCAACTGGTAATATTTTCCTGATAGTTCATAGTTATAAGTTGTTGTGGTTTTTTGGTTGGTTGGTTTGGGTTTTGAAGGGATTTTTTTTTTTTTTGCCTTTCACAATAGAATTTCTCATATTGGTCTCCAGGGTATTGCCTGATTTGAGATAGTCTAGCTTATTAATTATTTTTAGGCTTGGAAAGATTAGATTTTTCCTTGGTAAATATGGGTAAATGCCAATTTCACCAGAGAAACACACAAACTGACAAAAATGACTGTTGATAATTGTAATTTAGAATTTACTAAAGTTTGATATAGGGTTTATTTACTTTATATGTTTTGATCTGTGATGTTGGCAGTTTGTTTTTTAACAGTTATCAAGCTTTTTGCATTTCAATGTCTATTGTCATTAAATAATTATTGTCTGATTTCCCCTTCCCTCTGCATAATTTCCAGCAACTGTGAAAATGTATATAGATATGGGGGGGGAAGCATACAACCCATAATTTTGTGCAAGTGTGACCTTTTAAATTGATAGAAATTGAAAAAATCCTTTAAAATGAACATCAGTATTACCAGTTATATATAAAACAAATTCTGCTAAGCCTAATTATTTTATACGGATAAGTAATTATGGTGAGGTATAAGTGCTTGTAAATACGTGACTTTCCATGACTGGCACTGATCCTGGCATAAGTTTTACACAAAATACATAGTGCAGAAAGCAGGACACCGTACCAAACGAGTGAGTCGATGATGGAAGATGTTCATTAATCAGGCATACCTTGAAATCTATGAGAATTTTTCCATTAATGTCAATCAACTTTTGATCATGACCCAATGGCCTAAATTTCCAAAGAAACAATAAGATGGAAGGCAAATTTTTATGGCCTGACAGGAGTAGAATAATAAACCAGTTTAAAAGGGAGCATTTACATTTGTTCATTCTCTATGAAGAAGTGGAAGTTAATGTGCTTTTGTAAAAATCATTTTGTGGAGAGTACTCTGGTAAATTGGAATTGGAGGAGTGTTTGTAATTGGGGTTGTGTTGATCATTTAAATGTAAAGAGTAAAGCGACACACAGTTTAAAACAGATATTTATGAATGCTGCTCAGAGTTCAGGGTGAAATTTCCAGTTGGAACTCAGTTTGCAGAATTGGGTATGTCCTCTTAGGGAAGATGTATTATCTTTTGAGATTTTTCTTGGACAATGTTTGTTCAAGTCTTAATATTAATTCCCTTGTTTCTTAAGGTATGTGTTTGTTTTTTTAGTGGTGGTGTTGGTTACTTCCTCACAAGGTAGCTTTTTATTTTAATTTCCTAGGGATTTTTTTTAATTACTGTATTTGTTATAAATTAGCTCCTGATCCACAGCACCAAAACTGCCATCACACTAGGATGCAATAATGTTCAATACATAGGTCAATAATAACCCACCTTCCTTATTATCTTGTTTGAATTAGAGCCTGGATTTCCCTGATGTTGCTTATAAACTGGTTCCTCCTCTTGTGTCATTTATTCATAGATTATAAGACAGAATGGATCATTGTGATCATCTGCTCTGACTTCCTGCATAAGACAGGCTTCAAAACTTCCCTGAATTGATTCTTGCTTGAACTAGAGCATATCTTAAACATCCAATTTTGATTTAAATACCTCCAATGGTTAATTTAACCTGAGTATTTCTCAGGCACCCATCTAATTTTGGATTAATGCCATTTTTCATTTCAGGCGCCCATTGCTCAGCATTATTTATTCTCATTGTCTGAGTATCATATGTATATGGATGATACAAAGTTTAGATTTAACTGTTTTATGCCTTTTGTTTCAACCTCTTTGGAACACCCGATGTATTTAATAATGACCTTCTTGATAATGCCTGGATTTTCTAATGTTAAGAACTCTGCCACATTGTTGTAGCACCATTCAGTGGCTGCATGAGAACAGAGATGCTGTTTAATAGGCAGCAGTAGTGATTAATTGCTTGATTGCCTGAACCAATGAAGAAATCTCCCCAATACTTATATCCCCCAGTGACTGCACTGGTTTTGATAAATCACCTGCATGTGATTAATAGTTCTTAACTCAGTCTCAAGTCTACCTTTTAATATTTAGCATTTCATATAGAAAGAAGTATTGCACTGGTGCAGAAACACTTATAAAAATAAGGTTCCTGGTAAATGCTTTTTAGTATAATGAAGAGTCAGTGAATATGCAAGGGGGGTAAGAAGAAGGGAAGCCATAACCATGCTGAATACAATCACCCGATGACAGCGATCATACTCGAGAGTGTGTTACTTTTTTAAGAATAATTCTTCACAGATCAGATTTTATTGACCACCCATCTTTATCTGCAGTGGCTGTCCACAGCTTTCCAGCCCTGCAGAAGAATATTTTAGACAGAGAGAGATTCTCATGCCTTTTAAAAAGAAATGGTGAGGGCAGACGAATACTATGGAAAGCAGAAGTTTGTCATACGAACATATGGTATCGCCTCTCTCTTGTTAGAACTTCAGTATATTCCTGTGCCATTGTCAATACCAGCTGCTCTAACAATATGGGCTGCATTTTTTTGCAGAAATGGAGCCATTAATCCTGAAAAAGTCCTGTATTCAGTAAATGGTTGGATTATTTAACTGTCACTCCACTTGAACAAAAGAAGAATAAAAGAAACTGAATTTTGTAATTAGAAAAGAATTGCATGCCCTTTCCTCAAGCTTTTAAGGTAGCTGTTAAATGTCCATCCTAGATACTAAGTTTCTTTCTACGCAAGGTTGCCAATTAAGAACAAATGTTAAGAACTGATCCCTGCATTTTCATAGATAAGATGATTGCAGCTAGAAGTTCTGATATGTAGGAAATGGATCATATTTTAATGCCTAATATCTGCTGATCAGATTAACCCCACTTTATAAAAATGAGCGTTTGCTAACATACAAGTAAAAACACACAAGACACCCAAAACTTTATTGTGGTTCTCTTTCAGTCACTCATTCCTGATAATAAATGCTATCCTCCTCCTCTCTCCCATAGTTCCCTGATTGCTTTTAAATTTCCATCTAACTACACGTTAAATCATCCTACCATTTTAATTTTCTCTCTCCATGAGTTCAAGATATTGTATATCAGTTTGCAGTCACTCAGCACTTAACCTTCCTATTACGATTTTCTTTCTCTTCCATGCTCTGCATTACAATTGCACATAATTCACACCCTTTCATCATTTTCATATTAGTCACTCTGGCCTGATTCAGGCCCTTTTTACATTTGGACCAGTTTCCACCAATATAACTGATAGTTATGACATTGGCGCAAACCCCTAATGTGGGTATGCTACACCAGGGCAAGGCAGGGCTTATACTAGTGCAGTTTAATGCAGTACCATAATGAATTTCTTTTTTGTACTGTATTGGCCTTTCATTAGTCTTCCCCTCTTGCTTCCTCACCCCCATTACAATCACCAGTTCAGCTGACCCACTGGTTGCAATGACGGAAGCACTAGTGGAGACAAAGGGATAGGCCTGATTGCAGAGATGTCAATCACAGGGTTACCACTAACTTCGGTGGCAGTTTCCATAGGCCACTGAAGACACTGCTGACAATATGCTCCAGTAATATTTGGTTTTGACAGAGAATACATATTCTCTACTTCGTGCATGATGTTGTAAATACCAGCTGGGTAAGGCTTTGCAAAAATGGGCATCGCTGTGATTTAAGGAGATGAAAATTTCTTAAAAATTAGAAGACTTCTAAATGTTCGATACAACACCAAAAACAAACAAAAAACCCAAGGCAGAAAGTGCAAGACTTTCAAACAACATTGCAACGTATTTGGAGCCATTGATTTAACTGCAACCAGAGCCTTGTGTATTTTGTGGGTAACTTAGCACTTATATGTAGCCCTTTCCATCCACGGGTCTCAAAGAGCTTTACAAAAAGTAAGTGGTGCCACCCACCATCTTGCAGATGCGGAAACTGAGGCATAAGCAGTAGTAGCCCATATTTTCAAAAGTGGCCTTTAATTTTGAGTTGCTCAACATTTGGCAGTCCATGTGGAGACTAAAGGCAATAAATTCTTCTCTCTCAGGAGCATCAGCCTTTGTCAGTCCAGAGTTCCAGGATCCTTTCACAGATTCTCTGTTTCCATTTTTGCCAACTGATTATATATGATTTTTGTAGGGAAAAAGTTAGGTTTGGGCATTGGGAGGGGGAATTAATTAATCTTTGCTTCTGTCAATGGAGGAGAGATTGGCAGATGAAAGGGGGAATATGGAAATGACAACTGGAAAAAAGGTTGTGAGCAGTTTTCACGTGGGGAGTCATGACAGCTGTGAACTTTGTCGCTCAGAGATTTTGTCACTGGAAGTGCAATGTACCCCTGAAGACTGAACTAATATGCTTTGTGGACAGTGTCTGACAGGAGTAGGCAGCAGGAATGCCTGTGATTCCAGTGGCTGAGCATACAGGGGCAGTGCATGTTCTGCTGGTGGTGTTACAGCCTACAGGCTGCAAACCTTGGGAGCACGGTGGGAGGAGAATCACTGGAAATCCGGAGAGCCAGCCGTGAGTGTGAGTGTGTAATGGAGTCTACAAAGCTCATAATGGACATAGAAAGTGGGGGGAGGAGAGTCTCTCCTGTTTACAAGCAAGCAGCTTGATCACAACTCCTTGCTGCTGCCAATCAGAGGGGCAGAAAGGCCTGAGATAGCCTGATGCATCAGGCCGCCTCCAAGAACATAGAAGACTCAAGAGAGATTGAAAGCCAAAAAGTGAATGGCTGACAGGCTTAACTGAAGGTGAGGGTGCAGAATTCCCCCAGGAGTTAAGTTCCCTGTAAGCTGTACAGCTGTGCAGCAGCCTTCTTAGTGCTGTACAGGCATGCAGGGAACCTGCCTGGACACCTGCTGGGGGAGGGGCACCAGTCTCACAGCCCCAACCTAGCCTGGCCCCCAATCCACTGGGGTGCCCCACCCCCAGGAACTGACCTGATTGAGAGCAAAGTAAGGAAGGTTAGTAAAGAGAAGCTGAGGCCTCTTGAGAGACCACCTCAAGAGGCAGTGACAGGGCAAGTGTCATTAAGGAATGCTTTTGCTCAGTACATACTGTAGAGCTATGCCAATAATGGATGTCAGGGAAGTTTTTTTTTTTTAAAAAGTTTGGTCTCACTAAGCATGAAATGTCAGAGTTTCTTGGCTGATCGGTTAAAATGCTGACACATCCATACCTGTCAACTTTCCCCTTGCACGCAGGCTGGCTGTGCTTGTAAATCAAAGCTAATTTTTGTTGCCTGTTTACTTTAATGTTTGGGAAGTATTAATTGGTGCTACTGTAGTGCTTTCTGTCTCTGTATCTGCAAGTTCTAAGATATGTCTAAAGTGACTCTTGAATGATAGGTGGAAATGAAAAATTCATTAGGATGGAAGGAGTGCAGGACATTCCATTAAGTTGTTGTTATTATTAAACATTTATATTAGTGACAGCATCTGGAATGCCCAGACAGTAAAAAGGCATCATTGTGTTAGGTGCTGTACAAACACCCTTGAAAACATACTATTCAGCCTCTGTTCACACTCTATGAAGTGGTTACTTTCAACAGTAGGTAGTACTCTTCCCTCTGCATCAGTGCTGAATCAATGCTCTAGTGTTGCGTTAATGACACTGTGATGTTACCTGAAGGTGCTGTGGTTTTCTACACTGTAAAACCAAGGCCTGACCTGTGGCCATTACAAGATCTCACGAGACTTTGTGCAAGTATAAGACAGCTAACGCCAGGAGTAGGCCAAAACTGTAAACTAGGTAAACTTATTGTGCCCAGGGAAAATTCACACTGAAGTTGTATGGAAAAAATAAAAGCAATTCTTCACTTCCTCCTCTATGGGATCGTTGTGGTGTAGTGTTTTTGCTGCATTTCATCTCAGAGGCAGCTGCATTTCAGTGCTGGACAGTCCTTACACAGAGATTCTAAACTTTCAATTAGTGCTAAAAAACCCTCCCATTGGGTCAAATTCATTCTTGGTATAACTCCAGCAGAGGTATTGCAGCCCAGATTTACCCTACTGTGCTCTGGGATCCTGCCCAGTGTATGGGACCATGTAGTGTTCAGTGATCACTGATCACTCGGTGCCTCAAGGTGCTTGTAAGAGAATTGTTTTATTCTGTGCCTGGTTCCAACTGGCAGTGGATAACAAGACATTCATTGTGCCCTGTCCTGGCAGGGAAAGCTCAGTTCTTAAAGCCACAGTCACCACAGGGTGAAAATCATCATATAAAAGTTATTACTATTAGTTGTATAACACCCTAATATAGAATTTCTGATGGAAAGGGCTGCTCAGCCTTAATTATAGGCAGCATTACTATAAAAGCATGATGAGCCAGATTCAATAAAACCTCCATCCAGCTCCTACAGTCCTACACAGAAACTTGATTTTTTTTCTGGGGTTACAGCCCAGAAATTAGATGGACTTTTTATTTAATCCTTGATGAGTCAAGTTTTCTGAAAATATCAAGTTTTCCCTTTGTTCAGAGTCTAGGAACAGAGTCAAGAATTGAGCCCAACAAGGCAATCTCCTTATGGCACCGGCAGATAGTCTCTTCTTGCTTTTGTCCATATTGTACCAGGTTGGCTAATGCAATTGGTTCATTATTACACCAGTAAATTCTAGCAAAGCTTCCCTCACTCTGCTGCCGCTGGACTTTCAATTGCCTTAAATCCCTCCCAGCACTAATCAGCTTTTACCAGAACATGCAAAGCAAACTAGGGTGGGAATCACCTCATTTTTCACACAGCTTGGGTTTTATTTTTTATCTTGCAGGAGGCAGAGTCTAGTTATTCCCTCCACCCTCTCAAAATGTGCAGTCAGGGACTCAAAGGAATTAACCCTCTATTTGAAAATGGATGTGCACTTTTTTAAGTGCCGAAGGAATACATAGACAAGGCGACTGGGTGCAGAGCACTAGGTAAGGAAAGGCTGTTATGGCTGGGGTGCAGAATAATTTGGGGGGAAGCTGGAGGGCGGAACCCTGGACTGTCCCGCTCTCCTGTTTACAAGGGAGACGACAGCATGTGATTGGCACAGTGCACGGGTGCTTACATTTGCCACATCGCAAGGCAGGAACGGTGATTTCAGTAGACCGAGAGGCCAGGGGCTCGGATGCAATTGCACAGCTTCCCAAAAGCAAACGGGCCCCTTCGGCAGCAGGCGGCCGGTGATTGCTGCTGAGTGATGAAACGAACGATTACTAAAAGCAACGACTTCCCCACCCCCTCCCCAAACCCGCACCAGGCACGCGGAGAGCAATCCGGGCGAGGGGCGCGCCAGGGCCGAAGGTCTCTCCAGCCTGAGACGCAGGCAGCGGAACGGAGAAACGCCCGCAGCTCAGCCCAGACTGCGGCAGCAAATAACCCGAGAGCCAGAGCTAGTGAACGGCGCGGGGAAAGATTTGAGCAAGTTTCCTGCTGTCTGACGCCCCCCGTCCCGCCCCGTCTCCTCCCCTCCCCTCCCCTCCCAACCAGGCCGAAGCATCGTCACTGGAGAGACCTTTACACCCCCACCTTCCAGCGGGGTGCAGCCTCCGCGCGAGGCAGGGGGAGCTGCAGTTTCCAGTCTCATCCCCAGCGGAATCCAGCCTCTGCCCACCCCGGCTGTGGCTGCAGCGGCGGCGGCGCCTGAGCATTGCCCGTCTTCTCCCCCGACCGTAATCCAGCTTCCAGCCCCAGCCCCCAGGCTGCCCCCTCCCCCGCTGCTAGCCTGCCTGCGGGGGGTGGCCCCCGCCGGGCATGGCTCCCCTCGCGGGGGGCCCGGAGCGCGGCTGCGGCTCCGGCGGGGCAGGCAGGCGGGGGCTGCTAGCGCGCAGCCGGTAGCCAGCCCCGTAGCGTGGCTGGCGACCGGCTGGGTGCGGGTTTGCTGCGCCCTCGCCCCTCCCCGCTCCCCGCCCCGCGCGGTGACTGAAGGGCGGCGCTCCGGGCTCCGGAGGAGGCTGCAGGAGCCGCAGGATTACACTGCGCTGCTCCCCGGGACCCGCCGAGGTAGGTGGCTCCGCACCGCTGCGGTGGGGCGCGGGCAGGGTAGTTGCCCGGGGACTCGCTGGGGTTCGGCCGCGGGGAAGGGCCCTTGCGGGGTGTAAACTTCGGGAAACAAAAGTTGGACTGGCCGCGCTTAGCGGCGGGATGCGGGGGGGCTGCCAGCTAATATCCCGGGGAAGTTTAATCCCCCCCCCCCTGGCCCCGCCGCTGGGTTCACCCTGGTAACCAGCTTGAAACCAGCCAGGTGAGCGGTGACGGGGAGCCGCGCGCGCTTGCAAAGCAAGTTCCAGTCCTGGCTGCTTCTCTCTCAGCCTGATGCGGTGTCTCTGATTTGCAGCGATTCCTCTAGCCGCTTCTGCAGGGCTGTCTGGCTCAGTCGGCTCGTCTCTTTTCTCTCCCGCGTAGGGCAGCCTTCTGGCTCGGCTGGGCAGAAACGAAATCCGCAAATGTCTGAGTGCAAAGCCCGCTCTGATTTGTTTTTGTTTGTTCCCACCCAAACTCAATCCTCAGCAGGGTTTCCAGGTGGAAGCCCTCCAAGGCGTTGTATGGATGCAGCCTGGGTTTGCTTCTGTCTTCTCATCTCTTTTCCTCCTCCCCTGGTATTAATATCTTTAAAAATGTTAAGTTCCTGCGTTGCTGTGGTTAAAGCAGAGCTGTAAGAAGAACGTACGTTGCTGAGTCTGGAGTATATACAACGGCAAATGAAGTTTTAACGCAGCTACAGCCTTGTGAGCGTTAAAAAAAATGAGAAGTTTGTAATAATCAACAGAAAAACTTTCAAGGATAAGAATGCGGTCAGAAAATCTGACAGATATAGTGAATACATTAATCACAGCCAAATAGATTTATAGAGAATTAAGTGGGTGACCGATGCACCAGACAAGTACTCCTGTTCTTAGAGCTGTGTCTGTGTCATCCCAATAGAGATGAGTATCACACGTTGACAAAAACTCTAATGTGGATATAGACTAGAATTAGTATTAACCAAAAGAACCAGTGGTTGATAGGCTCTATGTTGTTCAGAGGTTTTATTTTTCAATGGCCTTTTGAAAGGGCCATGGATGTTTATTTAAAAAAAATACTCTGGAGTTATTTTTCCACTGTGCTGTGCTAAACACATTACTAAAAACTAAATAATGACTTTTTTTTTTTATACCAAGTATGATGCTGACAGTTTCATACATTGTACAGTCATCTTGTTTAGCAACCTGAACTGTGAAACAATGGTGCTGTTCTGGTTGAACTCGTCTGTGTTAATTTCACTAACCAGATCTCTTCACTTTTACTTCTGCATGCACTACAGCAAAGAGGTTTTTCATGTTGTTTTTCTTCCTTTAGAAGTTGTGTCTGTGGAATGTTTACAGGTTATGTTTCCTACAGCACCAAGTCACTCCTATAGGGATAGAAACAAAGAGTAATATTTTCAAAGTGCCTGGCCAAATTAAGAGCCTAACTTCCATTAACTTTCAATGGGTCTTAGGTTCTTCTGTGCCTAAATCACTTTTGAAAATGTGACTATAAAGCCCCAGTTCCTCAAAGTCTTTAGCAAATGCTCAATATTATCCTCTGTGACAGCCCCATTAAAAAATGCCATAGCAATAAATGTATAGAAAAACATCAAATGTTTATTTGCATTTAATTTCCCTAAAGTTTCTGTTTTGTTTACAACTCATTCTTATACATAATTTCAGTGTATTCAGTTACTAAAGTTAAATTTCTCCCTCCTGTTTTATTAAAACAACTGCTCAGTCATGTTTTCTGAAGTGCAAAGCTTTGTTTCAATTCTTATACTGAATGCTTAAAATCCACTAACATTTGAAGGGCCCCAGTTTGTGAGTTGCTTAAACCCTCTTTCTCATCAATGCGAGATGAGGGTGTCTGGCATTAGAGCCAATCCAAAATTTTTCAAAATTCCAATGAAATTTTTTGCAAAATATCTGTGAAATCTTCCACACAACATTCCTTTGGTTTTTGACCAACTTAAAGGATGGAAGAAAATTTTCAAAAATTTGAAATGTCAATGATTTCCCCCCTTGGAAAATTAGAATGGATTTTCATCCAGTTCTACTTAGCACCCTGAGGAAGATATGTGGTACCTCTCAGTATCAGGTGTTAAATGCAAAATATTGTTCAGTAGATTCTCATTAATTTTTTACTGGATCAAACTTGAACAAATACAAGTTCTTCCCCTCATACAAACTTGCTTGTTTTTTTCTATCACATGGGTTACAAATTTTTTTAAAGACCTCTACCCTCAAACATGGAGACTCACCCATGTTGCCTAAACATCTTGCAAGATATTACAGAAATTTTACACAGCATTTTAGCAGTTAGAGACAGGAGACTGGTTCATCTAGTCCACCTCTCTTCTCATGCAGCGTTGTTCTCCACCATATACTTAAAACATTTGATTCAGCTTACTGTAGTTTGGCTGTTCTTTCTTTGCAGTTGTGGACTTGCTGCAGTGGTGATGTGGGTAAAGGCTTTTTGAGCTCTCTGCAGTTGAAATTTAGATTTGGATTCATCTACAAGAGCTTGAGCCAGTGGTGAAGTCCCAAGACATCTGTGCTATGATTTGCTGCTTGTGGTCCAGACCCCAACTCAGGGCTTGTGTACACAGAGCAGCAATGTGCACTGTGGGATAGGGGTATTATTTCTGAAGCACACTCAAATGTTGCACATTAATTGTCTGTGCAGACCTTGCTCGTGGATGCAAAAAGTTCCCTAGTACTGAAACAATACTACATTAAAGCACACTAGGAAACCTTAGGTCGCACCAGTAATTTCTGTATAGACCAGAGCTTGGCAACCTTTGGCATGTGACCAGGCAGGTTTGTTTACCTGCTGTATCCGCAGGTTCGGCTGATCGCGGCTCCCACTGGCTGCGGTTCGCCGTTCCAGGTCAGTGGAGGCTACGAGAAGCGGCGTGGGCTGAGGGATGTGCATGCGAAAGGCTGTCGATACCTGGTGTAGACCAATTAATGTGCAACATGTTAGTGCACTTTAGAAATCACCCTCCCTCATTAAGGCATGTTATCCCACTGTGTAAACAATGCCTTAGTTTCAGTTTCAACCTTATTAAGACTGTCTGTGATGTTAGCAAGACCTGTAGATATACTGCCCTGCATGTAATTTGGCTGAGACTGGCCCTACTATCAACGACAGGGGTGGTACCAAATGCAGTATATTCAACATCTGCTGTTTCACTCAATGTGGAGTGTCCTTGTTGAAGCTTTGTAGATAATTGAACTTATATAGGAGCTCAGAAAAATATCATGGACTTGTAGAGATCAAGTAGTCAAATGGATTGGAAACTTGTTACAAGAGAAATGTAAGCTTTGGCTCAAATTGTGTGCCAAGTTTCAGGCCAGAGTGATTTAACTGATTTCTAATTTTTTGTTTTATAGGCAAGTAGAAACAACAAATAAGGGTTTATAATGGAAGTGCTGACAGAACTTTATAGCATTTCAAATGGTGTTGCTACTCTGCATGCAAACATTGCTAGAAAGTTATTTATTATGCAAGAAGCTTTGTAGCAAAGGAGTTTGGAACAGATACTTTTAAAAGACATTTTAGAAGGAAATATTTAATAGATATGTATAATTCTTATTGAAGAAATACTGTTGAATTGAGAACCTATTTAAGGGGCCCAATTCTGCCCTTCGATGTAAGAGAGATTTGGGCTTTAGATGAATTACACTGATCCTGTAATAGTTCTGTTCAAAGCTATTAAGAGATACAAATGTTATAATTTATTAACTAGTGCATTCCCTGTGGGCTAAAACCAGATATGCAGAGTTCATAACCTGGGACTAACTTTATTTGTGCCACTTAAAAATAATTTGGCTTTCTAATAGAGGTAACAAAGAAAAGCGCTGCTTGTTTTTAGATGAATTTGTGCATTCCTATAACTGAAAAACACTTTGTGAAGTGTAATGTAGCATCTGATTAGTATAAAAATAAGTCTTTTTTTAAATATGGTGTAATAATAATACCTAACTTTTCTATAGTGCTCTTCATCGGTGTATCTCAAAGCATTTAACAGTCTTTAAATGTCATATCTCTGAAAATTCTCCTTGAAGTCAATGTAAATGTAAGGACTGCAGACGTTAGCCTAAAGATTTTTACTATATTGGATGTGAATGTGTGTTGGCGGCTACAGTTAATGGGTAAACTGGATCTCTAACCTCTCCTGGTCTCGGAGTGCATTCCCCTCTGGTACTGTGCCTCTAGTTGTCACCTTTCTTTTGGGTGAAATCGCATGATTTTCCCATTGTCAGACTAGCCCTGGGCTGCATTGCCCTGTGATCAACTGTGATTATCTCAGCAGGCTTGACTTCTCTTCAGAGCTTGTGCATCTTTTCCCTCCAAGAGCAATGACAGTGGTTATCAGTGACCAGACAGCCTTCTTAAAGCAAAATATTATTTATTTAGAATGACACACAGAGAAAACAGATCTTAAAACAACAAACCAATCTGTGCACCTAGCTGCCTCTCCCTAAGGCTTACTGTTCTCTAGGTCAAGGTCTTCAACACCTTCTGCAGAGTCTCTTTGTGTGACAGTGTGTCCCCTGGGACAGCTCCTGACAGATGACCCCTGTCGTCTTCTCCTGAGAGGGCTTTTTAATTGTTTAGTGGCCAGCCCAAAGGGACACAGCTATTTTGCCAGCCAGGGAGTCTGGAAGTATGCCCTTGCTAGTAATTGCTCCCCAGTGTTTGTTGGGAGGCTTGTTTATCTCTGTCTGTTGTGCATCAGGTCATGTTGCTCTGCTGCAGTGCTAATATGGACTGAGAACTCTAGCATTACAGCTGCAGTGGCTCAGTTAGTCCTCTCAGTTCAATCCCACCAAGTGGGTGGTTTGAATAACTGCTTGTTTGCACATGTAATGCAACCCAATGGATTTTGTCAGTTACATGAACATAACGTAGACTTGCAGGTACTAGAAACATTAAGCTCCAATTTGCACATAAAAAATTCACTGTTCTAAAAACATAAAAAAGGGAAGTGATGAGATTACCACTCTTCTTGTATATGAGGAACCTATAAACATACAGGGGAAGAGGTAGAGTCATTGGTTATCAAAAGAGGGTGTGATGAGTCGGCGGAGTAAGCCCGTTGGATATCGGAGACGGGAGTGAGTGGAGTTGTGGACTCATTAGGAGGTGAGGCTTGGTTTATAAGGCACTTCCAGAAGGTGGGGGATAGCTTAGTGGTTTGAGCATTGGCCTGCTAAACCCAGGGTTGTGAGTTCAGTCCTTGAGGGGACCATTTAGGGATCTGAAGCAAAAATCTGTGTGGTGATTGGTCCTGCTTTGAGTAGGGGATTGGACTAGATGACCTCCTGAGGTCCCTTCCAACCCCGATATTCTATGATTCTATCTGGTTTTATATAAAGCTAGTTTGATTTTCCACATTTTTCCAGTGTTCCCTGTGCTGAATATACTAGGTGGTGTTTTCTTATTCAAACGCTAGTATGTGTAGAATCTGCTAATTGATATTGCAAATGAGTGACTAGAATTTAATGATTGCCAGATTACATGATTGTATGTGATTCAATGTGCCTAAAGTTAAAAGTAGAGATAGGAAACAGTTTATTGAATGGAGTGATGTAATGAAAATAGATAGTTCTTCTAACATAACGCTTTTGTTGAGAGTTTTTAAGCAGTAAGATGGAACAGATCCATTTTCATTTTAAAACATGTAGAAAACCTGTTTCTTGGAATTCTTCAAGATTTAATATACTATTGTAGGAAATTGTTTACTGAAATGGAAAAGCAGAATATGGGGTTTTTATGAGTCTGTAACTGAAGTGTTTTCAATGCCACCAAAACATACTTACAATTTAACTCCCTCTCCCAGACCTTCTATCAGATCTTCAATATTAATTTCACTCAAGAAGTGTCTCCTTCAAATGACAGAGAGGGAAAAAAAGTCAAAGGCCAATTGGTGATTAAGCCACTTAAAAGCAATTAAAAGGCCAAGACTTCAACTTGATAAGATTGAAATGATTTTATGCCAACACCACCACCTTCATTTGATCATAAAATGTCCAGTCAAAGAAATTATTCAAGCACATCGCATAGGATATACTTTTTTGGTCAGATTTACAGTTTCATGTCCTGTAACAAGTGCTGTTTAAGTGAATAGAGGGAAAAGTTAAATGAATCATCATTGATGTTAATGCAATACATTTTACTGAACATAAAAAAGGACCAAATAATAGCTACAGGCATCTACATGGGGGAGAAATCTAATGGTATGGATTCTATGTCTAAAAAGAAAAATGCAGTCTATTGTGTCTAAACCATCCAAATCCTTACAAAATATGACAAGGAGGACATTTTGTAGATGATGACAAATGATGAGCGAACTCTCCAACTCCAATCATCTTAAAATTATGATGTATAGATATGCAGCAGGTGACTTAATCCTGAGTACCAAGGAATACTTAACAACCCTAAGGCAAGTTGCAGATCTTATAGGATTCTTTTGCATGCACCAACTACTACCTTATGGTTAGTTGATTGGAAAAAGGAGGAATGATACCCCAACTTCTCAATGGCACTTGGTGGAACTCTTACATAGATCGTTTGTTTGTTTTTGTTTAAAAATCTGGATAATATGAATATGTTGAAATTTGCATTGGGGAGGAGGAGAATTTAGATCAGAACACAGCACAAAACTTGTATAAGGGCTTCCTGAGAGAGCTACTACATTAACAGAATGTTTTTGGAAGGACTTGACAAATTACAGGCTGATGTGACTTTTACACTCTCTGTGGCACTCTAGATTGAGATAATTAATGACAGTGGACTGGAACCACACAGGAATAACCTTTTTTAAATAGCAAGCCACTTCAGAGCATTTATGCAGCCTTTCTGTTACTTACCTGGCACAGAATCATAGAGTATCAAGGTTGACTCAAGAGGTCATCTAGTCCAACCCCTGCTCAAAGCAGGACCAATTCCCAGGCAGATTTTTGCTCCAGATCCCTAAATGGCCCCCTTAAGGATTGAACTCACAACTCTATGTTTAGAAGGCCAGTGCTCAAACCACTGAGCTATCCTTTAATTGGCTATGATTGATTCCAAATAAACAGCCCATAGGTTGAGCTTAGAAGATGTAGAAAAGTTAAAAATGTGGTTATCTTTATTTTTTTAACATTCAGGAATAAAGATACAGATTTCTAAAAAATCTAAAGCTGAGAAAATTTATTAGTAATTTAATGTTTTAAGCTATGCACTGTATCGTTTAAAAAAAACTGATGCCTTAGTCTAAAGGAACACAAGTTACATGAAAAGAAATTTTGTTGCTATGGACAATGCATAAGGCTACTGCTTTTTAAACTACCGGTATATGTGTTTGAAAATAAATTATTAACTGATGACATAGTTGTTGTATTGTGCATTGTATCCACGCTAGTAATTATGATTCCTACCTCATAAAGTTTAGAATAAGCCAGAATGTGTGCTGAACTATAATCTGAATTTTTAAGAAGAATTCACCTTATGTACAACTGGATAATGGTTGATGATACATGCACTTAACTAAGGGGGATTACAGAATGTGAGTGGCAAGAAATGACTTTCAGCTGCAAGGTTGTGTGTTCCCAGTGTCTGGTATCCTCATGCTTCACAATCAGTGGAATAACTTGTTACGTGAACCTGAGAAAACAGAACATTACAACATGGGATGCAAAAGATCCATGAGTGAGTGTTTCAGATAAAAAGGGGTTTTGGCTAGAGCAGATCAGAAAGTATATGTGATTTTATGGATCTTCCCCTCTCCTTCTGTGGAAAACTTAAAATTTATGGTGAAAAATTAAAAAAAACAACCAAATATTTTCAGTTTGGAAATGATGCCTCATGCCTCCATTCTTCATGAGCCAGGCTCCTTGGCTGGCCTCTGTCATCCATGATGACCAGGGACTCCCAGCAGCCCAGTAAGTGGAAGAAAACCAGTCTGCTCTGGTGACTCTACCACTTGGATTAGGAGTTGACCATCTGACTCCCACCTGTCAGCACCTATTGCCTTCAAACAGAAGCGTTCTTCCTCCATTGGAGCACTTAATGCTGCCTGCTGTTCCTGTCTGATCCTCTCCCCTACCTGTCAGTCTGTCCCTACAAACACACATATACCCTTTCAAAACTGCCTTCCCCTATTTCCCCGCAGACTGCCTTTGCCTTTCTTCACGTCTTCTGTACCAAATGTTTGTTGTTTATTTTAGGAAGATGCATACAGTCTATGGTTTAAATGCAGGATGACAGGGACACAAACGACAGGTGGCAGCCCCAGCTAAGTGGTTCTTCATTTGACTCAGGTGTTTTGGAATTTGTCCTGATGTACTGGAACCTGTATGTAACCTGTTAGCATGAATTCTTGTTTTCACACCTGGAAGTTGTGCACTAACTTCGAGAACACTTCTGTAGAAAGTATTTAGCACATAATTCTTGTTTTGCCTCTTTTAGGAACTAATGCAAGTAGACTGATACCTACTGAACTCTAAAAATTATGAGTTGTAATTGATCCAGAATTGAAAAAGGATTTACAAAATAAGTTACTGAAATTGCACAGGAATTTTTATGATGTCAAAAATCCACGTTTCCTACAGAAGGAACCACTGTAACTTCTCAATAAATAATACAGATCTGTAAGAATGAGTATGCATTCCAAAATATGCATTTATTCACAACTCCACTGTAGCCTTTGTGTTCTTAAAAGCTGATACATAGTCCTAAATGCATTAGTTGCTCTCTGGTTTCTAAAACAACTTAAAATTCAGAATTCTTATTTATAATTTGTTTGAGACGATATACACAAGACAGTATCCATTGTGGTAATCACAGCCTTACAACCCCCCAACAGCAATCTGTTTAAACGTGTAGGTTTGTAGCAGAACTTTACGTTGCCATACTTAGTACACAGTTTGATCCTTCTGCTCCAGTCCAGTCATTTTGGCCAAGTCCAAATCTGCTGTACATTGTAATATGCGGCAGTGTATTTATGTATTAAAGCAGGGGTGATTAAACTTCTGCTGCACAACTTGCCATGTATCTACAGCTGTTCCATTAACATGACAGCAGATTCTATAGCAGGGATTGGCAATCTTTGGCCGGTTTGTGTACCTACTGTGTCTGCAGGTTCAGCTGATCGTGTATCCCACTGGCCGCGGTTCGCCGCTCCAGGCCAATGGGGGCGGTGGGAAGAGGCAGCCAGCACATCCCTCGGTCCGCGCTGCTTCCCGCCGCCCCCATTGGCCTGGAGTGGTGTACCGTGGCCAGTGGGATACGTGATCGGCTGGACCTGCGGATGCGGCAGATAAGCAGACAAGCCGCGTGCCAAAGGTTGCCGATCCATGTTCTATAGAATACAAGTGCTGCGACTTGTATTAATGAAGAAGATAAGGACCCTTCACTGTTAACTTTACATTTTCTTGCTTTTTTTAATCAAGTGATAGCTTTAATATCTTTTCAAAAGGCATTGAAGGGAAATAGTGAGGTGTTCAGAGCCGTAGCAATAAGCCAAGCCCCAAGGAGCTTGACAGCCTGGCATAACAAAAGATACTTACAAAGTAAAAGGAATTCTTCCCTCTGCAGTCTTCCAAACACCTCCATACCTTCTCTCTTTCCCTCTGACAAGATACCTTCCACAGGTCAGGATTCACTGAGAGCTGCTTTGGACTTTGCACTGGCCATTTGATGCTAAGGTGTGGTCGTGAGTCGGTGACAGATGGCTAGAGGCCACTAAAGAAAGAAAACTCTGATTCTGTAATCTGCGTATTTTTAAATTGTTCTTTACAGCAAACTCACCTCAGCTTTCTTAACAAGCAATGCTGATTTCATGGGATCCTACCCAAAATTGCATTATAAATAATGCTGAACAGCAGTTCAAACCAGAAATATCATTAGTCAGATTTAGGCTTGAAAGAATTAGGTTTTTATCAGCAAATGTCAATTTTTACAATACACACACAAACTGACACCAAATATTGCCACTGGTGATCAGATTTACAGATAGGTGTCATAGGCTTGAGAACTAAACCGTGGATTGGAGAGCTAAGCCAGCCCTGGTGACAGGATGAGCCATGCCTGGGTTGAATCAGGTGATCCCAGAATAAAAAGTGCAGGAACTTGCAGCAAAAGGGAGGAAGCCCAGGAAACTGCAGCTTGGTCTGTAAATACAGTGGGGAGCAAGAAAGCTCCTGAGTCAGCAGGGAAAAGGTGACGAAGTATGGGAGAGCTCTGCAGTCAGGAAAGCCTGCCCAAGCAGGGAAGAGACTTAGGGTATGGCTACACTTACAGCTGTACAGCGCTGGGAGTTACAGCTGTCTTCGTACAGCTGTGTAGGGAAAGCGCTGCAGTGTGGCCACATTTGCAGCATTTGCAGCACTGTTGGGAGTGATGCATTGTGGGCAGCTATCCCACAGAGCACCTCGTCCCATTTTGGCGCCGTGGGTTGTGGGAAGGGGACGGAAGGGTGCGGGTCATTCCGCTTCCTGTCCCAACGCTCCATGGTGCATCGCTTCACATCCCAGCAGTCATTGTTTTTTCCGTCCACGTTTGGTGCCATTGTGAGTCTCCCAGCGGTTTCTGTGCAGCGCGATTTCTGTGGGAAATGGAGCTCGAGCTGCTGAGGACTTTGCTGATGACTGTCGCCAGCACATCATGTTTGGCAGTTGAGCTATTCCTTCAGCTCCAAAGTGACAGTGAGGAGTCCGACGATATCAAGTCGCCTGACGCGTATGACACTAAATTGCTTGTGGCATTCATGGAAATGCTCAGCACCGCGGAACGCCGCTTTTGGGCTCTGGAAACAAGCACTGAGTGGTGGGATCACATCATCATGGAAGTCTGGGATGACGAGCAGTGGCTGCAGAACTTTCAGATGAGAAAAGCCACTTTCATGGGACTGTGTGAGGAGTTCGCCCCCACCCTGCAGCGCAAGAACACGAGATTGAGAGCTGCCCTGCTAGTGGAGAAGCAGGTGGCTATTGCAATCTGGAAGCTGGCAACTCCAGACAGCTACTGATTGGTCGCGAACCGGTTTGGAGTGGGAAAATCGACCGTTGGGATCGTGTTGATGCAAGTTTGCAGGGCCATTAATCTCATCCTGCTAAGAAGAACCGTGACTCTGGGGAACATGCAGGACATTGTGGATGGCTTTGCACAAATGGGTTTTCCTAACTCTGGAGGTGCGATAGATTGGACGCATATTCCTATTCTGGCACCACCCCACCTAGCATCCGAATACATTAATCGGAAGGGGTATTTCTCTATGGTTCTCCAGGCGCTTGTGGCTCACCGTGGGCTTTTCATTGACATTAACACAGGCTGGCCTGGAAAGGTGCATGATGCACGCATCTTTCGGAACAGTGGCCCGTTCAGGAAGATGCAGGCTGGGACTTTTTTCCCAGACCGGAAGATCACAGTAGGGGACATCGAAATGCCCATTGTGATCCTTGGAGACCCCGCTTACCCGTTAATGCCTTGGCTCATGAAACCGTATACAGGGAAGCTTGACAGGAGCAAGGACCGGTTCAACTACAGGCTGAGCCGGTGCAGAATGACTGTGGAGTGTGCTTTTGGCTGTTTAAAAGGGCGCTGGAGATCTCAGTATGGGAAGCTAGACTTGGGGGAAAGCAGGATCCCTACAGTTATATCCACGTGCTGTACCCTCCATAATATTTGTGAAGGGAAGGGTGAAACATTCAGTAAGGAATGGACCTCCGAGGTTCAACGCCTGGAGGCTGAATTTGCACAGCCAGAGAGCAGGGCTATTAGAGAGGCCCAGCACAGGGCTACAAGGTTTAGGGATGCCTTGAGGGAGGAATTTGAGGCTGAAAACCAACAGTAATGTTTGGTGCCTTGCACAGGAGTGAAGTGCAGTGGTTACAATGTTAGTAGGAATCTGTTTTTCCTAAAATGATTTGCAGTGCCTGTTTCTTTCCTGGGCTATGGTATCTTTCACTTTCTGCAATAATAAAGACTGTTTTCAAAGCCAAGAATTCATTTATTGAAAAGAAAATAACTTTCTTGACAGACACACAACATTTTGGGAACCTAAAAGGGCAGGGGGGTGGAGTGGTGAACTGTACAGTCACAGGTTTGAATATATCCTGTCTGGAGTGCTGTGCAATGACTGCTGCACTTCAGGATGAAAATACTGCATGATGATGGGGGTTGAGTGCAGAAGGTAAAGGTCGTAGTTCTCAGGGCTGGTTGGTGAACGTACAGGTGTTGGGGGCAGCTGGTGGTGGTAAGAACCTGGATGCTGGGGAAGGGGGTTTGGAGCTAACATTGGGGCACAAGAGAAAGAGCTTTGGGATGGGGCAGGGGCCGGCACTGTAGTGCTCTGCCTGCATGGCTACGATTGACTGGATAGAGTCCGCTTGGCACACCAGGATGCATATCAGCTGCTTTGTGCTTTTCTTCTTAGTCGCTGCGTTTCTCTGGCGGAGCCTGCTTTCCCTTTTCCTCCAGTCCTGCAGTTTTTTCCTCCAGTCCTGCAGTTTTTTACTCTCTCTGGCAGAGTGATCCATAACTGCTTTCAACATGTCTTCTTTGCTTTTTCACGGCTTCTTCCTGATGTTTTGTAGCCTCTGAGCAGTGGATGATACGAGTAGTCGAGGACACTTTTCGAAAGGCAAAAATGGCAACAGTTAACATAGGCTGCATTGTTTATAATCTCACCCAGTTATTCCCACACAGTGAAGGAGTTTACAATCTTCACTTTGGCATACTTTTTCCATACCAAACAGAGCACACCTAACCCACAGGAGCCAGGAAATGGTGAGTAAGGGGGACTGATTGCTTCAGGGATGTGCAGGGGTTTCTGTGTGTTGGGGAAAGCAAACAGCTGCAGGGGGCATCTACACTGAACACTCTCCCAACATTTTCCATAGGAGTTAATCCTGGAAGACATCTCACTGCTGCGGGTCACCTTGGAAGAGCAGGAGGATCTTCTACAGCAATGCGGATTCCACTCTGGCCCCTATGCAGCTTGCCTGTGTGCAGCAATGTTCCCCCCCACCCCTCGCGGCACAGTGGCGTGGACGTGTTAGCCTGACTGGGACAAGGACCACAGTGGCTCTCCCTGTAAACTTGTGCAAGCGCATTGCCCACGCTCTGGCTGAAACTTTTGAAGGGATTACCGAGGCCGATTACCATGACGTGATAGACCACATCAATGGGCTATTCCACATCTAGACATGCATGCATACAGCCTTAACCCCTTCTCCTCTCCCGAAACATTTCCATCCTGAAAATAAAAGCTGCTTACCGGGAACCCGCTCCTCTGCTTGTCCTTCACCAAGTACCGGCTCTGGCTGCATGCCTCCTGGGACTCTGGGGTGTCTCCCTCCACCCCAGTACCCTCAGTCTCGGTTTCCTCCCCCTCCTCGTCCTTCTCCTCCCCCCCGCTCTGAAGTGTCCATCGTGGTCGTCGGATTGGCAGTGGGGTCACCCCCAAGTATCGCGTCCAGCTCCTTGTAAAAATGGCAGGTTGTGGGGGCAGCACCGGAGTGGCCGTTTCCCTCGCGGGCTTTGCAATAGGCACTCCACAGCTCCTTTACTTTAACCCTGCACTGCACCGCATCCCGGTCATGCCCCCTTTCCAGCATGGCCCTTGATATCTGCCCATAGGTATCGTAATTCCTACGGCTGGAACGCAGTTGTGACTGCACAGCTTCCTCCCCCCAAACACTGATGAGATCCAGCAACTCGCCATTGCTCCATGCTGGGGCTCGTTTGGCGCGTGGAGGCATGGTCGCCTGGAAAGATTCACTGATTGATTGCACTCCACACCTGGCTGAGCAAACAGGAAGGGGATTTTTAAAATTCCCCGGGCATTTAAAGGGCGGGTCACCTGAGGCCAGGGAAGTAGAGTGCGAACTGATAAGCAGAGTGGCTGAACAGGCATTCTGGGATACCTCCAAATACTCTGGAGGCCAATTACAGCGCTTTTGGTGGCCACACTGGCGGAATCACCAGCGCTGCAATCGTTATACCCCAGGCAGAGCAGGAGTACAGCCAGTGCTGCAGCCAGGGAGATGCAGTGCTGTATGTGCCTTGCAAGTGTGGACAGTGAGTAAGTTGCAGCACTGTAAACCCACCACCAGCGCTGCAACTCTCCAGTGTAGCCAAGGCCTATGAGTATGTCTACACTGTAATTAAACACCCAGGGTGGCCTTTGTCAGCTGACTCAGTTCAGACTACCGGGCTGTAAAATTGCGGTATAGACATTTGAAAGGAAGGAGAACCCTGGCTGCAGCCTGGCCCCTAATGACTGCACTGCAGTTAAACATAACCCAAGCCCCTTGAGCCCGAGTCAGCTGACATGGGTCATTTGTGGGTGTTTAATTGCAGCACAGACATACCATATAAAGGCCAATTGAGTGAAAACTCTGTGAGTTTGTGTTTTTGTTATTTTGGATTAATCAGAAGAGAGACACTCAAGGGCTGAGGCCGAGAGGGCCAGTATATACTGGAGGATTCAATAAATTGAACCCCAAGAGGGGATTTGTTGACGCTATTGTATCTTTTGAACAGCAGGAGTTCCTAAAAGGAACCTAAACTATGGAAAAGCAGACAGGGATATGTCAAGGCACCACTTGCCAGGACGGGGCGCTTGGAAGTCAGCTACATGATATTACAATAGGCATAGTATGAAAAACACTGCTCCAGAGCTTATTAGGGTTGAATTTAAGGATATTTACTTTGTATATTTTGACAATTTGTGTTTTAACAATGATAGTTTTAATTTTTTGAGTCTCAGGCTCTACTGTTGTTAAGGAATTGACCCTCCCCCATAATTTCTCACAACAGTGAAAATGTAAACTGATAAAAATTGAAAAAAAATGCTTAAAATAAACATGGACATTATCCATCAAATTATATACAACAATTGAATTCTGCCAAGCCTAGTTATACCATATAACAGAAGGTTATTCCGTGAGTGGCTCTGAATTGCATTAAACCCTCTAATATATATTTCTCTTAGCTAACGTGCTATGAGATATAAGGCACTTTGAGTGCACTGTTCTTTGTTTTTTGTTTCTGTTAAACTGGAAATGTGCAAACTGTAACTATGCAGGATTAGCTGTGATTATTCAGATCAACAGTTATTACTATGAAAAGTGTTCTTACTTTGTGAATTTAGCAATTGGTGAAATTAACATTCTGTCCAGATATTGTGTAATCCTGCTTATTTCTTCTGGCAGTAGGTTTTGCTTTCCTTAATGCGATTCTTAAAGTGACTAATGCTGAAATGACTAATGTGGACTTACATAAATAGGCAGGTGAAGTAAGAGTGCAATAACATATTGGTTCCTGTATACTTTTTTTTCTGAAAGAAAGGTTCTCTGTGGTGAACTTCTTTTGATTGTGCACCTACTTGAAATATAGATAGTGGATGGTGACTAGGATCTTTTTTCTTAGACTACATATCCTTTACATTTCTTGACTGCAGTTTGAGAAGAGTGCTGCATTTTGTGGCTACACATTTGTACTTCATAGATTTATAACTGCTTGTCACAGCTTGTAAAACCTTTGTGCAAATGAAGTCTGAATGCCAATATAGTGCCAGTAATTTTCCCACTATCCCAGTGGACCAATATGCTGCCTGATGCATTATAATTTTAACAAGGGAGCTGAGAATAGAATACGATTTTTATATTGTATCTGCATAGCAAGGCAAAGCAAAAAGTAGTGGAATGCCATTTCTGCTTATTCTACTGTAGATCTATTTCAACATTGCCTGGTGGGCAAGGGATCCAAAGTCTTCCCTCTCCCCTGGTGTCCCCCTCAAAAAGAATAAATTGACTCAAATGGAGGCTTTTCATCCACCTTTTCTGAATATTTTCAAAGATATACCTCATTCAGTTTTCTTTATGTGCAGTAGTAAAGTAGAAAATTAGGAATTCTGTGAAATCAAAAGCCTGTCTGTTTGATGCAACTTGAGTAAAACACATGAACTGTTCTTAGGCATTGCACAGCACAAGTGGCGTCAGATGTATGCGTGGATCTCCTATTAAAGTCAATGTGGATCTTTGGGAGAAGTGTTCTTGAAATGTGTATTTAAGACCTGGTCTACACTGGGTGGGTGGATCTAAGTTATGCAACTTCAGCTATATGAATAATGTAGCTAAAGTCGACATACTTGGATCTACTTACCATGGTGTTTTCACTGTGGTAAGTCGACGGCTGATGCTCTCACATCGATTTCTGCCTGTGCCTCTCACCCTGGTGGAGTACTGGAGTCAACAAGAGCGCACTTGGCAGTTGATTTATCTCGTCTGGACTAGACACGATAAATCACCCCCCCCCCACTGGATCGATCGCTGCACTTCGATCCAGCAGGTAATGTAGACAAGCCCTAAGTCTCTTACTCAAGCACACATTATTGCTTTTGAGACAACATTACTATGTTTGTGATTTTGGGAGCATTTTTTCAGTCCGATAGAGCTTGACGCTCCCAAAGCAATATTAGAGCTACACATATTTGATTGTATTGTAATTTCACAGAAGAGCTAATCTCAACTGCTTATAGTTGTAGATCTTTGTGATAAGTCAGTGAAAATAATCAAATAGCGTTCCACAGTCTGACTTCGTATAAAGCATGGCCAGTGTACCTTTTTGTTATACAGGAGGTCAAAGCAGTCATTTGCAGTGTTTTACACTACTTGACTGCTTAAGGACCAGTCCAGTTTAATCCAACATAAAGCAGGTCAGTAAATGATAAATGCTGTTTCACTTACAAGGATACTGATTTCCATAGTTCATTTACAGTAAATCTATGCAGCCCAGGATTTGAAGGGATTCCATTTGCTGAATATTAGTTATTTTGGAATTCAGAGTAAAATGTGTGAGATGGAAAATGTCATGTAAATGCAGTATAGTGGGGGAGGGGGCTTTTTCACACACAAATCAGGAATTCAAACTTTTATGATTTCCCAGAGTCACATAATTTACTTTCCTTGTGTGTTTCAGAATAGAAACTGCTTTTGTTATCCAACTAGGGTGGGGTGGGGACAAGACAAAACAGCATCTTAATATTTTTTTTCAATGTTGAGTCTCTTTCCACCCTGCCGTCCCCGAACTTGATGCCCCCCCCGGGGTGGGTGTATGTGGATTAGCTATTTCATCTTAAAGCAGCATTTCTCAAATGTGGGCACCGTGACTGCATGCGGCTGCCAGGGGCTTTTCTTGAGGCCATAGCCTCCTGAGCTGTGATTAGGGGGCAGGGGGAGGGCAAAATAGTGACCCCTCTCTGTTGCTCCTGTTGTACTGCCTTGGTGACGGTTGCTGGGCCCAGCAGCAGGAGTTGGGCCCTGCCCCCCTTCAGAGATACCTGGGTCACAACACTGGAGGAGCTGGCAGCCCATGAGTTCCCCACTTTCCCTGGGTGGTGGGGTTCAGGCTTTGGGGCTTTGAGCTCCAGCTGCACAGTGGCAGGCCTCAGCAACCAACAGTCTATCCCTGGGTCCTGGCTGCAGGGCTTCGGGTTCTGGCCATGGGGCCTCAGGCTCCAGCCCTCACTGCCTCCCCTGACCCTCCATCCAGGACTTAATTTATCCCCAGGCTTACCAGGGCTGAGGGTATGGCTACACTTGCACTTCAAGCGGCAGCGCTTTGAAGTTTCGAGTGTGGTCACAGCGCCAGCGCTGGGAGAGAGCTCTCCCAGCGCTGCACGTACTCCACATCCTCTACGGGTGTAGCTTGCAGCGCTGGGAGCCGCGCTCCCTGCGCTGCGGCACTGTTTACACTGAGGCTTTACAGCGCTGTATCTTGCAGCGCTCAGGGGGGTGTTTTTTTCACATCCCTGAGCACGAAAGTTGCAGCGCTGTAAAGCGCCAGTGTAGCCATGGCCTGAGTAGGTCTGCTGTAGAATGTGATATTTGCATATTTATTAATATTCCATTTCATAACAGACCTTCTAGCTAGCAATGAATAAATTACATGATTTGGACATGTATATGTGCATATGTATTTGGTTTTCCTAAAGCTAATTAAGTATTTTAGGAGAAAGTGGGAGAGTGGCCACCAACAAGAGTCTGAGGCCACCAAACAATTGTTCTGAGAACCCCTGTCTTAAAGGATATTTTTGTGGCAAGTCATGGGTGTCTGAAAACAGGGAATTATAATGAATAATCTTCTAAACTGAAGCTAGAGTTCTGTTCTACTTCTAAAAATAAACTTTATTTTCCAGTTTCTGCATAGTTTTCCAATTTTGCTCTTTTTAAATGAATCATTAGGAGGAGGGAATGTTGCTTATTGTATAAATTAACAAATTACTGTTGCAGGACTTAGGGCACGTCTACACTTACTGGTAGATCGGCACTGCTGCAATCCATACAGCAAGTGTGATTTAGCAGATCTGGTGAAGACATGTTAAATCGATGGGAGAGCACTCTTCCATCGATTTGTTTACTCCATCTCCTGAGGGAGCGTAAGGGAAGTTGATGGGAAACGCTCTCCCGTCAACACAGCACAGTGTAGTCACCGCGGTAAGTGGATCTAACTACATCGACTTCAGTTACGTTATTCATGTAACTGAAGTTGCATAAGTTAGATCGATTTACTGCAGTAGTGTAGACCAGCCCTTAGTTTGAGATTTTTTCTGTATTCTTTATGGAGTCCCGAGCAAGTTAAGATTCTCATTTCAGGTTTGCTTAGCTGCCGTCTTTCTGGGTTACATAAATCACTTCAGAACCATGTTGGTTGGCTGCATACAGGGATTTCTGTTGAACGTAAGTGATGCTTTTCTTCCAGTTTCTCCAGGGTTCAAATGTTCTGACTGTGCACCATTGTCAGCCACTTCAGAGCTAGGGATGGTTGGTTTAAAATGAATATCGTAATTTTTGTAACCTGGTATTGCTCAGTGTGGCTCTGTGCTTCCTTCTAGTAGCTGTGCCATACCGGCTTAAAGCCTGGAGTGAACTCATAAACATCGAACAGAGCTTTGTCTTTTAGCTGAGGCAGCAGAGGCTTATGCTTATCTATCCAGTCGTCCTTACTGCTGATGACCCACCCAAGGTCATTGTGTTACATTTTGTTTTGTTGATACTGTAAAATTTTATAATTCTACAAGAAAACCACAGGGCGCGATCATGGAACCCTTACTCCTGGATTTTAATGGGATTACTTCTGTGAGTAAATGGTCATCAATGTCTGGGAGGAAAGCTGAATTTCAGTGGTCTCAATTACATCTTGGAGTTTTACTGTGGCTTTTCCCTGTTGGGCTGTCCATAATCAGATCACATCATAGTCTAGAATCTTCCATTGATACAAAAAAAAAATCCACCACACCTCCAAAAATTGTACCTAGCTGTAAGAAAATAGGGTTTTTTTAAATGAAAAATGACTTGGGTAGCTTTCTATTAGAATATCATCTTGGTAGCTAACATCTATCTAGGTGTGAGAATGGTGCCTCCCGAGTACTTTGGATATTAGCTCCATTCATCTGCTCTCTGTGGTCCCATCTACTGTAAAACTCTAAGGTACTTTGGATAAAGATAGAAATGACAGATATGGAGAAACTAGAACGTATTACAAGGAACAGCTGGTGCTCTTTGTTTCCTCTAATGTTGCCAACTGTAGCTCAGCAAAAGGACAAGGCCAGGGCATGCAAGCAGTAGGGAAGCTGCTCCAGGAAGAGCTGAACTTAGTTGTGTCTGCTTGATTTACTTTGTCTTCCTGAATACTCAGGGAACCGAATAGCAAGCTGGAGGGGTCATAGAGTGCCCACTTCCAGGTCGCACACTCAATCTACCGGGCTGGATATGAGAACTTTGGGGAGTTGTATTTCTGGTGAAATAGGCCACCCGCTCCTGGACCCTATGTTTCGCATCTGAATAACCTCTGGGCTATTTTATGGATTGTCATGGGAGTCGTCTTGCATTCTCTCAAGGGCACCTCTGCATAAGGTAACTAAAAGCTATTGTTTGCTCTGTCACTATGATCGTGGAAGGGAATTACAAAGAAAGTACTGAGTGTGAAATAGATCCTGCAATGGATAAGAGCCAGTGTACTAAAATGAAGATGCAGATGATCTCAGGCAGATCAGGGCATGGTTTTCCTTCACTTTGGCATTAAGAATATATTTATTTTAAGAAGTGTGGCTTGAACCGAAGGAAAATATGTTTGTGCCAATATAATGGGGAATTTATTGAAGAAGTGTTAAGTTAAAATAAGATAATGACCTTGCCTGCTTTGAAAGGTATGGTCTAAGTTACCTACTATGTAAAGTGTGCATTTGAGACAATGGTCCTGCCCTTGGACAATCTAACTTTAACCATGTGGCCCCAGGAAATATTCTTGTCCATGAATTATTATTCATCTTTTAAGAGTGCTGGCTCTAATTATTTTTCCTTCCCATCTGTCCTAATTTCTGCTTGTTTTGACTAAATATGAAAAGTGTGATTTTTTTTTTTTTAAATTTTGTTGTGCACATAAATGAATGTAAATGAACTTACTCCAAGTGGTTTTCTGTGAAAGAAGTGCATTTTCTACCTGTCTCCCTTCCCTTTAGAATAGAGTTTCCCAAACTTGGGATGCCACTTGTGTAGGGAAAACCTCTGGCAGGCTGGGCCAGTTTGTTTACCTGCCGCATCTGCAGATCTGCCCCATCGCGGTTCCCACTGGCCGCGGTTCTCTGCTCCAGGCCAATGGGAGTTGCTCGAAGCGGCAGCTAGTACGTCTCTCCACCCGTGCCGCTTCCAGCAGCTCCCATTGGCCTGGAGCAGCGAACCACGGCCAGTGGGAGCCACGATCGGCCGGACCTGCGGATGCAGCAGGTAAACAAACCGCCCGGCCTGCCAGGGGCTTTCCCTGCACAAGTGGCGACCCAAGTTTGGGAAACACTGCCTTAGAAGATCAGATTGTTTGTTTGTTTTTAAGTTTTATATGAATCGTAAGGAATCTTACATTGTGTCTTTAAGGCTATTGCTTAGAAATGTATAATACTTGTGCTTTATTTGGAGTTGAAAGTGCCTTAATATTAGTGTACCTATCTGTAATAGGAGGTTAGGGTGCAGACAAGTTTAAGAAGTTTACTCAACATCACAGGACAAGCCCATAGCAGAGGGGGATAGAACTTACATTCCTGACTCATGGGTCCCTCTTCTAACCAAGCCTTCCCACACCTTTTCCCCCAGAGTCAGACTGCCATATGTTGGCCTGATTTTCAGAGGTGCTGCGCACATGTAGTTTCCATAATTTTGGTGGAAGCGGAGTATGTAAAAGACTATTTTTTGGAAATGAAGCCAATGCAGGAATAAAGTCAGTCATGTTCAGATTTTCATTAAAAACTGTTAATCTCAGAAGGTTACCGAGCTAAAAACAGTGTGGCCTAGTGATTAGAGCAGAGGAGAGGGAATCAATAGCAAAATTAGGAGTAGAGTCCTGGACTCCAGACTTGCTCTTGATATTTGTTTTTCCCATCTGTAAATGGAAGTACTTGCTTATGTGCAGCTTCATCCTTGATTTGTTAAGTACTCCAGATCATCAGCTCTAAGTGCAAAATATTGCTATTCCCGCACCCGTGTCTTTGCTGCTTACATAATAAAAAAAAATAGCAGTAAAGCTGAAATGGCAAATAATATCTTTTATCTTCTTGGAAAAAATGTTTTAAAAAGAGTAATTCAATCCATCACATTAGCCCGGTTCTTCTGTTGAAAGGAAAAGCGGCCTGACTGTGAGTTCTGGTAACATTTTGGGCTATGGTTAGTGAACACAAATGACACTGACTTCATAAAGTAATTGAGGTCTGGAATATGAGTGTTCTTAAATTAAGGGAGCATAACTGATTGAGTGGGAGTACACGAGTAATCATTGCAAATGGGCACAAGTCACTTTGTCTATGAATGAGTGCACAGAGGATGCTGAGTATTAGTAAATATGAATAATTTATAACAACTTAAGGAGATACCAAGTATTTCTGTATGATGAAATATGCATAACCCAGTGAATGTGTGAATCACCTGATTTTGGTTTGATAAGTGATTATTTTCTGGGTTTCTGTTAATACAACAAAACCTGCTCAAGACTGTTGCTAAGACAAATATGTATCCTAGTCAGTATGAAGATAATATTTATCCATTAAACAGAACTCTTCATCCAGAGCTCTCAGAATTTACAAAATAAGGTAAGTATCATAATTCCCATTGTACAAATAGGGAAACAGAGGGAGAAAGTCAGTGGCAAAGCCAGGAATAAAACTTGCTGATGGCCAACATCCAATCCACTAGACCATGTTTCCCTGCAGAAGTGTGGGGGGTGATGTGGAGAGAGACAGCAACTGGATATTACAGAGATTAACAAACTATTTTAGGCTCACCTGTCCTGTTTTGTTCTTCTAAGGCAGTGCTGATTATCCTCTGGTGGTTTACAACAATAGATAAATACAGTATTTTTTGTGTGTGACATGGACAACAGCATCATTAGGGAGAGCAGTTGTCAGCTTCACCTGTGTTGCAAGCGTAGTTCGACCCCTAATCAGGTCACGCTCTTGAATGGGAGCCAGTTCTCACTGTTGACGCATGGAGTACTGCAGCTTTCTGACCCTGTGAAAAGGAATATAACTGTTCTCCCAGTCTCCTCATTTCACACCCCCGGAAGAAGCCACATGCTGAAACATGCCTGTGGTGTATATCCGCTTTTCCCAGTAATTAAATAGGTTTGTTTTTTGTTTTTTAAATTCTCTCTCCCGGCCCAAACATAAACCTAAACATATTTTAAGTGGAAAAATACTAATTTGATTCTTACCTGAAAAGAGCCAATAGATTTTTGTGTGTATGTGTACATTATTTCACCTGGATTTTTTAACTTGATCAAAACAATCATACAATGCTCTCCCTGCTGTAGTTCTCAGCAGTATGGTTAGATTTTTTTTTTAAGCTTCCAGTCCTCATCTGTTATCTTCATGGTTCTTTTCTCCCTTTTTTAAACTCTGGAGCTAGCAGTTGAACACTTTCTCAAGGGAATGCAGGTAAAGTGTGTTGGGGGGGGGTTCCCCCCAGCTCAATGAATTTAAGAAGAAATGAGAGTACCAGATAGGAATTTGCAAGAGATTATCACATTGTGGTGAACAAGTAAGCTTTATCTTTTAAAAAACAACCAACCTCACTTTATTTTAAAATAACCTCCCAGTCATTATTATTTACAAATTAAGCATAGGACACAAGTAAGTTTGAAGCTACCCTGTATGTATGTATGATTATTTTGAATGATGGGACATATTGGGGAGGAGGTAGTTCAGGAGAGAATGGGAGCAACTTAACACCCAGAATTGGGGAAAAACACTACTGGTAATGCAGATTATTTAAATTGAATATTTCTTCAGGGATTGTTTAAACTTGTATAGGTTGAGTTATTTTTAGATGATGGTGTCATAAACAGATAGCTAAGGGTTAATGTTCTTTTTACCTGTAAAGGGGTAACAACAGTAACCTGAAACACCTGACCAGAGGACCAATCAGGAAACAAGACTTTTTCAAATCTGGGTGGAGGGAAGTTTTGGGTGTGAGTCCTTTGTTCTTGGTCTGTTCCTTTTCTCGTCTCTGAGAGTGATCTTTCTATCTCCTGGCTTTCTAATCTTCTGTTTCCAAGTTGTAAGTACAAGGATAGTAAGACAATAAGTTTATATTGTTTTCTTTTGTATTTACATGTGTGTAGTTGCTGGAATGTGTTAAATTGTATTCTTTTGGAATAAGGCTGTTGATTCACTTTTTTTTCTTAAGCAATTGACCCTGTATATTGTCACCTTAATACAGAGATCATTTTATGTCCCTTTTTCTTTCTTTTTATATAAAGCTTTCTTTTTAAGACCTGTTGGAGTTTTTCTTTAGTGGGGACTCCAGGGAATAGAGTCTGCAGCTCACCAGGGAATTGGTGGGAGGAAGAAGTCAGGGGGGAAATCTCTTTGTGTTAGATTTACTAAGCCTGACTTTGCATACCCTCTGGGTGAGGGGGAAGAGAGATTGGATCTCTCGGTACTTGTGTTTCCAGGACTGGAAGCAGGGAATCTCCTAGGGTCGTCCAGGGAGGGGAGCCTGGGAGGAAGTAACAAGGAAACAAGGGGAGGGAGTTATTTCCCTTTGTTGTAAGACTCAAGGCATCTGAGTCTGGGGGTCCCCCAGGGAAGGTTTTGGGGAGACCACAGTGAGCTAGGCACTGTATAATTCCTACCTGGTGGCAGCGATACCAGGTCCAAGCTGGTAACTAAGCTTGGAGGTTTTCATGCTAACACCCATATTTTGGACGCTAAGGTCCAGATCTGGGAAGAAATGTTATGACAGATGGGTAAAATTTTCAAGAGTATCTAAGTGACTTAGGAGCCTGAGCCCCATTTTGAAATCAAATTTAGATACTTAGGAGCTTGTGTCTCATTGAAATTCACTAGGACATAGACTGCTGAGTGCTGAACTCACAATTGAAAACGGGACGCCATGTGCTAAATCACTTAGGCAGCCTTGAACATTTTTCTTGGGGTCGTACATTGTTTTAAAGATCTATCTTCTCTGAGTGTTTACTCTCATATTTTCAAAAGTGAGCATATGAAATTTTGGGTGTATGGGTTAGTGTGCAGAGCACCTGAGATGTGCACACAGGTCAGGTTTGGCATGAATACCTTGCTATGCATGTACAATCTCCAACTTGCACCTATGTGGGGTGCTGATGATGGAAACCATGTATTTGGTGTTCGTTATTACTACTTCAAGCCAGGGGATGTGGCAGGACTCCTAGTTCCAGCACCACTGTTCACAGTACTTCTTTAGTAATTATTTTGCATAATCGTGTCCTGGGACTAGTGCTTCTGAGCCACAAGGGATAATCCTGCAAATCCCATCTCCCTCTGTTGAATGAATCCACAACACCCGCAATGGCTATCAGAGTTACGGGGTAAACTACGCCTCTGATCCTTCCTGGTCTTGTTGAGTACACCCCGGTCTCAGATTTCAGGCTGCTACCTGGCTGAGGGTGGAATCACTTGATTCTCTTACTTTTAGGCTAGGGATTGGTGTGCTGTCCCCTGTTTATCAATGAGGTCTGATTTTAGGCTCAGACCCTGCCATTTTGTTCCCTCTTGGATCAATGACAATGGTAACCAGGGGCCCAATTACTCCCCCAAAGTAAAGTATTTAAAGCAAAAGCATTTAAGAAAAAACATACCTTAAAACACAATAAAACAGTCTTGTCTGTCTCTCCCTTTGCCTTACCATTCCTGGATCTGAAGAAAGATCCCACACTTGGACTCCAAACGCAGTGTCTCTCCATGTGTCATGCTGTTCCCTGGACAGCTTCTGACAATCTACCTCCTCCCTGATTCTCCTGAGAAGGACGTTTTAGCTGTTTTAACGTTTTTTGATATTGGGCCTGATTTTTTTTCAAAACCAGACTTGCAGCTTGTTGGCAACAGGATAGAGGTTCCTTGAAGCACACAGCTTTTATAGAATCATAGATGATTAGGGTTGGAAGAGACCTCAGGAGGTTATCTAGTCCAACCCCAACTAAATCATCCCAGCCAGGGCTTTGTCAAGCCTTAAAAAACCTCCAAGGATGGAGATTCCACCACCTCCCTAGGTAACCCATTCCAGTGCTTCACCATCCTCATAATGAAATAGTTTTTCCTAATATTCAACCTAGACTTCCCCCACTGCAACTTGAGACCATTGCTGTCATCTGCCACCACTGAGAACAGCCTAGTTCCATCCTCTTTGGAACCTCGCCTTCAGGTAGTTGAAGGCTGCTATCAAATCCCCCCTCACTCTTCTCTTCTGCAGACTAAATAAGCCCAGTTCCCTCAGTCTCTCCTCATAAGTCATGTGCCCTAGCCCCCTCATCATTTTTGTTGCCCTTTGCTGGACTTTCTCCAATTTGTCCACATCCTTTCTGTAGTGGGGGGCCCAAAACTGGAGGCAGTACTTCAAATGTGGCCTCAGCAGTGCCAAATAGAGGGGAATAATCACTTCCCTTGATCTACTGGCAGTGCTCCTACTAATACAGTGCAATATGCAGTTAGCCTTCTTGGCAACAAGGTCACAACGTTGGCTCATTATCCAGCTTCTTGTCCACTCTAATCCCCAGGTCCTTTTCTGTAGAACTGCCGCTTAGCCAGTCGATCCCCAGCCTGTAGCAGTGCATGGGATTCTTCCTTCCTAAGTGCAGGACTCTGCACTTATCCTTGTTGAACTTCATCAGATTTCTTTTGGCCCAATCCTCCAATTTGTCTAGGTCACTCTGGACCCTATCCCTACCCTCTAATGTATCTATCTCTCCCCCAGCTTAGTGTCATCCACAAACTTGCCGAAATCTATCCCATCATCCAGATATTAATGACGATGTTGAACAAAACTGGCCCCAGGACTGACCCCGGGGCATTCCGCATACTGGCTGCCAACTAGACAGTGAGCCATCGATCACTACCCATTGAGCCGGACGATCTAGCTACCTTTCTATCCACCTTATAGTTTATTAATCCAATCCATACTTCTTTAACTTGCTGGGAAGGATACTGTGGGAGACCATATCAAAACCTTTGCTCAAGTCAAGGTATATGATATCAACTGCTTTCCTCATATCTACAGAGCCAGTTATTTCAACATAGAAGGCAATCAGGTTGGTCAGGCATGACTTGCCCTCAGTGAATCCATGTTGACTGTTCCTGATCACCTTCCTCTCCTCCAAGTGCTTCAAAATGGATTCCTTGACGACCTGCTCCATGATTTTTCTGGGGACAGAGGTGAGGCTGATCAGTCTGTAGTTCCCCGGATTCTCCTTTTCCCTTTCTTAAAGATGGGCACTATACTTGCCTTTTTCCAGTCGTCCAGGACCCCCACCATTGTCATGAGTTTGCAAAGATAATGGCTTTGAAATCACATCAGCCAATTCCCTCAGGACCCTTGGATGCATTGCATCCGGCTCCATGGACTTGTGCATGTCCAGCTTTTCTAAATAGTCCTTAACCTGTTCTTTCACCACTGAGGGCTGCTCACCTCCTCCCCATACTGTGCTGCCCAGTGCAGCAGTCTGGGAGCTGACCTTGTCTGTGAAAACAGAGGCAAAAAAAGAAGCGTTGAGTACTTCAGTTTTTTCCACATCATCTGTCACTAGGGTTGCCTCCCCCATTTAGTAAGTGTCCCACAATTTCCCTTCTTATTGATGCTAACATACCTGTAGAAGCCCTTCTTGTTACCCATCACATCCCTTGCTAGCTGCAACTCCAGTTGTGCTTTGGCCTTCCTGATTACATCCCTGCATGCTCAAGCAATATTTTTATACTCTTCCCTAGTCATCTGTCCAAGTTTCCACTTCTTGTAAGCTTCTTTTTTGTGTTTAAGCTCACCAAAGATTTCACTGTTAAGCCAAGCTGGTCGCCTGCCATATTTGCTATTTTAAGTGCACATCGGGATGGTTTGTTTCTGCAACCTCAATAAGGCTTCTTTGAAAGAAAATAAGATAAAACCCTGGACTCCTTTCTTCCTCATAATAGCCTTCCAAGGGATCCTGCCCATCAGTTTCCTGAGGGAGTGAGTCTGCTTTTTTGAAGTTCAGGGTCCGTATTCTGCTGCTCTCCTTTCTTCATCTCATGGTCACTGCTGCCCAGGTTGCCACCCACTTCTACTTACCCTACTAATTCTTCCCTGTTGTGAGCAGCAGGTCAAGAGGAGCATGGCCCCTAATTGGTTCCTCCAGCACTTGTACCAGGAAGTTGTCCCCAACATTCTCCATAAACTTCCTGGATTGTCTGTGCATTGCTGTATTGCTCTCCCAGCAGATGTCAGGGTGATTGAAATCCCCCATGAGAACTAAGGCCTGTGATCCGAAAAAAGCCTCAGCTTCCTGGTCTTGTAATTTATAGCAGATGGCCACCACGATGCCACCTTTGTTGCTCTTGCCTCTAAATTTAACCCAAAGACTCTCAACAGGCTTTTCTCCAATTTCATACTGGAGCTCTGAGCAATCATACTGCCCTCTTAAATACAGTGCAACTCCTCCACCTTTTCTCCCCCACCTGTCCTTCCTGAACAGTTTATACTCATCCATGACAGTGCTCCAGTCATGTGAATTACCCCACCAAGTCTTTGTTATTCCAATCGCAATACCAAATGCTGACTTCTATTCAGAAAGTCGTCTTTTTCTCTGATGCAGCGCAGGGTTGATACTTGAGTCTCTAGTCCTTTAACCTTCTTTTTCAATATGGAGACCAGCTTGAACTTCGTACAAACAAAGTTGCTTCTATCCTCTGGGAGAAAGACAAACATGGCGCATCCCGTGCAGGTCACAACAGCTGATTGCTCACTATCCATATTGTCCTCCTTCTAAGAGCCTCTTCAGATGTTGTGTTTACTGCTCACAGAAGCCTGAAAAGAAAAAACTCTGTGGGAACTCCCCCACAGGCAAACTCCCTCTGTTTGCTTCTCCTTTGTTTGTTTGCTTCTCCTTGTTCGCAGCTCACTCGGTTCACACTCGGTTCTCCCCATGTTCTTCCAAGTGAGCCTGAGATTGCTTGTATAGCACTGTTGTGTTCCTTTCCTTTCCTGTTTGCTCTTCCCATAGCCCCCCAATTAATATAGATCAATAATTCCTACAGGACATTCTAATACCTAATAGCACCACAGTTACCTCAATGAGCAGGTCACTTATATTATTCATACCATTATTGCATATCAGTACTCTTCGATTAATACATAGCAGCTCTCATCCGTCATGGCTAGAATGCACAGTACTTGGTGATCTATACAGCACACAGCTAATTCTGTGGCTTCAACTTTTGGGCATCACTGGCAATACCCCTGGTTCTGTAGTTAAAAGAACAGTCCTCTTTTCTGAAGGAGAAGCTTGAGGATCACGATAGGGTTAGCGTATTGCTTGATTTACACACTCTCTCTCACACGCACACACTCATTCACTCACTCTCACCCTATGTAGCACTGAATTTTCTTGGTTTTATAAAGCAGGCAGGGAGACTGAGAACCTGCAGGTATCAAGCTGGAGTAAATTCACTGGTGAAACTTGGAGAACTTGTGATTTTCATGTTCTATGGTTAACAAAGTTGCCGTAAGAGCCTTCTCAGGAGCCACGCAGCTAGATGCACTTACAAGTTCCACGATCCTTTGTTCCAAACTATTAAGCTTATTGACCTTACAATCTCCTGCTCTTTCAGCAGCTGATCTTTTGAATTCCTGTATTGAGAGAGCTGCACTGTTACCTAGTTGTGCATGCACATTACGATGCAGGTAGAGAAGACTGGTGTGCTCAGCCATGACATAAGAATTTAAAAATGAATAAGTAATTCTTACCATACATTTGATCAGATTGAACATGAGAGTTTGGTCACCAGTCCTCTGGCAATATGTTCTTCCATACGGTCTCTAGCAGGTCTGCTGTAAACCAGGATGATCTGTGAGTGTGAAGCACTGTACCTTAGTTCCATACGTTTTGAAGGTAGACAATGAACACTGGCTTTTCATCATGCCACATGTCACAACATCATACCTGCAGGAGGTAACATTTGGGTAAGGACACAAGCAATTAGAATATTTTGCTTAGATTCCAGTCCAATCCAAAATGAAGAGTGTAACCAGATATGCAAGCTGAACCAGTGACTATTTGGGAGAGTCCCATGGATGTGAATTATGACCTAAACCGAAGGATTTGTCATCTACTAAGTTCTTTCAGCCTTGGTGCATCCAGTACCACCAGGGTGAGGGTCCTCTATGCCCACGGGGACTGCATTTCAGAGGATGGTGGCTACATCTGAAGTAATCCCACCCTGTGACTTGCACTTAAGGTGAATATGCTACATCCAATCCAGGATTCAGATTTGGGTGCACCAAGCACAGCCTCTTCATCTCTCCTGATCTCCTTCAGGTTCATGCTGCACTTAATACCTGGCTGGAACCAGCTGTGCCCCCCCTCCCTAAGAAGTCCAGCAGTATCATCCAATCAGTTTTTGGCAATGATTGGCAAAGACTGGGGGTCTCATTCCAAATAAAATGATAGACAGTTTAAACTTTAAACTTTAACCACAGATTTATGTTTTTGACAGCATAAACCAAACACTGATCAGCACGCAAAACCAATGGAATTGAAATTAAATATCTTTAACATGGTTTACTCTAGACAAATGATTCCTTTGTGCCTCCCTTCCCCGGCTCACTACCGTTGGGATCAAGGAGTCCAAGCTGCCATAACTGAATTCCCATCCCCCTTACTCCCAGGAATCCACGTCCCCAGCATCCTTCCACCTTAGTTGTTTTTAAGCTGTTTTTGGAGCTAGAATTAGGGACCTGTCAAAAAGGCCATGTGATGGAGTATACAAATTCCATTCCAGGCCTAAAGGGGTTAAAAATCAACACTGGGCCCAGGTATCCCCACTGTCCAGGCCTGCCAAGCATGCTACAACTGGAGGAGTGGGTTTAAGGGAGCTCAGAAGCCTAGGCAAAGGGTGATGGACAGGCTGCAGGAGAGAGGAAGCCAGACAGAAAAGCGAGCCTGAGACACAGAGTGGGTAAGGCCCTCAGGCTGAGCCCTCTCCATGCACCCCCCCACCCCTCTTCAAACCCTGTTCCTTTGGAATCTTTTGTTGTAAGATAACTGAATGATTGGTTGGACTATGGGGGCTGTGCCCCAAAGTGGAGGGCTTTATAGGTAGGAAGTAGCTCAGGGAAGCAACTTAAGCTCACTGTAGAGAGAACCCTGCCAGTGTTGCTTCCCACAGGGCCTTGAGCTGGGATCCGGTGGAGAGGGAGGGCCTGCGTCCCCCCATCACATCCTCTTAAGGGCCTAGACCCAGATGTCACCGGGGCGAGGGGCGGGAAGCTGAAGATTGCTGGCTTAGAGTCAAGAACAGATCTCTACCACCCTGACTGAGAAGCGGGGGGGCTAGAAGTCAGGAGCATTAACCACTAGATCTCCTGGCCCTCCGAACTTCCTATCACAGGCCATCTAAGCAGCTTATGCATCCTTTTGCTCCCCAACATGCCTCCCAATCTCCCTATAAATGACTTAATAAATTAAAATTAATGACAATACATCTGCCATTCACCCTGCCTCCTTAAACTTTAAATGCAATATGGCAAATCTCTTCCAAACTCATTAATTCCCAGACCTCAGGTACTAAGCCCTTCCCCAACTCTGAACAGTATTGAGTGACGTGTCTGATAAGATTAACTAAGGTGGTAATTAACACATCAGCATGAGCTCACTTCAGTGTAATCTTAGCTGTGGAGTAATATGACATTGGGGATCCTAGCTGTGGAGTACTTAATCTTACCTGGAAAAAAAGGGATGCATTGCTAACTGCATGGAGATATTATATGGCTATGTAACAACAAAGTAAATGTGAATTATAAATGGATTTTACTTAGGAAATATCATCTGAGTTAATGTATAAGAAAAAAACCATGAATTAATACTATTTCTGTTTTGATCTTGACTGAGATGCTATTTTCTCCTTTCTCTTTGACTGACTGGCAGCTGGAGTAGGAAGGAATTATTTTTAGCCCTATGTGTCCTGTACAGGTTGTCATCCTGGACACAGCACCTTTCCATCTTACTCACCTCCAAAGTCCATTGGAATTGCCAAACTGGATCAAATCAGGGTCCCTTCTCCAACAGTGGCCAGTACCAACTGCTTCAGAGAAAGGTGCAAGAAACCACGTAATAGGCACTAATAGGATAACCTGCCACCTTACCTGTGGAAAGATTCTTCCTAACTGCCAGTAGTTAGAGGTTGGCTGATGGCCTGAAGCATGAATATTTATACTCCTTCCAACTCTCCTGTTCATTTTTCACGTTTATTATTACAACTCTGGATATGCTTGTTATTCATATTATTGTCCAATCTCTTTCTGAGTCTTGCTGACATCCTGGCGTCAATGATATATTGTTGCAATGTGGTCAGTATAATAATACCTGCATCTGTAATTTTCACTCCATGCGTCTGAAGAAGTGGGTTTTTTACCTGCGAAAACTTATGCCCAAATATATTTGTTAGTCTTTAAGGTACCACCGGGCTCCTCGTTGTTATTGTTGCTATGAGTTTCACAGGCTAGCGGTACATTGTATGTGGGTGGGTGGGGGGAACTCCTTCTATGATTTTAAATTTTCTTTTCAGTTTCACAGACTGTCCCCTTATTGTGTATTATGAAAGGGAGTGAATTGAAGGACCCAGTCTATCTTCTGTTTACCTTTTATATGTTCTCATATTTGCTTCCTTCCTAAGGTAAACAGTTTCAGCCCTTTCAGTTGTTTTTCATATGGCAGTTTTTTCATGCCTCAAGTTCCTCTGACTCCATGAAAAACACACAATTTGGAATAAATGCCCAGGAGGGGACCAACCATAGCAGTTATGTCTTTTTGCACTTTTCTGTAGCCTAAATATATACATTCTTGCAGTATCACTGGGACCTGTAAGGCAGGCTTTGGAAATCTCCTTTAGGACCAGGCTCTTCAAGGTCCTGTTCTCCAAATTCATTCGGGGTGGGGAATTGTTTTTGAATCCCTTGTTAGATATGAAAGAGTCAGACAAAGTTCCAAGAGCCTTGAAAGAATTAAGGCAATCCTTTTTGTGCCTGAGACTTTTTATAGCACCCATGTGTCTATGTTTGGTGCCTGCATTAGGCTGCCTGCCAACTCAGACAGGCAACAAAACTGTATGGGTTTAAACTAGTTCTTCATTTTCAAATATTTATTTGTCTTTTTTATGGCCAGGTATAATATGGATCCCTCTTCTCCTTTCTATCCTCCTACCAGGTGAGAGATGTTAATGGTATTCCATGTTCTTGAGCAATTGAGGAACCTTTCAGCCCCAAATAACAGGTGTCTGACTATCCAGATTGGTTAGACACTTTATATCACTTCTCCAGAGCAAGAAAAATAAAGGCAATCTAAAAACATATGAGGAAGGCTTCTTTCTTTCTTTTTTCTGTCACCTAAAAGAGAAGTGCTTTCTGACAGAGACCCTGATTCTTGTGACAGTAACAGAAAGATTTAATGCAGAAGGTCTAAATTATTTTTGTAGGCACACTGAAAAACTGTTAAGTTGCTTCTCCTAAGTCTTAAGTCAGACTCTGTGGGCACAGAATTAAAAATCTCTTTTTGTGATGTATGTTCTGCCGCGCTACCCCTTATTTCAAAGATTTGGTCTAACACAAGTGTTAAATAGTCCACCTATATTAGGGAAAATATATTCAGAAATCCAGCTGATAAAGCTCCTATATCAGTGGTCCCCAACATGGTGCCCGCGGTGGCATCTAAATGCGCCCGCTTCCTGTCCGGAAGTCAAGCATCCACTGAAATGCTGCCAAATTTCTGCGGCATTTCGGCGGCGACGTCTCTCGATGACGCCGCTTGCCGCCGACAAGTGACATCATCAAGAGGTGTTGCCGCCGAAATGCCGCAGAAATTCGGTGGCATTTCAGCGGATGCTCGACCGCCGCCATGGTCCTTCATCTGGCACCCGCCAGACAAAGGTTGGGGACAGTCCTATATGGTGGGTTTTCCTTACAGAGGGAAGTATTTCTGTTTTGGTCCTTGAGCTTGGTAGGGTATTTCACAGTGACAGAATATATCAGTTGCATAGACTTCAGAAGTTGTAGATTTAGAATTAAGGTTGTGGTCCTCTGGCCCTTTGTTTGCTATGAAAGTCCTGACTCGCCAAAGGCTTACCCCACCATGATAGGGCAGGAGTCTTCTGATCCAAAGATAAATGTTTTTCACCCTGAGTGCTTCAAAGAATGTAGCAGACCTTGCTCCTTAGCTTAACATGTACTTGCTAAAACAAACCATTTCTTCATGTAGTCAACTAACACAGCAATGGCTGGGTGTGGTGTTTTTTTTGTTTTTTGGAATCAATTTGAGGATCATTTCTGCACAGGTTGCCGGCATTTTGCACTTCCTTTTGGCCTACTACCCACTACTCAATTTTTGATTAAAAATGAGTGTGAGTGGCACACAAGTACATTCAGAAAGCACAAAGTGAGGAGTATACCTGGACGGCTGGACAGTAGCAGAAGAAGAGTCTGTCTCTTTCCAAATGTTCCAGAGTCTGAGTAAAGAGCTTGCTACATCCACCCATCAGACACAAACAGGATAAGTGTTCTCTTTCCTTGAAACCTGCCTTGCATAGAAAAGCTTCATCTGGGTAGATTAAAATAATATATAGGCCTATTTCAAACTTATTTTAGCAACCATGAATGACTTCAGAACAGGACTGTAATTGGGATGAAATAAAACCCTTTAACCTTGAAAACTAGATTCAGATTTATATTTCTGCAATGTTTCTTACACCACCAAGTACAAATACCATGCAGTGTTGTGGCTGAGTGGCATTTCTGGGCACCTGGTGTGCTGCCATAATATTCTGAATGTGGAGTTTAAAGTTATTATTCTGAGTACTTTACAAATCAAATTTAAAAAAATCCAAACTTTTCCAGCCTTCATGCCTTTAAGAGCCTCTTCCAACTAGATATTTACTAGTCTAGGTCAACAATTTTTTTTTTCAGTATCTTTGTCTCATGTATCCTTCCCTAGAATAGCTGCGTAGCATTCAATGAGTATCTCCATATTTTCAGTTTAGCTCTCAGTTTCTTTCAGTTTTAAACCAAAGCCTTCAAAGTATCAAGCATACCCTGTGTTATCTTTGTCACATCGAACCTTGTACTGATATTTAAAGAGTTCTTGCTAAGTAATTTCAACACTGCTTGAACTATCACATCTTTTCCTCTCTGGGAAAATGGGACAATAAGATATGTTTTGGAGATGGGTTAGCTAACATGTGAATAACACTTGGCATTTAATGTAGACAAAAACAGCAGTGTTTTAAAAATGTGTGTGTAAGCTGTTGTTAACACTAGAGGGATGTACATTTGAGTGAATTGAAGATTATAACCTTTCATTTATAACGCCCTCATTTTCCCAGTTGAGACAAGCACTTAGCTAGTGGAAGAGAACTTGAGAAGAATATTCATAATCATCAGCTATCCCAAGTTTGTGGCCCTGTGTCATCTAATGAAACTTGCTGTGGGGAAACATCAGTAACAATAACACAGTAGAACCAGTGGTGGTTTTGGGGATCTCAAAATGAGGCAATTTCTAAAGCCTGCCATGAAAAATATCTCTATAGATCCACCGTAAGGATATGGGTGGAGAGCAGTCCTGAACAATGATAAAAGGCTACATCTCAAAAACATATTTTTCAGCAGTGAGGAGTTAATTGTGAGAGCTGACTTAGTTCCTTTCCCACTGTGCTCAGCAGTGACAAATGTGAAAAGGCAATCAGGAAAGAGGAAGCATTTGGAATGAGAAGAGGCGAGTTTGGGGGAGGGGGAGAAATGTAAACATCAGCAAGGGATAGGGGCATTATTCTGTTTACAAAATCACACAACTGTGTGAGAAGCCTCCTCACCAGTAACCATGAAACAGTCTATTTCTGTTATATAGCACACTGGGACGTTCAGCTAATTGACTGAACATCTGTAACTGCTTTAGAATATTCTCAAATGGGTATTAATCTGCCTGCTAGCTCAGTTTAAGTGTCTTTCCTGTTTAGACTCATTTTGGGGTTTTAACTCCTCTGCCATATTAATTGCATTTAGCTGAAACTGAGAATTCAAGTTCTTGAGCAAGATAGTTTCCTTTCCTTTTTTCACTCTTACTTAAAAAGAAAAAGGCAATTTTATTTGTCTGTTTTATTTGAAGCAGAGGAGAGAGAGCTCTCAAGGCTTTATAACTAAAAATTGAAATTTCCTAGGCATTGATGTGGAGTAAACCCTCTTGGTGCTTTGTAAAAAGAAGAAGAAAAACAGTTGAAATTGGCTGTTCTCATCAGCATTGTGTATTATGAAGAAAGGTGTTTTATGCATTGTGTACTATAGAAAATTATCTGCCTGTGTATGGATCTCGATTGAATGAGGTGATCAGAGGCAGGGATGGATTATGACTTACTGGGTCTGCATTCACTTCAGTTCAGTTCAACTCTAAACTGATGGACTTCCGAGACCGACAGATTCTACCTCCTACCTGTCTCTCTCCCCAAACTATAGATGTATTAAAATGTAATGAAAATGGTATGGCTGCAGAATTTCTACCAAGTAATACTACTCCTGCTGTCTCCCTTGTTCTTTGCCATCTTCCCTTTTCTCTTCCATTCCTATGCTTTTTCTTATTTCAGTATTATTTATATAGGAATTGTTCCTTAGTAACTCCATTTTGGTCTGCATTTTCTATGTTTAATATTTTTTTTAAAAATCCTGAAAATATATGCATCTAGTGTAATGCACTGTTTAGTGCATGGCTTCTCTCTCTGTCAGATCCACAGACAAGTTCTGCTACAGCTTCTAGGTAGGGGACATAGTCCTTCATTCAGTTTTTGGCATCTCATGGTGTTAGCTCTGGATATCCTAGTGAGGACCAGATAATGCTTGTTAAAAATATAAATGCCCAACATCTTGACACATGAAAGGAGACACAACAAAGTTGGTCCAGCAGTGGTGCTTAGCAATGGTATGGAAAAAAAGCCCAATGCGTGAGCGGCAAACCTTCCCACAGTGGCTGCAGGTCCACTTGCCAGATGGAAGTTGAAGTATATTCTACTTCCTGGCTTGCCTCAGCCTGGGCCTCAGCCTGGGCTCTCTGGTTTTCCATGGTTACTGCACCAGTCTTAACACAGCTTCTCCAAACTAAGTGATTGTAGGCAGGATTTTCCCAGTTGTCAGTGGGAATGCTGAATGTCTTGAGGCTTTGCTCAACCTTGTCACTGTATCAGAGTTTTGTCCTTTCTTTGTGTCGCGGGCAGTTCTTGAGTTGGTCGTAGAGCACAGATTTGTGGGAGATTAGCTTGAGGTATGCACTTCATGTGTCACAACCAGTGAAGCCGCATAGACTGTAGGACAGTTCTCTCAAGAATCTAGTTATAGGTGATCCATTGGTACCAAGTAACTCCAAGGATTTTTCTAAGACTGCAGAGTTGGAAACTGTTTAATCCCCACTCCAGCTTGGAGCACATAACCCAGTTTTCACAACCGTAAAGACTAAGGTCACAAGCCTGATAAACAAACACCTTTGTGTTCAGGCTTAGCAACTTGTTGTTCTAGACATATGATGAGGTAAGGTTGACAAAGGTAACAGAAGCTTTGCTGATGCTAGCATCAAGTTCCCTATCAAGGTTAAGTGAGCTGGTGAGATTTGAGCCACACTACCAGAAGTGATCCACGCTGTCCAGCTCTTCATTATTGACATAGATTTTAGGAGGCGTGTTGGTGCATTGTCTTGTGACAAATGTTTTTTTGATACTGATTACCGTGCCAAACTTAGTGGATGCGTCAGAAAACTTGTTCCTCATGAGGTGAACTGGAGACAAATGCAGCAGCATCTGCGAAAAGCAGATCTCAAATAGTCAACTGAGTGACATGCCTTCTGCTCTGGAATCGTCTGATGTTAAACAAGCTGCTGTCCATCCTCGATACAGTTGGTACGCGAGATTGATTAATGTCCAAAGGTGTACTGACAAAGAATAGAGAAGATGCCAAAGCTAGTGGGTGCTAAGATGCAACCTTTCTTCATACCAGTATCAATACTAAACTTGGATGATATTTTATTTTCAAACTGGATGGTTGTCTTCATTTTCTTGTGGAACTCCTAGACTAGGGAGAGCACCTTTTGTGGCCAGCCAGTTTTCAACACAATTTTATAGATGCCATTCCAGCTAAGCATGTCAAAGGTCATTTGTGGGTCAACAAATGCTGCACAGAGAGCTGCCAATTTGCAACTTTTTTTTATTGCAACAAACGCAATGTGAAGGACATGGCCCACTCTGAACCCACACTGGCTCTCAGGATAGACTTTGTCAGCAAGGATTTGAAGTGTCAACAGGACACTTGGAGCACCTTGCAGACCATGCTGAGCAAAGATATATCCCTTGATAGTTGTTGCAGAATGCTCTGTCCCCTTTATTTTTGTATAGAGTAATTATTTCAGATATTGTTTTTAATCCCATTTTTATCTCCATTCTCTTGAACCTATAGAGACTGGTAACATGGATCTTTTCCTATGAGCAGGGGACTTAGCTTGGACAGGAGCTCTCTAAACTGCCAAAGTACTGAGGGAAAGTGATCAAGAGGGTCTAAGTGTAGAGGTTTGATGCGGATAATTATTTAAAAACTTCAGAAGCGTAAGACTTTCAGAAATACATTCCCACTACTACTTGTGACAACCTCCTCCACTCAAAGTAGTGTATGTTTAAATCCTATTGAGAATAAAAAAGAGCTCTACCCTACACCTTTGATTCTGAGTAGCGCTTTATAATGCACCTAGGGAATGTGATAGTGCAGTGAAAACTCACAAGAAATAAATAGCACAGTGCCTGTGTGATAGCTGTTTGTTTTGTGATTGAAATGGCAACAAGTATTTGCTCAGCTGCAGAACAAGTGCAGCGCCTTTGTACAGTCCTCATCCTTTGCCCGTGTAAGCATCAGGTGCAAGACAAACTGGCTGAAGTTCATTAGTGTGATGGGATGTGCACCCCACGTCAGCCCTGATAGGGTTAATGAGGGCCCAAGAGGCCATTTGGGTTATCTGTTGTCACCTGAGCGAAGGAGGACCAGGGTTAATGGAGGGTGAAACCCAAATGGGAAAGGGCTGGGCCAACACTGTATGGTCAGGAGGCTGAAAGCAGTAGGGAACTGCAGAAGTAGAAGTCTGCAGTCACTCTGTGGGAGGAGGGAGACTGTCAGGACCAGGAAGAAGTCCAGAGGGAGAGTAAGCCCTGGGTTCTGCCCTGGAGTAAGGAGTCTAGCAAGAGGCTAGGTGGGGATGAGGTAGCCACAGAGTATACTCCTGTGTGAAACCCAGAAACAAGCAAGGGAAGAGAGAGAGGCTGGATAGGAAGGAACCCGGGGAAACCGGGACAGGGACTGAGCAGAACTGAATTGCTAGTTATAGGGGCCCGGGAACCTGGAGTAGAGGTGGGCCAAGATTCCTCTACCAGCCACTGAGAAAGTGGCACTGGACCTAGAGTAGGAACCACTGGAGAGCTTGTAGAGTGGGACTTCCTTATCCTGGGGGAGAGGGCGGGGGGTCTATTTAATGACCCAGATGGAGGGCTGAGTTGCAAAGAATATGCATGTGGAGGTGTGTGTCACAGCATGAATAACTGATGGCAGACAGGGCGAGAGATAATTCCAAAACCTAGTCACAGGGGGGTGCACGTGTGGTGGGTGGACGCCTTCACACTGAGCAAGGTCTGTTCATGTCTGCCTGTTTGTAGCATATGTCTTCCGCCTCTGTCTTTGCATCTGGGCTGTATACAGGAGAAAAGAGGGCCCGTGTGTGTGTGCCACAGCTGCTGTGTGAGCCTGATGGAAGAAACTGTCTCCCCTCCTTGCTTTATTTACACAGATTGGTGTAGCTCACCAATGTGCTCATGATATGTTGGGGTTCAGTCAGATTACATAGATCACAGTGTTTGGTATCGATGAAAGAGGAAGAGAAATAGACATGTAATGGAGAAGCCCTGAAAACATTCTTTTAAAATGTATGTAGTGGCTGCATCAAAGATAACAAAGGATTCTGTGGCTGTTGCATTCATTAGATAGGATAGTTGCCTTCAACCACAGTGACCCTCTGCTCATCTCATCCTCGCTTCCCTTGTTGCTCTGTCTCCCACAACTCAGTCTGTCACACCCAGTAACTTCTGGACAAACAGCTCAGTTCCCTGAACACTGCTGACCTTGGCCAAAGAATTTCAGCACAAACATTATGCCCTTCCCTGCACCATGGACGTGCTGTGCCGTATGACACTAGCATGTCTTGTCTGTGGGATCAGGCAGAAATGTTTCAATTTGGTGACAGAGGACACAAGGTTTTCCTGGGATTTGGGTAGTGTTTTGAGGATTGGAATCCTTACTATAAGAAATGAAGATGGGCAAGAAAATCAGGTGATGGCGGATGGAGAAAGGCAAAGAGGGGAAGCGGGAAAGTAATAGAGAGAAATATCCCTGCTGGAAGCAACCTCCTAGTTAAAGAAAGATTCTTTGGCAGATCCCATTCTCAAACCCAGCTTCCTAGGTTATAAAGGTAGCACCACCTCTTTCATACAGGGCCCATATTCTATAATTAGGATTATTATTAAAACTTTTTGGGGATTTTACAAAATACTTTAACTGTTACCCCTTGTCATGATTCCCCTCTGATTTACACGAAAGTGGGGAGTCAACTTAGTACACAAATCTGCAATGAGAATTCTGAACTATAACTCAGGAAAAGCTATCCCTTTTTGTCTGAGGAAATTGGTAAGAAAAGTCTGCATTAAAGTGCGTTCAGTCTTTTAAAATGTATAGTCTGGAGGCCTTTCCCATTTAAAAGTAGTCATGTCCAAATGGTCATGGAGAGCCTTGAGGGCCCTTAATGGCATTCTGACTGGAAAGGTGTAATTGAAGCCTAACCACTTCTGTGCTTCGTCCTCAAATCATTGTTATGAAATTAGGACTTGTTCCTTTTCCTCTCATGGAAAAAAAAAGTGTGAAATGATTGCTTTTGTCAGCAAATGATGGTTTTGGGGGGAAATGATTAATACAACATGAAGGTCACATTTTATGTTTGGCGAGCTGTTTCAATTAACCAGAGAAGATGTATTCATGCATTGACAATTTCTTGCATATATTATTTGAATTATGACATCCTTGTCATGTGTAATAAAATGATAGCAATGTGATTTTTTTCCATGGTTTGCTCAACATAAGTATTAATGTGTTTAGAGGCAGCGGGGGGATCTTTCTTCAAATATAAGCATGTGTTTTATATACACTGTCAATTCCTTGTCATTATCAGGCTATTAAATAAAATGTTGCTCTATATTTTTTAACATTTAACTTAATCAAACTAAAATTAATAAAATCTTTTTGTTTTTTAAATCTTTTTTTTTTTTAAACTGCATCCAGTTTTGGGCCTCCCACTACAGAAAGGATGTGGACAAATTGGAGGGAGTCCAGCAGAGGGCAATTAAAATGATGAGGGGGCTGGGACACATGACTTACAAGGAGAGGCTGAGGGAGCTGGGCTTGTTTAGTCTACAGAAGAGAAGAGCAAGGGGGGCATTTGATAGCAGCCTTCAACTACCTGAAGGGGCGTTCCAAAGACGATAGAGCTCGGCTGTTCTCAGTGATTACAAATGACAGAACAATGAGCAACGGTCTCAAATTACATTGAGGAAGGTCTAGGTTGGATACTAGAAAAAACTATTTCACTAGGAGGGTGGTGAAGCACTGGAATGGGTTACCTAGGGAGATGGTGGAATCTCCTTCCTTAGAGGTTTTTAAGGCCTGGCTTAACAAAGCCCTGGCTGGGATGATTTAGTTGAAGTTGGTCCTGCTTTGAACAGGGGATTGGACTAGATGACCTCCTGAGGTCTCTTCCAACTCTAATCTTCTGTGATTCTGTGATAACTAATTCATTAAACAGCTCTTTTATATGTGGTAGAGTGACTACAAAATCTCATACCAGAGTTTGAAATCATTATCCTATCAGCAAATGTGATTCTTGGATATAAATCTCCCATTTTTAGCGTAAATGAGCTTCCAGTTATTGGAATTTAAAGCTCTCATAGGTCCCAGACTGAATATTATGGATCTATACCTTAGGCCAATGTAATTTTAGGAAGAAATTCTACTTTGTGGGGAAGTGAGGAGACGGATTGGGGTAACTCTGTTAAGAAATCCTATTTGAACTATGTGGTGGTATGGAGAGCTATGGAATTATTGAAAATATAGCCCCTTTCCGAACTATGATGAAGACTGAGCTACTGACAGATTGCTTTAGGTAACCCTCTGAGTCAGGTCAGTAAAAAAACTAATTAGCTTTCTAAGGAATTGTCTGCTAGGCGAGGACAGACACCTTGAGGGGAATGTGATCTTAATTCAGCCTGGGAAAAGAAAAGATATACAAATTAACTTCATTCCAGCCACAGAATATCAAAGGGAGATTATGTATGCAATGGGAAATTATGCATTTTGAGTCGGCAGCTATGCAAATAAAAACAACTTTTGAAATGATAGGTTAGAGGAGCTAGAAACCCAAACTGCCTGCCCAGGGAAACAAATAAAATATTGTTTGCAGTTGGTCACAGAAGAGCCTGTAGGTAATAAAAGCAAACAGCTTACTCTCCAAATGTTAATTCAAAGGATGCTTGTATGGTCTCATTATTTTAACTCAAAGAGCATAATTGACAGACATCCATCCTATTTTCAGAGATGAAAACTTGCTCAGCTCATAGGCTGACACTCCAAGTCTATGGTGCTGAAGGTTAGCAAGGATTCTGGCAGCCTGAAAGAGAGAACACTAATGGTACAAGCATCATATTTGCTGATTTTATTTCTGTAGCTTCAGGTAAGAGGGCTGTCCAGGATGATGCTACATATGGTATAGTTTAGCTATGATATCATTGCTGATCTTCTGATTTTTCTAATAACCTTGGTTTTATTTAGCATGCTTTTTGGGTCTTAGCCTGTTTCTTGGATAATTCATAATATTCTGTCCTTCAGGATGATAAAAAAAAATATCTCTGGAGATGTACCTGTGCTGTGGCACTCAGTCAAAGGTGATACCTTATAGGTGTTATCGAAAGGTGGCGTGAAATTGGTAAGTTGCACAGGAAATGCCTGAGAAGTAGGAGTAATGGGAATAGTGGACTGAAAGTAACAGAGGATATGTTTCTGTGTCAGGTTGTTCTTTTGAAAAAATAAGACTCTTTGAGGCTGGTCTGAGGTCTGGAATGTTGGTAGTAATCCCAGAGGGGGAGGGTTTAGTGTCAAGAGCATGGTTATGTGGTCAAAATGGCATGATGATTTCAGTTCATCATTTGGGATCTGTAACTTCACGTAAATCTTACCGAACGTGTGTGTGTGTGGAATGTATAGAATGAGCTAAACACATAAGTATATTGGGGGGTGCAGGTTTGTATCATCATGCATTTTTGGAAGACTATTTAAGGATGTGCTACCCACACAGGTGTTAAGGGGTGTGTGTCTAAATGTATTATTGTTATAAAGTAATATTGGAATGCAGCCTTAGAGGTATCTTCTCATATGCTCTATAGTTATCTTTAAAATAAAAACCTTTTGAATGTTTCTCTAGCACCACAGTTCAGTTGTGCTGACACATCAGTGTAAGAGGATCTTATTTTCCAATAGCAGAGTTAGTCTTCCAGATCTTAATTTTTGAGTAGGGGAGGGAGGTGCAAGGCAAAAAGGTCTCAAATATTATTGCAGAATCCTGAAGACTTCTAGTGAATCCACCTATTGAGGCCTGTTACAGGAGTGTGTGGGTGAAGTTCTGTGGCCTGTGATATGCAATAGCTCAGACTTGGTGATCATGATGGCCCCGTCTGGTCTTAAAGTCTATGAGTCTGATTGTTCGGACAGTTCCTGAAAATCTGTCAGTGCTATCTTGTCTTACCTTGACTTCATGATGATGATGATGTTCTGAATCAAAAACAAAACAAAACAAAACCCAACCTCCTGTCTTCATGCCCTTTGGGAAGAAGGCAGAGAGGAAAGAGAGACCTTGTCACTTAGAGGAAAGTGCACTAACAGCAAACCAAAGACCATGTGTTCTAGCAGTCTCAGCTCTTGCACTGACTATTTATATTTTAGTACTCTTCACAGTATTTATAATCCATGCTTCACACTCCTAAACTAGGAAAAGCAACTGACACTCACCCATTTTGCAAGTAAGATAGCTGATAAGAGCTTGCACAAGGTTAGCCCAAGCAAAGCTGAAAATAGAACCCAGATTTCCAACATGAGAACTCTTGCCCACTATGTCACACTGCCTTTAAGAAGAATTATGCTAAATTAGGTGCTTGTGTGTAACACAATGTGGCTCAGTGTCCCTAGTGGCTAGGGAACATATAGAGGTTTATGATTCTGCTGCTACCATTGTACTAGCAGGCCTAGTTCTTTAGCTCACGTGTCAAACTCATGATTTTGCATCCAGAATTCATAGTCTTGTCCCTGCCAATGATCTATAGTGCGGAGATGTTGCATTTGCCTATGTTGTGTCCACATTCTGTTCCCAGAGAACCAGGAATCCTGATGCCCAGTGTTCCTCCCTCAAATAGTTGTGTAGCCCACTCGCAAAATGTATGTTGCATCTCTTTGTATGGGCTGGTGCATGTAGTCTAACAGCATTAGAGCAGTGTGAAGAACTGGTTTTTTCATTTCACTGGCAGTTCTGGAAAACTGAAGACAACTTTTTATTTTAGGTTGAATGAAACATTTTTCCCTAGAATTTTTTTTCTTATTCAGCCAAAGCAATGTTAATTTAAATAACCTTTTATGTCACCAAGTCTGCATTTTTTGCTGAAAAACGTTTTGGCTGAAAAACTTTGCCCAGCACCTAAAAGTATGCTTCCCTCTGCTGGTTACTCTCATAGCTGAAGTGGAAGGGGCCTGGGCTCGGGCTCGGGCTCTAAACATTGCAGGTACAGATTCTGCTGATGACTCGTGTGAAATATATAAAAGTTAGCATAAACCACCTGAAAGAATTGTAATTTTTAGAATGATTTGTATATTTTGAGTTTTGGTTAATGGGAGCTGTTGTTTCAAAACCAGGGTGTGGCACCTTTATTTTAGTATGTGTTTGAGAATGTGTGTGGAGTGGAAGATCCTGCCTGTGTAAATGCTAACAAGTTCAGAACTTAATTTAATAAGCTTCTAATTTTAGAAAGAAAGCTCCTGTCAAAGGCGTGTAACTATTGGCCTGTACCTCTGTGGGGCAGATAGAGCCTTTCATCAGTTAGAATTCAGCCAAATCCTACAGGGGTCAAAATTTGTTCCCATGTAATAGATATTTTATGGTCTCATACAAAATGAGTTTGAAGGGTTCCAGCTCCCACCTCACAAACTCATCACAAAGCTTTACACTTGATTGTAAATCTTTCTGGGGAAGGACACTCTCTGATTATATGTTTGTCCTGTACCTAGCACAGTGGAGTTCTGAGATCTGTTGGGTCCTCTAGTCAGTGCTCTTGCACCAGGGTCAAAATTGTGTCACCTATGGATACAGTGGCGTTGGAACCGTTTGTATAGTGGGGGCGCTAAGAGCCCTTGAACCGAACTGAAAACCTTATATATGATGGAAAACATTTCAAACAAGGGGGTGTGGCAGCACCCCTAGTTCCAGCATCCCTGCATGCATAAATTGGCAAAAGATAGCAAACCTGTTGGAAGTGAGCAGGGGAGTTAAAAAATCAGAAAAGAGAACTAAAAACGTAATTTAATCTCTTTAAAAATACTTATTTTTGCCCAATCTCATGAATTTTGTGTGTGTCAAACTCATGATTTTGAGGTTGGCAATATTATAGTTTAGGCCTGGATGTTTTGTGGTACTGGTTTGGCTTGTCCTGCTGTGGCTGGTTGACTAATTTCCTTTTTCTGTAATCAGAAAAGCAGAACAGGTGTGAGACTGCCTACTAAATTATTCTGCTTAAAGCATAGCACTTCTTAATACCATTTGTGAGAAATTCTGAGCTTTCCTTTCTATAAGACAAGGAGGCTTTTTCTTTGTAAGTAAAACTGTTTCTAGTACTGCCACCAGCAACATGACTTTCCTCCTGTTTAAAAAAAGAAAGAGAGAAAGAAATACATTGTTTCAGATTTTCAGGTTAATGCTCTTTTCTTTTTTTCCTGGTGAAACTGAAGTGTAAGAACATTTTTACTTTGAAGAGGAAGTGAGCTAGATTCCGACAATGACACAGGACACCAGTTACATAGATCCAAGGAAATAAACATTTTAATGGACCCATAGCTTCCCAGAAGTTGACAGTAGTCTCTAAAAGCAACAAGGATTCAACTTGCAGTCCCCCTTTTTCAAAAGCACAGGTATTTTTCCTTGAGCTCAAAAAGAAACATCTTCGCTATCATCTGTGCATCTGGGTGAGCTGCAGCAGCCCTTGCAAATACCTTGTTTGCTGTATGGGTTCTTCTTTTCTCTTTGCAAATTATCTCTTTGTAGAGTTTGATTTTTACCAATTTCTTCTTTTTAGTTGAACTTGTTGGAACACTTTTTTATATGAACATGTTTCAAATACTTTTCATGAGTTGTTTTTTGTGACTATATCTTTGACTAATTATTTGTTATTCAAGGCAGGTAACTGGTTGCCTGTGTTTAACAGCATGGTTTCTGTTGCTTGATTGGGGGAGGGAAAATCAAAGAATTTGAAGATGGTGATGTGAAAGCTTCTAGCATGAACCTATATGCAAGCACTCTGTCTGTTATCAGCGTTTGATACTTTTGCCTTTTGCAAAGATTTCCCTGTGAGTTTTGACTGAAGAAGAAGAGAAAAGGGTCATAAATGTCATGCAAGTAATAGCCCATGTTTTTAAAATTAAACTAATGTTACTACAGATAAATATTAATCTAGATCTAGTTAGCAATCTGATGTCTATTACACACCAGCCAACCAGCCCCAAAGCATCTGTAACTTAGCCTTCAACTGCTCTAAAGTAACCCAGGTTGTTTTACTTATTACAATAGTTATGCTCAAAACAATTGTTTTCCACCTAAGGTGGATTTGCTGCTGCTTATAATCCTTTATGAATATTCTCTGGAGATTTATTGTATGCATATTCTAATAGCCTGCCAGCTCTGCTGCTGTAATGAAATTTGAGAAGCCCTTTCTGTTGAAAGATCAACTGTGCTATAATGTGCTAAAATCAACACTTACTCAGATTGCCCTGAAGTTTGCTGTGTTTCGTGGAGGTATGGAGTAGGACTAGTCGTCCAAATTTGGGGACATTTGAGCATGGGGTTACCTGTCAGTCTCACATTGCCCCCTCTGCGGCCATGTCTACATCTAAAATTTTGCAGCGCTGGTTGTTACAGCTGTATTAGTACAGCTGTATAGGGCCAGCGCTGCAGAGTGGCCACACTTACAGCAACCAGCGCTGCAAGTGGTGTTAGATGTGGCCACACTGCAGCGCTGTTGGGCGGCTTCAAGGGGGGTTCCGGGAACGCGAGAGCAAACCGGGGAAGGAGACCAGCTTCGCCGCGGTTTGCTCTCGCGTTCCCGGAGCCACCCTGCAAACCGCAGGGAAGGAGACCTGCTTGCTCGGGGTTCCGGGAACGAGAGAGCAAACCGGGAAAGGAGACCAGCTTCGCCGCGGTTTGCTCTCGCGTTCCCGGAGCCACCCTGCAAACCGCAGGGAAGGAGACCTGCTTGCTCGGGGTTCCGGGAACGAGAGAGCAAACCGGGAAAGGAGACCAGCTTCGCCGCGGTTTGCTCTCGCGTTCCCAGAGCCACCCAGCAAACCGCAGGGAAGGAGACCTGCTTGCTCGGGGTTCCGGGAACGAGAGAGCAAACCGGGAAAGGAGACCAGCTTCGCCGCGGTTTGCTCTCGCGTTCCCGGAGCCACCCTGCAAACCGCAGGGAAGGAGACCTGCTTGCTCGGGGTTCCGGGAACGAGAGAGCAAACCGCGGCGAAGCTGGTCTCCTTCCCCGGCTTGCTCTCTCGTTCCCGGAACCCCGAGCAAGCAGGTCTCCTTCCCTGCGGTTTGCTGGGTGGCTCCGGGAACGCGAGAGCAAACCGCGGCGAAGCTGGTCTCCTTCCCCGGTTTGCTCTCTCGTTCCCGGAACCCCGAGCAAGCAGGTAAGGAGAACCGCTTGCTCGGCGGTTCGGGGAACGAGAGAGCAAACCGGGAAAGGAGACCAGCTTCGCCGCGGTTTGCTCTCGCGTTCCCGGAGCCACCCTGCAAACCGCAGGGAAGGAGACCTGCTTGCTCGGGGTTCCGGGAACGAGAGAGCAAACCGCGGCGAAGCTGGTCTCCTTTCCCGGTTTGCTCTCTCGTTCCCCGAACCGCCGAGCAAGCGGTTCTCCTTCCCTGCGGTTTGCAGGGTGGCTCCGGGAACGAGAGAGCAAACCGCGGCAAAGCTGGTCTCCTTTCCCGGTTTGCTCTCTCGTTCCCCGAACCGCCGAGCAAGCGGTTCTCCTTACCTGCTTGCTCGGGGTTCCGGGAACGAGAGAGCAAACCGGGAAAGGAGATCAGCTTGATTACCAGAGGCTTCCTCCTTCCACGGAGGTCAAGAAAAGCGCTGGTAAGTGTTTACATTGGATCACCAGCGCTGGATCCTCTACACCCGAGACAAAACGGGAGTACGGCCAGCGCTGCAAACAGGGAGTTGCAGCGCTGGTGATGCCCTGCAGATGTGTACACCTTCAAAGTTGCAGCGCTGTAACTCCCTCACCAGCGCTGCAACTTTCTGATGTAGACAAGCCCTGCATCTGATGGCTTGCTGCTCTGGGGAGAAGGGGCCTGAACCCCTCTCCCTGACTCCCTGATATAAGTTGGGATGTAGGGGACCCCCTAAACCTTTGGGTGAGTGGGCTGTTTCCCTGAACCCCCTCATGTGAGCTGGATCTGGAGGGGTCTGAGCCCATTTTCCTGCTCCACTGTATGTATGCTGGGAGCTGGTAAGGACCTTGCTTCTTTAGTGGGTCTGGTGGAGGGGCTGAGCACCAGCCTAGGGAAGCAATGCTCCAACACATGTTGGTGAGGCCAGGGTGATTAGTTGAGAACTGACACTCTTGGTGCATATTGTGCACAAGCACTGAGTGGTAAGGGGGATGAGAACACCCACTGAAATTAGTGGAGCAATTAGCATGTCTCAGAGCTTCTGTTTCAGGCTGTAGTTATCTCTGTGGGATAGAAATGTAGGATTGGAAGAGAGCTTGAGAACATCTAGTGCAGTCCCCTATATTGAGGCAGGACCAAGTAAGGCCATGTCTACATCTAAAATTTTGCAGCGCTGGTTGTTACAGCTGTATTAGTACAGCTGTATAGGGCCAGCGCTGCAGAGTGGCCATACCTACTGCTAGCAGCGCTGCAAGTGGTGTTAGATGTGGCCACACTGCAGCGCTGTTGGGCGGCTTCAAGGGGGGTTCCGGGAACGCGAGAGCAAACCGGGAAAGGAGACCAGCTTTGCCGCGGTTTGCTCTCGCGTTCCCGGAGCCACCCTGCAAACCGCAGGGAAGGAGAACCGCTTGCTCGGCGGTTCGGGGAACGAGAGAGCAAGCCGGGGAAGGAGACCAGCTTCGCCGCGGTTTGCTCTCGCGTTCCCGGAGCCACCCTGCAAACCGCAGGGAAGGAGAACCGCTTGCTCGGCGGTTCGGGGAACGAGAGAGCAAGCCGGGGAAGGAGACCAGCTTCGCCGCGGTTTGCTCTCGCGTTCCCGGAGCCACCCTGCAAACCGCAGGGAAGGAGACCTGCTTGCTCGGGGTTCCGGGAACGAGAGAGCAAACCGGGAAAGGAGACCAGCTTTGCCGCGGTTTGCTCTCGCGTTCCCGGAGCCACCCTGCAAACCGCAGGGAAGGAGAACCGCTTGCTCGGGGTTCCGGGAACGAGAGAGCAAACCGGGAAAGGAAACCAGCTTGATTACCAGAGGCTTCCTCCTTCCACGGAGGTCAAGAAAAGCGCTGGTAAGTGTCTACATTGGATTACCAGCGCTGGATCACCAACGCTGGATCCTCTACACCCGAGACAAAACAGGAGTACGCCAGCGCTGCAAACAGGGAGTTGCAGCGCTGGTGATGCCCTGCAGATGTGTACACCTTCAAAGTTGCAGCGCTGTAACTCCCTCACCAGCGCTGCAACTTTCTGATGTAGACAAGCCCTAAGTCTTGCCCAGCTTCTGTAACTGTACTGGGCTTTTAGATATAGAATTTCATACAGTACTTTCACATAATATTATAGTGGAGTGACCTTTATGTTTAAATGTTAACTTTGCAAAGTACCCTAAATCTGCATGCTTACCCTTGAAATTTGGTAGTTTGGGGTAGAACAGAGGTCTACAACCTTTGGCATGCAACCCATCAGGGTATTCCGCTGGCGGGCTGCGAGACCTTTTGTTTACGCTGACCGTCTGCAGGCACGGCCCCTTGCACCTCCGAGTGGCCACGGTTTGTGCCTGCGGATGGTCTACGTAAACAAAATGTCTTGTGGCCCACCAGCAGGTTACCCTGATGGGCTGCGTACTGAAGGTTGCTGACCCCTGAGGGTAGAGAGTGATCCTAAAATTGAGTCATTTTGAGCAAGGAGTTATCACCTCCCCCCCCCCCCCCGAAAAAAACGCCGTTTCATAAAGTTCACAGATTCTACCTTTTTATGATGATTATTAGTGGTATTTTTGCACACACCTGGGGCTCAAGCCATGACTCTGATTGTCACCTAACTGACAGTAGTCACCAGACATTTATCCAGGGAAGTGCATGGCACCACTGCCCCTTGGGGAAGCAGTTTTGAAATTATTGTTAAAGAAAAGTTATGCTTTCAGGATTATATCCTGATATGCAATTCTTCGCAAATGCTAGAGAAAATGAAAGAGCCACTGATGTTCTGGCTTGATTACTGTGGGAGCTCACCGAACTGGTTTTAGGCAGCTGGTCCAAGTGCATAGGCTGAGAGAACTAATCTCTTAGGGTGGATTAAAGAGAGCCTCAAGGACAGGGAAGAGAGAGACTGTTGGGGAATGGAGAGACCCCCAGAGGTTAGAGGCCTGGCAGAAGATAGATAGATAGATAGATAAATATGCATGTAGACCTTTTATTTTTTTTGAAACTCTTTTTCTTTTGTTTTGTTCCTACTGTTAAGATCAAACAATACTTTGGGTTAGAAGGCAGCTTTTGTTCACTATATTCACCGCTGGTCATGAGCTCCCGGAGAGAAAAAGTGTAGGTCCTGAATCCGGTAGGAACTGTTGGGGGTAAGCATAGTTTGTGCTCAGAGTACTGAAGCCTAGCACTCAGTCTAAGCATGGGAGAATCAGGGCTTCCACCCCAGAAATGTAGAGGTACAAGAGGTAACACCTGGGGAGGTTCACTCAGAGAGACAAGAGAATGAGTCAGAGGTGCAGCTAGCTCAGTAACCATGACATCATGAATGGAGAGATTGCTACATAAAAAGGGTGGAAGTTATGACAATTCTTTTTAATGCGAGACTGTATAAGGACCAAACAAGGATTGGAGCCACCATTGTACTGGGTACTGTACAAACAAATAACCTCCAGCCTGAGAGAGCTCACAGTCTAAGGTCTAGGCAGTGCACAATGGGAGAATAACAGAGAAGGCAGGCATGAGCCAAGTTAGCAGCAGTGACTGTAGAATATATATTAAACAGACAGTAACAACGTAATAACGTGTGAGAATTGCTAATATTTTATGTTTAATTTTTACTAGTTCCCTATTTGAGGTTTTTGTTTTTAAACAAATCCACTCTTGCTGGTGCAAAGTTCTCCTCTGATTTACATTTTGATTAAGTCGCTGCTAATGACACACTGAAGATGATTTTACTCCTGTTTTGTCCTTGCCATTTTTGAAGTCTCTCTTTAAAATTCCATCCTCCCTTTTTTATGTTTACTGTTCAGCTTCATCAAAATGATCTGTCTACAGCAGAGAGCCTTGATGGGATAGGCTGGTTGAGTAAGCCACAGGCAACCCCACAACTGCTACCTGCTAAGGCTGCTTGCTAATGAGTGAGTCTGTGATGTGGCTGTGGAGTAAAGATCTAATGAGACCCCAAAGGAACCAGAGCAGCCAGTATTTCTTTCCCGCAAACCTCCCCTGCTCTTTCTTTTTCTTTTCTTTTCTTTTCTTTTCTTTTTTCTTTTCTTTTTTCTTTTCTTTTCTTGTTGAGTAAACCATTATATTACCATGTTTACTGTTAGTGGTAGACTTCCTCTATCTGTTGAGATTATAATTGGTTAATTGTCATTGAGTCCCTGTGTTTCAGCTGCATGGGATCTATGTACATTTCTTTCAGTAGCTAGTATGTGAGTTTTTTAATATTTGGTGGTTCTTTTAAAAATTCTTCCACTTTTTTTGTTTTCAAGTCTTTCCCATCTTAAACACCTTCAGTACCCTTATCTCCAGATTTACCTATTTATGGACAAAAGTTAGTGCATGGAGTTGAAAATGTACTTGAACTATTTTCCTTCAACCAACAGAACCCCCTTTCGAGAATTCACTTATGTCTATTTTGTGATCCGAAATACTGTCTATTCACTGGAAAGAATGTGAGTGCAATCCACCCTCTCCCACTAATTGAAACAAAACTAGGTAAGCAATCTCTTCCTGGAAAGGAAGACAGAATTAAGGGAAATCATAGCAATAGAAAGAAGAGGGATTGGCTCAGAAAGACATGTTAAAAGAACTATGTGCACTGGACCCAGTTAGTGCCACTCCAAGGTACGCCAGCTGAGAATCTGGCCCAGTGTGAATAACTCTTAGTGATAACTGAAGGTGGTAGAAAGGTAAGTCTACAAATGTTTGCGTAGATAGCAAGGAGGGAGAAGGAATTATTTAGGGTGGTGCAAGGAGCTATAAGAAATAGAAATTTCTTGATAAAATCAAGAAATTGAAAATCTAGACTGAATACAGAGAAAATGTCGTAATAATGAGATCTCTTACACTGTGGACTATCCAACTGTGGGAGGGAGATACTTGAAACTAGGCAGGACAGAGAAGCAGGAAATATTGTGTGAAATAATTCTCCACTGGTGGGGGCGTGGGCTAGGCCTCTACTTTCTATTGATCTATGATCTGGACGTGCTCTGACAAGTTAAAATGTGTTGCATCCCCAAGATTGAGGACTTGCTTCTCTTGCTATTGTCAGATTTGCATCATGCAAAGTTTATGGAATGAAAGCTGGAATTAAGGGTAGAAATCTAGTTTTATATTTGTAAAATAAAGACCATACGGTTAATTCTTGCTGGTTTAATTTGCAAAGCTTTTCTTCTACAAACCAGATCACTTCTCTACCACTATCTTCCCCCTTTACCTAGTATTTTAGAGAGGTGGTTGGCGTGGGGAGGGGGTGCAACACGGGGAGGGAAATCTTATTCTAGCCAGAGAAATTTTCAGAGCATCATACCTAAAAATAAGTATCCACTGCTTCAAATTTCTAACAGACACCTGGCATTCAGTCATGGAGTCTCATTCTTGTATTGCCCTGTGTATATATCATTTTGTCGTTAGGCTGTGAGTTCATCTCATAATTTATCAAGATCAGATTCTAATAATCTTTTCCCTTTGCCAAAGACATGCTGACCTCTAGTGTCAGTCCCTCAATTTATTTTCTGCTTTGTGATTTGTGATCAATATAGAAAAATCAGTTCTTGTTCTGTGTAGCTCTCTAGAGTTTCTGATTAATTTAGACTCAGTGACTCTACAAATTCCTCCTGTACAAGCTGAAAGTTTAACTTGAATTCATCAGCCAGATCTGATATCAAATAAAAACTCAACTATGAGGAACTACCGAGTTTGTATTTGATCTTATTTTTTGCCACCCAAAGTCACATCTTGAGACTCTGAACTAAATTGCTTGTTTCACCTTGAATCTCCCTCTGCGCTTTCTCTCAAACTTTTTAGTCTCTCTCTGTCTTCCACATTGTGGTCCTTTCAGAGTATACAAAACAATCAGTAAATGAGCGACTTAGCTTTTGGACAGCTAATTTTAGAGAGAAAAATATCAGTCTTTGTGTTAAAAGGCTGAAAAATGTATATGTGTATATTTCCATAGCACGACATTTTCAACAATTCTTTTTGCCCATTGTTAGTGTTTTCAGAAGAATGTTTCTAAACTCCTGAGGATCTGTTTGTCTTCAAAATTATGAGAAATCTATAGCACCAGAATTAAACTTGGTTTTTCTGTACTTGTAAAATAATTATTCAAACATTCTGAAATAGTTCTGTCCAAAAGAACACATTCTCATTTTCTCCTTCAATAATTATGTTCAAGTTCTCGTTTATCTAAAATCAACAATATTTCTAAGCCTTGTGTGCTTTTTCCAATTAAAACCATGTTCTAACTTTCTCCTACCGTTTGCATTTCATGTTGTAATGCTACTCTTCTCCTTTTTCTTTAGGGTATTCCCAACCATAGATTTACCTTTAGACTCTTTCCCAAAAAGCATGAGAAATATTGTCTTAATCGGTGTCTTTTGCACTCAGCAGAAGCCCAAAATATACTCCTATGCCTGTGACAGTGTCACAATTTAGTTTATATCTGTGTGTATCAAGCTACAAACTCTGTTTGGTTTTGTGAGCAGCATTGGGTCATAAGAGTATCCTGTGCCTTCCCTCTTATCCAAGATGGAGTCAGAAGGACTGGCATCCAAGAGGTGTTCACAGCGGATGAACAATTCATAGCCATGAAGGCTTGCTCACAGGGAATGAGTTCACCCTGACAGTTCAATAGGTATGCTAAAGAGGGCATCCAAGCTGCAAGAAACCTGTTTTTCTAGTCTGGACATCAGGTGGGTGGTAATCAAGCAATGACTTAACCCAGTGGAGGAACCTTGATCACCTGAGGGGGAATTTGAGGCTGACCAGGAGGGTCGCATGACAGAGGGGAGTGGAAATGCATAGAAGGTCTGCTCTTACCCATCAGAACAAGAAGGCAAAACTGAGGAGGAGAGGTGGGTCTTAAGACTCTGGAAAGCCTGACCAAAACTCAGGGGGCTCTCAGAGGGTGAAGACATTGGCAGGAAAGTTTTTTGCATGTAGTTGTTTGTTACTTTTGCAGGGATCAGTAAGTCTTCTATGCTGTCCCTGGAAAAAGAGTGTGTGTGCACACACGTACAGGAAGTTGCATTGCAAAGCATCTGTGGTCCTTGGTTTATCTGTTACATGTCATAGAATTGTAGGATTAGAAGGGATCTTGAGAGGTCATCTGGTCCAGTCCCCTGCACTCATGGCAGGACTAGATGTCCCTGAAGGGTTAAACTGTAAACCAGCGTACCCACAAGTGTGGGATGGAGTCGGGAGGGGAGGTTAGCACTGGTCTTTGAGCCTAAGGCAGCTCAATTCCCAGGTTCCACTTCCGAGAAGGAATACCAGACAGGGCGTCTGCACCCCAGGAGTGAGCCTGAGAGGCTAGATCCAGAGACCATACCTGGATACTGCTCAAATCTAGTGGTCTTAGAAACACACAGGATCTAGCCCTTGTGTCCAGATATGGCAGCCCGGTGAGGTCTGTCAGTTGGTGGTAAGCATTTCCCCATGTGTAAATGGCAGCAGACTCAGACACCAATCTTCAGTAGATTGGCAGGATCTAGGGTCAGTTGCATGGTGGCCTTATTCAGCTATACTACCTAACCCTCCCCCAGCTGTGTCTGCCTCATAATGAACTTTACTGAGATTGGTGGAGGACTGTAAACAGCATAGTGTGAAAATCCACATAGGTTAATTCTCACTACTGGCCAAGATCAATTAGCGCAGAGTGCCTATGGGTTCTGGGCTGATGGGGTTCCTGAGGATTAGAAGAAAGTGAAGAGCAAGCTGTGGAGAAAGAATTCTCCTTGTCCACGTACCCTGGACTGGGACTCCAGGATTTCAGTCTCCCCTCTACCTACAAGGGCATTAAGAAACAGAGCATTCTGGGAATCAGCGGGATTCTGAAAGTCTGTCTGAACAAAGTGATTCCAATAGGATACAATAGATTAGATAAATGAACAGCAGGGTCGTTGACTTTTCAGGATGTAGTTCAGCTTATGTGAAGGAGGGGAAATATTAGATTCTGTGGAGTGGCTAGCTTTTAGGAGCAGAGCATCATAAAAGTGGGACTTTAGAAGAATTACTTATAGAAAATCTTTTTAAAAAGATGTTGGTCAGAAGTACAGAAAATGTTAAAATCAAATTTAAACACAAGCCACTATTTCTCCAGAAAGATCAGAAAATCAAGTGACAAGGGAAAAAAAAAAAGGCTATTGAGGTATTGAACCCTATATACTGGTGTAAACGAGTGAGAGCAAGGTTATCAAACTTTGAAAGAACCCAGCTGGATATTATCAAGGGAGAGTTCATTGATCAAGTAGCTAAAATAGAAGAGGAAAAAATTGAGCCCTAGTACTGCAGATGACATTAAATTATCACTAGAAAAAAAGAGAAAAGATGCTGAATAGATTTAAAAGTAAACAAACTAAATGTCATGAATTCTATAAACAGTGAACAACATACCGGACAAAATCAAATAGTGAGAAGAAAAATAAAAATGATTTTTTTGCGTGACTGCTTGTGATAGTTTTCAACCAGTTAAACACTGAAGAAGACAGGTGAAGTCTTGGCTCCATTGAAATCAATGAGCATTTTGTCATTGATTTCAGTGGAGCCAGAATTTTACACACCAAATTGCTTTTCTTGTATACTATTCTCTCTGGTGGCAGTAGGACGTCTCTGTGTGTGACTGGCTGAATAGGGCCCTAAAGCTAACCTATTGATAGTGAAATAAAAGATATAGCAAACTTATTGGACAAGAAGGCAGAGGAAAATGAGTCCCACAAAGTTCACTGGGTACTGAAGATCCTGTACGACACCAGGCAAGAGGCAAAGAATGGACCAAAGATGTGAGGGAAGTGGAGTCTGGCCATTTAACTTAATTCTTTAACACCTGCTGCCTGCCAGCTGGTAACTGGGACATGCAATTTGATAAACATGCTTTGAACAGACATGGTTTTGCATCAGTCTTGAAAGCACCAGCCCCCAAAGCATCTGGCATCTGAAAATAGTTTCTTGCAGAGGAAGTGTTTCTGGAAATTGTTGCCTGGCTGGCTCGTGCCTGTTTGTGTGTGTGTCTTCAGCTGTACAAATAGCTCTTGGAAAAATTAGGTTAATTTTCTGATAAAATAGACTGAAAAAGAGAAGACGTGTTGAAGAGAGAAATGTGTGTTAGCGTGACAGTTCTGGTTATATACTCAATTGTAAAGCCCTGAGGAAAGAGATCATGGAAGTGGCAGATGTACCCACAACACTCTTGAAAATATATGACAGATGATATTCTCCCTCAAGTGCAATGTTGGAATAATCATGGAACGCTGATGTTAGAGAGAGCCAGCCCATGGAAACCAGAAGAGGTTGTTTTAGGGTGTAGGTTTTTTTTAAATTTTACTTGACAGTACTGTCTGTGCATATATAGACGCAGCATCAAAAAAAGAGATGTTTCGGAGAGTGTCAGCATTATTCTAAATAACACAAAGATAACTACACCTGTAGTTTTGATAGCACACGACTTACTAAGACTAGGGAAGGAATGCCATTTAATGTATAAAGCAGGGGGCTTGAAGAACCTCCTGAGTCCAGGCCACTGACCTATTATGGCTCTGACTCAGGAAAACATCTCTATTTAGGACAACACTTAAATGTGCACTGAAATTCTTTTGATGTTAGTGGGACTTCAGCACATGCTTAAAGTTCCACATCTGCTTCAGTGCTTTTCTGAATTGGGGCTTACGTGACATGGGGCAAGTCACTCTTCTCTCTGTGAATCTGTTTACCTACCTGTAGTTTGGCCTAATAATATTTACCTACCTCACAAAGGGGTTTTGAGAGGCTTAATTCATTAATGTTGGCAAAGCAGGTTTAGATCCTTGACTGGAAGCTGCTTGAATTGGGCAAAGGATTATTAATTTGCTGTAATCACCTTATTGTGTGGTTACAAAGTCTGCTGAACACCTTGCATCAGGTGCTGTAGGAAGAAATCTGGTTAAATTATTCAACTTCCAAGACACTGTATCTGGTAAAGTTTGTGTCTCTTCTACAGACTAATGCTGGGCTACCTAAAATTTCTTTTTGGTAGTTTGCTGGAGCGTTAAATTACAAACATGTTTATTCTTCCTGTTAAGGATGAAAGAAGCTCAACCTTTTGTAACAGACAGAATCCTCAACTTGTATCAATCAACAGTCTGAGGCAAACGGCTAGTTTTTCATGAGCTGGGTAATCATGCTGTATGTAATTGAAAAAGTGGTTTTCCCCCCTATGTTTGTAGTATCTCAGACTACCTGTGAACTCAGTTCAACTCAGTGTCATGGTGATGATGCTCCTATTCCTTGAACAAGTAACTAAATAACGATGAAAACATTTTTCGTAGCAGAGCATGTCACAGAACTGGAATAGTGCCACAGGTTTCACAAACCTGGAGCACTTAGATTTTCTGAGCAGCCAGCTTATTGTAATGCTGAACCTTTATATAAAAATATGCAGACAGATTATGGTGTGTCCTCTGTTCTGGCAGAGCTGCTCTCTGTGGAGGACCTGCGAGGGGAAAGGTGATTGTCATCTTTTTGTTCTCCCAATCCGGGGCTGAGCTAGCGGTGGGCATAATTTAAAAGAGCCCAAGGGATGTTCAGAAGGAATGGCGCATTAAAGACCATTCTGCTGGCTGGAGATAGCTATATCTGGCCCTGTCCTCCAACACCCTGTCTGCCCCAGAGACAATGGGAGTGTGCGGCATACAGGTGAGTATGCTGGCTCTGCACCACTCAGGGACTGATGATCTGACCCACTGTCTGTCTTTTAACAAGGAAAAGTTATTTCTAAATATAAAACTAACTACCCTTCTACCCATCCCCACATATACCCCTTTGTCCTAGGTAACTGAAAATAGAGAGGGTCTATCCACAGAAGTGAACTAGTAGCACTGCTGGAGGGATAGGTATTTATGTCTTTTTCTTTTTAAAAAGCCACCAAAGTGTCATCAGGTACATAAAGGACTTATTCTGTTATGTGTATAAGCTTCCCAAACACAATCCTGTTTATACCCTTCAATATGGCCAATCCTAAGCAGTCAAAATTCAGGACTCATGAGATCTCTTTTTAAAAGGGTGCATTTTGGATTATCTTTATTTGCTTTCTGGTATTGAACATTTAGAGGTCACATTTTCAAGTGCCAGAAAAGCAAGAAAGTAGTTGTCCTGTAAATTAGGAATTTCTCTGTGAAAGTGTGTTGATATTTTTTTTTTCCTTTGGTAAGTCATCTAGTAGTGTCATGTTTACAAACCAATTTTCTATGTCAAATGAAACCTATATTTTCAAACTCATTCCTAAACCCGATTCTGGAAACTTTGTTTGAACAAGCTGAAACCCCAAAATGACCACTATTAAATACAAAGAAAAATATTTTGGTAGTAAGACTGTGACAAAAAACAAGAAGTTATGAAATATTAGTTGAAACACAACACTGATTTCAAGGCAGTGCTGTCCATAATTTCCCTTCCTGCCTTTAGCTATTGCAGAAGAGATTGTATAGTGCATGATGCACATTTCAGACCCCAGCAAAAGCTAATAATGGAGGAGAGTTAAAAACAGAGATTCAGCTGTAATTTTGAACATTCATGGTTTTTATTGGTTTTGGCCAAAGCTGCTGTTTGTGATTTAGTAGAGTCATTAATAAATATTCTCCCATCCTTCCTCAAAAATGCAGACGTACAAATTAAAATCAGTTGCATGCACAATGTTTCCAGTAGCATCTTAATGACAAGTTTACTTCACTACTTCTCAGTGAGCAAATACTTGTTCAGTAGAATTAATTGAAATGCCAGTAAAGGAAACAATAGCAGGTGAAATGAGATGGCTCTCCAACAGTGCTTTAGAGCTCCACAATCACTGTAAAACTGGGCTAGGTTGAACATGTACCAAAGAAAATACCTCAACATATTTAAAACAATAAATTCAAGACACTGTTCAGTTTAATGCAGTAAGAATAAACACTTACTTCAGAGTTTGAATTTGGATGACGTGCATTACCTCTGAGAACAGAATCTATTTTGTTGACAGATGTGGGTGGGGAATAAGTCCAGATACACTGTATCTATCAGTGTCCCACTAAGATCTATTGAGCAAAATTCCATTTCTGTTAGCATCAGTGAAACTCTTTGACTTGAATTTGGCCTGCAGGTGCACTAATGCTAAACCTTCTTAAAGTGTGCTATTCGGGCAAATGGCTACCTAGAGTTTCCTCATGAACTAGAATTCACATTAAAAGTGTACACAGTAGAAAAGAAAAATAACCAATAGGGATTTATTTTTTATGTAGGAATGTTTCTGCTTCATAGAAAGGAGCAGCGAAGAGCATGGAAGCTGGGACAGAGAGATTGAGAGCAAACACGTAACAAAGACTTCTGGGCTCCTGCTATCTTTAAAACCCTGGTTATTGACAAAGAAGGGGAAGAATTACAATAAGGGTCAGACAGACATGAAATTAAGAAAGGAGAATGAGATAAGGCTTGGGAGGTGGACAATTGCAGGTGGGACTAATGGAATGTCCTGTCACTTCCAGGCTTTCCCCCCTTTGCCCCTCTTAGGTAATATACAAAAGACATTTAAGCTAATGCTATCCCCCAGCTGACTTTTCAGGAACATTAAATGAGTGAAGAGCAAATAAAGGTGGTGAGGTGGATTCTGTGCAGTGTCATTTGACATATTCCTGGATAGACTTTCTCGGCCTAAATGAGTAGAATTAGGCCCAGAGTTTGTGAAACTTACACTGAAATACTAGAATATTCTTCTCCTCTCCTTATTGGTGTCTGGTACTCAGCTGAGGGAAAGAGAATAACTTTATATGACACATAATATTGCTGGATTGTTGTTGACCCATATGCATATGTGGCCCACGTATGGGGCAGTAGCAGTCCTTCCTAAAAGAAGGGTGCAAGAGTGTTTCCTTCTGTATGCTTTGGAGATGACCAGAGCTGCACAGGGGACACGTGGGAGTGTAATGATGTTTACAAAGTACTGTATATCATTTGGCTGAAGGAGGTCTCGTGTGCGGTTCAGGGTACCAGATGCGATATGGCCCCTGGTAAACAAGGAAGACAAAGCTGGAACATGAGTTGTGTGGAAGCCAGTTTGTTGCAGTAATTGTAGCTGCTTTCTTCAGTTAATGCCTCCTACTTAAGATAGACTGATTTTCTTTTTGTCATGACAGGAAGTGGGGGCCTCACCTCCCTCCACACTGACCTTCAGATAGGGTTATTTATACTGACTGTAGCAGGCTCTACTGCATACCTCTCCTTGACCTTAAAAGCACAATCCTTCCACAAGCAACCTCTGGGTCGGGTAGTTCTGCACTGCCTCCAGCTCAGGGCTGTGACTAAAAGGTCTAATCCACCCTACAGTGTTGTTATATGTTCGTTTATAGGAACAAAATGGCAATGTGATGTACATGCGTCTAGAACACTTTAATATGCAGAACAACAGTGCACTGACTTGGCAAATTTAATAGGGCACAGATTTCTTGAATATCTCTGTTTAAATCTGGAAACTGCTATTTATGATTAAATGGAAGAGGAGTTTCAAGAGACTTTTACCATGATGTCTCATTATTTGTCAAAAGATCTTACTGGGAGATTATTGCTCAAGGGAAGTAGGCAAGCAAATATATAATGAATGCATATGAGGAAATTATTTTTTTAGTAGACATGGATGTACAATTATATGGCAGGAAATTGTACCTTGGTACAATATTAAGTGCGACATTTTGAATAGCAGAAACACTGGAGAAGTGAACTTTTATGTAATACAGAGATGGCCAAGCATTTAAAAAAAAATAAAAATAAATAAAAGCTGGGCAGACTGAAAAAAGCATGACAATTTCATTTCAGCTCCAAAGGGTTAATTAGCTGGCAAGCTAGCATGCTTTCTACAGGTATTTTTGCAACACTGTAATCAAGGTTTAGAATGAGTCGTCCTTTCTAAAAATCTAATTTCTTAACTTTCTCAAAACAGTGCTTTTGGGAACTCATGCAGTTTTCATGCTTTGCTCTGTCCAGAAGTATTTTAAAAAGTTCTCGAATCCATGCAATCATTTCTGAGTTATCTAACAGTTCCCTTTTCCAGTCTTTGCTAAAAGTGCCATAGCACAGGGGTTTTTTTGCGTATAATTGTACAGTGTATAATTTTACACGACTACTAAAATTATTTTATCATAAGAATTTGTCCCTAATCACTGTTGCTAAATGGAAAAGCAAGCTTCTAAAGTTGAAAGGCACAATCATAATCCCTCTAAGATTTATTAGAAGCTTGCTGATACTGTATGAAGCTCTCATCACTCCACAAGGCAGGGCTCCAGCATGGATATCATTTCAGCTAAGCAAGTCAGCAAGGACAAAACCCAGTGTGCTAACATGAGCAGTACGCCAATGGGCACATTTACTGTCCCTCCACTCTCTCCACTGGTGTTGCTCTTTTGTTAGGGGAGTGAGTTCAGGATTCTTGTAAATTTCAGTCTCTCCACTGACTGAGGAGAACAGAGCTAGGAGGCAGAACAGATGCAATGCATAACGTCCTACCTTCTGCATGCCCCCTCTTGGGCTTTTACATCACATGCTCTCCCAGGGATAGCTGGCATGATGGGCCTAATTTCAAATCTGCCAGTCTTAACAGCATTCTTCAGCCCCCAGGACAAATGTGAGCGCTTTCATGTTGAGCAGTGGGGACCAAATGAATTCTGTTCCTATCTCCCGGTCCTCTGTCCTACACTCAGCCTAATAGGATCTCCATACCCACAGTGATCACTTTGTCTTCCTCACCTTTACAAAACAAATAAAGTTTTCCATACCAGGAAACATCCCCCATCCTTCCTTTTCTTTGCTTGCTAGCCACCTGCTCTCCAACTTGGGTAACTTTATGCTGGTTCCTCCTTTCTCCCGGCCACAACTGCTGCTGTGATGGGCTCTGTTTTCTAACTGCTCAGATGAGGTGCCACCAGGGAGCAGTAGGGAATCAGGATCATTGATATGTATGCTGGAGGAGAAAGCATGGCCTTGACTGAGCTCCGCCTACCAGAACTTCACACTGCATCCTCTACCCACATGATCCAACCCAGCCATTTAGGGAAATGCGCTCTCCCCAGAGATTAGCTGGATTGTATTAAACATTTGTCTCTCCTTTCTTTAGCTCCATTGACAACTCCATTATCCACTTTTCGCACCAGCGGTGTAACCTTTAACCTTCCCTCTCCCGGGGCTTGCTGATTCTAACCACTTTCCGCTTTTGAAGATCTTCCTTCCCTTTCCTGCTCGAAAACTTGTTGCCCATGCTCTGCTCACGTCTTACCATGGTTACTGTAACTTCTTCTTGTCCAACTTCTCTGCTGTGAAGCACTGAGGTAAGCTCTCCTCTCCAGCCATTCCATTCCCTGTGCTTCTCCCAGTCTATTAGCTTTACTGTCCCCTTCATTGCCTTGCCCTTCCTGAAAAATACTCTCCTTCTGTGCCTGAAACAGTTCCCTCTCTCTGCCTGCAAGGCACTTGGTGTCCTCTTTAATATCCCACTTTTAAAAGCACCTCTTCGAGCAGTCCTTCCTTCCTTCCTTCCTTCCTCCTCCTCAATCTCCTTATCTCCTGCATGGAACCAGTTACCCAAGGTCTTGTCTTAGAACCTCAGCAAGTTTCTGAGCAGCCATTCACCCCTCACAGCATCAGACCCACTGACTGTGTTAGCTCTTTGTGCTCTGCAAATTTACTGTGCAGTTACAGCACAGTAACCTATGTGAACGCCGTTGTACCACAATGTCACGTGTGTAATGGTATTTAGTGCACTTTTTCATATAAATTTGTGTAAAAACACTGCAGTAGCAGTGTACACTGAATAGTACTATTAGTGCTTCATAGTTTTCATGTTTTTGGTGCAGAGGGGGTTCTTCTATATCTTAAGGTTTCCAACAGTATTTGTTTTTTAATCATAGGGCTCGGGGATTTCCTTTATAAACATGAGAAATAGTCAAATGTGTGGTAAATTCTCTTGCCACACAAAATTGCTTCAGGGTTTTGGCTCGGACAAAAAACTATGCTTGTCATGCAGCTGTCACATCAATAGAATTTAAGCAAATCCTAATCCCTTTGCCCATTTTTACTGCCGATTGCGCTAAGTCAAGTAAGCTCAAACATTTGAGCTGTTGCCCATTCTGAATTTCAAATTCCTTCCACATCATTACAATTATGAATGCATTTCAGTATATTATGGTAAGTATGCCTTCCCTAGCATAAATTCAGTACGTCATGACAAGTACAGAAAGTATCTGCCACAAAAGAACAGGAAGTTCTAAAGCAGCATGGTTGGGATTTTTTGATTTGGTCAACAGTTTTTCAGTTTGCTTGACATCTGGAAGGATGTGCTTGTCAACATATATATTGAATTTAGGGAATACTTTAAAGGCAAACACGATGTGAATACACTATTGCAACAAAAGAACAAAAAGTTTTGGTTTCCCTTCTTTTAAGCAGATTCTTTTCTTGGTTTTAAAACTGTAAATACTAATGCTGGAATAGATCGCCTCTTTGTGATCATTGATATGGTACCTTCAGTGACTACATCTGATTTTAATTTTGTAGCTTCAGAGGTAGAAAGTTACTAGGTTTTTTTGTCTTACAAAGAGTTGGTAACATTTATCGGCTGCTTTCAGATGCCACAGTGAGGAGCATAGTATAAGGCCTAAAACTTTAGTTGCTTCTCTGTGTGGTAAATAGTTTTCTCATACTTTAGCCTAGCCTACATATGGTACCTAGAATAGTTTATATCAGTGGCTCTCAAACTGTGGTCCATGGATGAGTGGTGGTCCACAGAGAGCTGCTGGGAACATTCCTAACTTCCAACTTCTAAATAGTTTTAAAAATGATTAAAATGTATTAAATATTTTCTTAAGATAGGACACCATTCTGGTACCTTTACTCATGTTGAGCAGCACCTTGCTCTGTATGTAATGTCACTGAGGCAACCCATGGAAAAAGTTGCTTTCAATGTCAGGGCATGAGAATTTAGCCTGAACTGCATAACAATCACTATAGTTGCTATACAGTTGTGAATTGGAAAGGAGGTTCTCTGCAGGAATCATATATGGGAGGGTGATTGTTCCACAAGCCTGCCTGGGGCTTTGTGCAGAATTCAACCCTTGCTGGAGAATTGTTTGTTAGGATCTAAGATTATTATACATGGGACTGTTAGCACTGCATATTATTAAGGTTGATCAAACTTCCTACTTGAAATTTTCAGCTGCATATGTAGCTTTGCCAAATTTTAACTATTCGGGTTGAAATTTCCCATGCCAGGTGTCTGCCTCGGGCTAAATTGTCTTGGAACATTTCAGCCAAAATGTTTGAGCTGTTTCTGAGAACAAGGATAAGGGGAAATACTTTGTTTTGCCCTTTTCAAATATGCTGGAAAACTTTTCTTTGAGATTCTCTAGTGCTCTATGCTTTAGAGCAGAAATTTGAAATTTGGCGGGGAGCCTTTGTGTCAGGGATTTGCCTGTTGGTATTCCTGGGAAAACCCACTCAAATATGACCAAGTTATGAGCCTTTGAAAAAGTCACCATCTGCACATGCTTAGTAGAACTTCTTAAGAGTTTAACAGCTGAAATCTCTGAAGATTGCATCCTTGCAGAGCCCGTTCGAACCTACCTCAGCTCCTACTGCTGACCAAACTATACATGCATCATTCCCACAGAGTGACCGAGCACACCTGAGTCCAGGGGGTTCAGAGGATTAAATTGGGTTAAGGATCCTAGCGAGACTGGGGGTGGGATGGAAAGTAGAGAGAAACTGGAATTGGGCGGGATGGTGTCAAGGCTGGAACAGGGGGACTGAAGCTGGTGAGGGAAACAGTGGGGAGGATTGGGGGCCCGTTGCAGGGGAAAGAGAAAAGACAGGGAGAGGTTAGTGGAGAGTAGGCAGAAGGGGTAAATCTTGAGGAGGGACGAAGAGGCAGAAGGGTCTGTGAACCACTAGGCCAGATTGGAACCCAAGATTCCTGAATCTTACCATTCATCTGCTTTCAGCAGATATCCGTGAAAGCCACTGGTTATGTGTCCCTTCCCCCTCTAGTGCTGGTCCACACAGAGGATGACACCCTGCTCCTCTGTCAATTATTCTGCTACTTCAGGTAGCAGAAGTCTGTGTGGTGGATCTAAAGTTCCTGCTGCTGCCCCATGTGGATGTAAATATGATGCCACAGGATGGAATTTCTGTTTGTTTTTCTCTAAGAAACCTAGGAAGTTACACGAACTATGTTAAAAGAACATTATTAAAGTTGCACAGTCAGGCACTCAAGCACCATTTGCACAGTCAAGCACCATCTTATCTCTTCTTATAGCCCCCTGCCTCATTTGCTACACACTTTCCAACTTCTGTACCAAATGAAATGGGTCCTACAGACAAGTCTCCTTCACTACACAGCCCTGACTCATACCTAAAGCATCTTCATCCTATGCCCTGAATGAGAGAGGGATCCTGTATCATAATACATGCGCACAAGTGGACCAAATCAAGGTTGCATTTGCAATCTAATATTTGAGTGCTTGACTTGGTAACATTAAATTAATGTCCATATTGAACACAATATGTTGCTTATTGCTGCAAACTGTTTTTCCAAATGTAAACAGAGACTAAACTGATGGGATATTGTCTGTCAGAATGTACAGACATCCTGAAACAATAGTTCTGAGACTTTCAAACTGCCCTGTTCGTTTCAGACGGGATGTTGGTGCTGAAATCTGATGAAGACACTATTAAATGTATCTTCTAGTCCCAACAACCTATTGAAGGTACAACAGACGCCCACTGTGTCTTACTCAATTGTGAAATCTCCAGCTCCCCCTCCACAACCTTTACAGTGTGGTTATGCATCCTCAGTGCAAAATTCTGCAACATAAGCATAAATAAAACTTTGGCAACATCAATTTCATTGTTTTTTACATGTGTTACAATGATTGCCAGCATAATGATGACAATACAAGTGGAATAAGAACTGTGCATGTAACAGCAGGTTGGACACAGATTCACTTTCATTACTATTTGCCTCTTGTGCCTCCTTTTCATACTTAGAAATGAAACCTCTGGTAGTACTTGAGACCCCAGTGCTAATGAGATCAGCATAGATCAGTGGAGGGTTCTTTCCTTTACCTCCCCTATGGTACTCTGAGTGAGGATTGGTTTCTCATTCTTGTCACTTGAGTCAGACAGAGGTGAGAACACTTAAAGGTCATGCCAACTCTAGGGAGAGGGGTGGTGCTGGCTAGTTTTCCCATGTCTCCAGTTGCAGGAATAGCAGGAGGTGAGGAATGAGGAAGTGGAAGGAAAGAAAGGGGTAGAAGCAAATTCAGGGGGGAGAGAGAATCTCAAACCACCTCTAAAACTGAGCACATCCTCCAGCAGCCGGTGACGGGAACTGAGCAGCTCTACTGTTCTTTGCACCCTGTGTAGTCGATCTGTGTAGTTTTAGGCACCAATCCAGCAAGTCAGCTAAAGCACATACTGAATTTTGTGCAGAAGTAATCCCACTAAATCGGACGTGATTGGAACTGTGCACATACTTAACTGCATGGCTGGATTGGGGCCTTATTGCATTTATATTGCTTTGATATTGGCGTGCTATTTACATGAACATGGGGGAACAAACTCACATGCGTGCCCGTGTGCTTTTCTTGATTTCCAATCAATGCTGCGCTATATTGCACTTCTAATTATAGGTTTGTGCTCTCTATGGCTCATGATTGAGCCCTAAATAGAAGAGAGTAATTTCTAAGGATTTAAGTGACTCAATCTGCCATTATTAAAAAGTGCTTTCATAAGGAAACGAGGCTTTCGTTTGGATCCTGTGATTATACTTTGTGTGTATATATTGTTTTAACAGATTAAAGGCTTTGCGTGGAAGACTGCGGCTGGATAAGAGTTACTAACTTTTGGAAATTGAAGATGGTGCTACTGTGGAAACAGTTGTTCCTGCTTTCCTTTATTGGCTGCCTCGGAGGTAATGATATATGATAATCTCTAAAGCTAGAACTGTACTTTGGTCACTTCTTTAAGGGAAAAAAATATTGAAAGTGCCAAGCTGAACTATATAGAAATCGAACATGCATTGTAGAATTTAAAATGTCAATAGCGTTCTAAAATAACTGCTCCATTTGTTTGTTACATTGGGCCACACTATTCAAACAAGTAAAAGATTTGATGTTATTGCAGATGTTGTTATGCTTATATTGTAGCAAAGCAAATATTTTGAAAAAAAATCTGTAGGTATTAAGTTTAGATGCGAAATGTTGCAATTCAGTATATTGTCCAGGCAGACTGCTTCAGCTTTTGTTTCAACTCCATATACTTCAGAATGGGTCTGTTCACAAAGGATACTATTGCACTCTCACCATAACAATTCACAACTTGTATGTTGGCTTTTTCCACTCTGGCAGCCCAACTAATTCATAGTGCCTCGAGCTTTTGATGCCTTCCAGTTCTGCTCTCCTGCTATGACCTTAACTTTTCTACCACTTCATTCTTTGCTTCGTTGAGGTCAGCAGCAGCAGTGGCTCCTAATTTTGCTTTGTGGTCTTGTGTTTTGTGTGTGTTCTTGTTTACAATCTCTAATAATCTCAGAAGGTGGAAAGGAACGAAGAGCCCTATCTTGTCCTCTGTAGCTACATTGTGGTAACCACATCCACAGTGACTTCACTGGAACTGCAAAAAGCAGAATTTGCCCACAGTGCTCAAAGATGCCCTTCCAACCCACACATACCTTCTTCATCCAGCAGTTGTAGTGTCAGTATGTTTTTATTGTTCTATCAGTGGTCATCCCAAAGGAGTTCAGTGTTGTTTTGAGCTACCTCATTCAATAAAGCTCTTGGATGCACTCAAATCTGCAATGAGAGAAGAGAAAAGACAAATTCCTTTTCAATAAATCACGTGGCAAGTCAAGGCAGAGCACAGGTAACAGACTGACTCCAGAACCAGCGAAGAGACCTGAAGTGGCAGGGGGCTATTCTACAGCAAACACATTCCTGCCTTGTTGAAAACCCTGAACGGATGGTCTCTCTCATAGGTTTTTGCATCTGGGCACGTGAATGTGGATTTAGAGACAGTTGTCTTGCTAAGTGGGCCTCTAAAGATGATCCATCTGGAGAGCAGGATCTGGTGATTGACTAATTGATGCCTGTCGAAGTGAAGGAGGAGAAGCAATCTGTTATTTCTGAAGTGGTGTATTAATTGCAGAAATAATGTCTGCAGGCAAAATTCCTACATCTGGAACAAAAACTCCCTCTAGGAGAAATGCAGTTGTGTTTTTTTTAAAACATGAAAGGCTGCTCAAAACACAAAATCTATAAACAGACTATGGGCCAAATTTGGGACCTACACCAAACAAATGTGTTTATTCTCTGCAAAAGCACTATTAACATATGCCTATATTCTGGCTGGTGGCAATGTTAATTGGTGTGCAGAAGGGTGTGCTGGATTATGAGTGTTGGCACATAGATAAATCGGAGCACTTCAGGGCACAAGACTAATACCCAGCAGACCTGTGTTCTACTCCTGACTCTGCTGCAGACTTGCAGTGTGACCTGAGGCAAGTCAGGTAACCTCCCTGGGATTCAATTTTTCCCATTTGTAAAGCTGGGGTGCCAGTGTCACGAACACCATGAATTCAAACGTTAGAAGACAGACAAGAAAAATCCCTTGATGTTTAGAAATACGAACTGCCTTTCTTTTTAGGGCTGCCTTCTGGTTATGAATTAACAGTCAAGTTTGCGGGCCTTCATGTCCCTCATCACCTCCAGACCAATTGGCATAATTCTGCCCTTCTCTTTTTCTTCTCCTTAGTTCCCTTCTGGCAGTCAGCGTCCCCTGTGTCTCTAGTGCTTCTCCCAGGCACTCTCTCCTTTCCACCTCACGCTCTGTTGCTTCTGGGGCCCTACAACACTCTGACTTCCTCGGGGCCCACAGGAAGTCCTATAGTACTAGGATAGAAGGGAGAGGGCTACAGGGGTCACTTCCATACTGGGGGAAATCTTGGGATGCTGCTGAGGAGGCTGTTGTTGTATGGATCTCCTCACTGCTTCCACTGCCTGGTTTGCTGTTCAGCAGCATGTTCAAAGCCTGGAAGATGAGGCTCTGCCCTGGAGGAGCTCGTCAAGCTGGGAGCAGTGGCCTGTGGTGGCCAAAGGCTGCCACTACAACCCAAAGCCATCAGCCGAGGGTTCCACCACAACCTCCGATGTAGGGCCTGCATTCTCACTCACTGCTTAGGGAGGAATTCCTATGTAAGGAATCTGCTGCAAAATTAGGGAACCCATGAAAGCTACAGAGTAACTGGCAGTTACCTTCCTTCCTGCGTAAGATAACTGGAGCCCTACAGATGAAGAGCACTGCATGGGTACCAACTTATTCATAAACAGCATATGGAGCTTGCCCCCTTATCGCTGGGGTCTGCATTACCTTGTCCCTCTGCGGTTCCCATCTTCAGAGCCTGAAGAACATTCACCCCAAGGGTTGGGTGGAGGAGCCAGGATATGGATAGCTAATTTTCCATCACATCCCAAAGAGCTGTTTGGAAAGAGGTAAGCATTCATTTATCCATAAAAAAATTCTTTAAAAAAAAATTCTATGAAAATGTTTTGATCTTTTTCATTTCCCTCGTTCTCTTTCCCCCTCTTTTTCCCCTCCTCACCCACTTTTCCTCCCCTGGAAAAGTGGGGGAGGCAACATAGAAGAAAAATAAGGAAAAAATCAAGGAACTCTCCCAATTTTTCATTGAGAAACTGGAAAATGTCAAAAGAAATTAAGAGGAGGCCATTTTTCATTGAGTGGGGAAGGGGAAATATGAACAATCTTTTTTGGTTCTGTCTATTCTTCTGCTGTGTTTTGACAAAAAGGTCAAACCAAAAGTTTGGGATTTTGACTAATACAAATTTTGCAGAAAGTGTTTGGCTTTTTTGTGTGTGGAAAACTGACTTTTCCATTTTGGGGTTTTTAATTTAAAAACTTTTCAGCCAAGAATGCTTAGTTTTCAGATTTCTGGCATTTTCAATAAAAAGTCAAAAATTTCCCTGCAAAATTTCTACAAAATCATTTTTTTTTTTTCATTTGTCAGTTTTTTTTCCCACAGGGAGAGGTGGGAGGATGGGAAGAGACACCTTCTGACCACTTCTCCCCTATATTACCTGCTTGGATTTGTCTAATCAATGTATGGACAGTTATTTTAAGGTTATAAATATATTTACAATTTAAAACAAAATCAGTTAATGTTCCCCACCTGCCAACTCATTCCAGGAATCTGTTAAGTTTGCTACAGTTGGGGAATTACTTGCAGGGTCAAATGCAGTACTACCCGCTGTATTTTGGTTAAAAACCTGCAATATGTGGATAATCAGTAACTTGGCTAACAGGGTTAGCATTCAAAGATGTTACAGATTCTCTGTCTAACAGTTAATGTTCAAAGGCAGTGTGTTATCTGTTAATTCATATACAAAGTAAACAAAGATTACAATTACCCTGTTTACTCTAAATAATCAAGATTTTGTAAAGAGAGAAGTCAGTAAGAAACCTGTTTCAAAATCTTTATTAGCAATCTAAGCATATTCCAAAGTGGTATCCTATTGTAGTGTTTGAGCCTTGTATTCCCAATGGATGTAGATTTTTTTTCATTAGAAATTGTTTCTCATTGTTTACAGACCATGTGTAAATGTCTTTCCTGCCATAAATGATGCTTCTTGTGAAACAGAAACGTGTGTTGTTTATAGTATAATGAATAAATTTGTGTTACTTACAGCATTGCTGTGTGTGACTAGTGATGCTTTCAGGTCAACTGAGCCAGGTTTTTTCCTGTTGTTCCCAGACTACTAGTCATTTTTGGCTTTTAAGTCTTTGTTTGCGGCATTGTTTGTACCTGGATGTCTCTTCTTGTGGTATTATTGATGCTTATGCCACTTGATTTTAATGTTAATTAAATGATGATTAAATTTGATTTTTCTTTTTACATCCTAATTTTCAGGGATATAAATGGTATTGGATTCTGGAGTGGCTTGAGAAGGTCTGAGAGTACCATAGGGATCTTTTGCATGCTTTATAATTAATGTTATTCAATAGAGTGTAGTGTATGGAAAAGCACTGTGTAGATGCAATGCAGTTGTGTTTAATATAATTAAAGTTTGTCCATGTTTAAATAACTATTTAAATGGCTACTTTGTGCTCCATAGTAACATGCTAATTTGTCTATCATATATATTGTGTCACTGGCTGCACCTGTCTAATGATTTATAGATAGGCAGTAAGAATGTTCATAGCATTGGCTATGATTGTCCATTTTAAAGAATTGGATATTGCATTAGAAGGTATCGTGTGCTACTGTCCCAAACTTAGGGAGGAAAACAATTAACCTACCAAGAGTCCTGCCTATGGAAAATATCTACTCAGATGCTTTCCTACAGTGGATGCAGCAAAGAATCCTGTGGCACCTTATAGTCTATATTCTTTGCTGCTTTTACAGATCCAGACTAACACGGCTACCCCTCTGATACTTTCCTATAGTGGAGTAATGCTTGACAAAATGCAGGATGTTACATTATGATCAACATATCTATCACATGGGTTGATATATTCAATAGCACCTCATAAAGGTTCAAAGGAATTGTCTGTAATGGAAAATCCCTTGTTAATATACACAAGTGTGCCCACATGCAGATCTCATGAATATGTTGTAATGTAAGGGTAACTCTTTTACAGATGAGATAACATTCACATACTAATGACGGTTAACACTTTAGAACAATGCCCAGAAGAGGAGAGCACCAGTTTCACAAAACAAACTCTGTGTGTGTGTTTGTATTTAAAGGGCCTTAGTTATATCTTAAATCATATGAACAAGGTTCATGTCTTGTCACTGTTTGACATGAAGAATGAGTGTAATTGCAAGTCTCTAAACTCATTGAAACACTTTAGGCCAGGTTGTGCCTGGTCCTTGTACTGATATTTGGTGGAGAGGGAGTTGTACGGGGTCAGTTACAGTCACATTCCCAACCCTTGGTGGAGTACTGGGTGTCTTTCCTCCTAGCAACTCTTGGAAACACCTCAGGAGAAAGTGGGTCTATCACACCATGCTGAAGGAGCAGTGTACACGTCTCTGTCCTAAGGGATGTAGAGTGCACACTCCTCCCACCCTGTGCCTCCTGGAACTCTGAGAAGAATTGTTGTAGAGTTTTTTCTGGAGTAAGCAAATCATTTTTATTCTTGTGCAGATGTACATGTCTGTGGTAATGATACAAAAAGAGCTTGTCAGTAATATTTCCATTATTTTAAGGTTGGTTGCAATGCTGTGGGAAGCACCAAAATTGACTTTGGGCCAAGATTTTTAGAAGTGACTAGCTAGTGATTTTGGGTGCTTCAGGTTTTTGCCAGCCAACATGAGACACCTTTAAAGGGATCCAATTTTCAGAAAATTCTGAAAATTAAGCCCTTTTAAGGTGACTGGATCTGGGGCACCCAAAATGAACTTACTCCTGAAAAATTTGCCTTTATCATCCAGAAAGCTGGTAATGGATACAATCAGTTGGCCTGAAACACTCTTTGTTGAAAATTTTGTTTGGCTTCACACAGCTTCAAGATGCAGTGAGTTGCAGAGAAAACCAGCTAAATAGCTTGCGCAAATAAGCACTCCAATAACTATGAAACTCACTGCCTATTTCTCTACAACTGTTCCTTTAGCATCCTCAGTACTACACACTTGAGCTTTTTAGCCCTAGGAACTTAGACTTAGCCCTGGACTTCATTTGGAGAAGTACATGACCTCTTGATAAAATGATAGGAGTCCATCCATTGAAAAATGTTGTGCCCTTTTAAAAAAAATGTTATTTTATGTCACATTAGCCCTATGGGTTATCTTTATAAGTGGCTTACATTTGAAAGCAAGTCTTGGTTTTGCTATTTATGGAGAACTGTAATTCTCAGGATTCAGCGTAAACTGCAAAGTAATTTGTTCGAATCCATGTTATAACATTCTGAGTCCAAATGGACATACCTACTTACATACTGAAAATTATAGAAATGCACTTTCTAGTTCTGTACAAAGAGAATTTCAGTAGAAGACACAGTATGAGAGGAGCAAGCCAAAATGTGTTATTTATAAGCCGATTTCCTGAATAAAACAATGACTTGCAGAGTTTATATCAACAGCCATGGACCTTTTTCTGTTATTTCACTGAACAATATCCTAGCCACGAACAGTATCCTGCAACATTTCGTTATTAATCAATTAAGTTTTGGTTTGAAATATTTAGCTGTGTAATGAGTATAGCACATGTATTATCAACCCTTCAGTACACACGAAACTTACCCTTCAGTAGCAGTCTCACGCATTAAGGTGGTTATTTGTATTACAGTGGCACCCACATTCCTCACTCAGGATTTAAAGTGGGTGCCACTGTAATACAAATAACCACCTTAATGCGTGAGACTGCTACTGAAGGGTTGATAATACATGTGCTATACTCATTAATTGTTCTATACAAATTACGTTCTTGTTAGAAAGTGGGGTCCTGAGCTAATGACTTCATAAACTAAGGCAAAATATAGTCCAGACAATGATGGGGTGGGGGGAAGGAAAGGTATTCAACATGACACTTAATCCTTTTCCCTCCTTCACTTCCCTGTTCTCCCTTTCTCCTCTCCTTACCCTCTTCCTGTTGTCCTGATTCCCTTCAGTGACCCCTACGCCATGTTTTATTTCCAGTTTTTCCTTCCTTCATCCCTTCTAGAACTGTTGCCTACTGCAGTTTGCTAATCCATCATGTATCACAACATGGGAAGTGGATTCAGCTATGGAGTGTGTCCAGTGAATAACATCAATTGAATAGTGGTGGGCGTTGGTGATGTCACTTGAGCCTCTCTTTGACCTGCAGGTGTGCTGCTTTTACGTACAATATCCCAAGTGATTCGGTGGAGTGGGTCTGCTGGAATCCTTGAGCATCAGTAATAAAAGCATTGGATCTAATGCTGCTAAGTAGCTGCTAGCAGTAATACTGCATCTGTTTGTAATCAGTATTTTTAAAGACCTGAGGCAGAGCCAGGCATAATTTGGGAAGGCATAGTTCAAGCTTCCTTGCACTACCAGAGCTCAACTAAAAGTCTGAGTCCTGGAGTTTGGGGCTGCTGTGTGTTAATTCTAACATCACCCTTTTATCTGAACTGTTTGAGAAGACTTGCTTGCCTTTAAAGTGAACTTTTAAAAATCTTCTATGTAGTGCTGCAATTTAGATTATATACAGACAGATTTTAATAAAAATGCACTACAAGCATTAAGCAAATGATTAAGCAAATTTTTAAAATAGTCCTTTAATTATCATTAAGACAGATTTCAGGGGAATCGGGTATGTTACTGGAAGAAGCAATTTTAAGTGTTTTGTCCATAAACTGAAATCACTGCAATTTCCCCCTCCTAAGAGTTTTTTGCAGTTTAGCATTGTGATAGCATCATTTCTAGAGAAGTGAAGATGTCATTGATCTTGGCTTTATAAATCTTGACATTCTTTGTTTGTACAGATAAACTTATTTCAAATTAGCTCTGCTATTGCAATATCCTTAGTCTTAAATTGCTTTTGGTTTATCCCATTTAAATCTTGACAGTTTATCAAAGTAGAGGTGAGAATGCCCGAGCGAGAGAAAAGAAGAGTCCTGGGAACTTATTTTTTAGATAGATAGATATATCAATATCTCATTGGTTATGTGTATTTATTTTTTTGCAGTTTACCTACGAGAGGGCAGAGATGGTTATTTAGCACTTTAAGGTACAAGGTGCTTTACAAAACCAATAAGAGGCAGGAAGAAAAAAAACAACAAAGCAAACATCTCCAAAGACAAGACTTGAGTTAAAATGTGTAGAGGAGGAGACAGGAGGGGATGGATGGTCCGGTGGCTAGGGTGGTAGCCTGTGTTTTGAGAGACTTGGGGTCAATTTCATGCTCCACCACAGACTTCCTGTGTAACTTTGCGCATGTCACTTAGTCTGTCTGTAGCACTGTTCCTTGTCTGTGACATGGTATAACACTGCTCTATAGAGGTGTTGTGAAGATAAATACACATGAATATTGTGATGTGCTAGATAGTACAATGATGGGGACCATGTAAGTATCTAAGACAGTGAAATGAAAGAGGACTTGCTTAGAGAAACACCCATGTTTGTGCTAAGAGTGACTGACTAGATTCTCTGACTTTGCTACCTTTTTGCCTGGCTGTCTTGCTCCTTGGTGTAGAGCTATTGGGTGGTTCACTTCAAAATAGAAAGTAAATAGTATTTGACACTAGAGTTTTGCTCTTGTAGCGTTTGTGCAGTGTGTGTGGCAGCTGATTTTTCCCTCCTGTTCTTGCTGACCGTTGGCTTCACATCTCTATTCTGTCTCACTGCAGAACAAATGTGGAGGAGTGGGCACAAGGTGTAAGAAAGGGGAGGGGAGAGAGCTGGTGCACCACCAGACCCTTAAAAGGGAGTGGACAAGATCTGAAGCCTATTTGGAGGGATTAAAGGCTGGGAAGAAGAGGGAGGTGTGAGGGACAGGGAGAAAGCGCCAGAAAGAGAAATTTGAAGAGGATGAAGGGAAGAGTTTTTACAACAACAAAACACTATCCTGCCAGGATGCCCCAAGACAGCTATGGAGAAGCCGCTTCAAGGAGTCAGAGAGCTAGCTCAGTCTCCTGTTAGTCGCTGCCATAGATGGCCTAGTGTTGTAGACACCTCAAGTGAAATCCTGGCCCCTTGAAAATGTCCCATTGACTTCAGTAGGTTTGAGATTTCACCACAGCTCTCCAGGAAACTGCACTCAAACAGTAAAGAACCGTTAACAATGGCTGAAAGTCCAATTTAACCTGGATTAAATTTGACCCAAGGATCTGGAGCTGAAAGGATCTGTGTCCCATTTACAGGCCCTTGAGTTATTCAGTTAATTTTTCTGAGGATTAATTTGATTTCTGGAACTTTCAAGCATTCATTTTGACCTCAATTTCAGACTTTTTTAAGGCTGTCGGAATTTTTGTAGAAGGCCCCTGCAGGAGACAACTGTCAGTGTAGTGATGAAGGTATTTTAGGCCAACAATGCAGTGAATCTTGTACAAAAGACTACCCTTAGTAAATAGCTTCTGTTTGAAGAGACCAATCCGAACATATTGAAGACTATTTTACTTCACGAGTTTTAGAAAGCCACCTCTGTTTGCCTACCCGCAGCTTGGCAAACTACTGTTTAAAAGGCCCCACATTGCTAAAGTATTTCCTTGTAACTGAGATTGTCATTACTGGATGGAATCAAGCATTTTGTGCTTGTGAGCAAGAATGATTCATTATCAGTACAAGCTCTGTAAATTGTTAGATTTCCTTCATCATACTTTTTAGATGTTCCGGTTATTTACCTATTAACCTTCCGTTCCACTCTCTGAAGTGCTGCACAATGTTAGCTGAATTCTGGGTAGGATTCAATAGCCTGGAGCTTAATTGGAAGGAACAACCACAGCCAAAAGCACAGTTATTACATTTAGCGAATGTAAAACAGCCTGAATACAGAGACCATATGCTACTGTAATAAAACACGAGTACCTAGGAAAGGAATGGTGTTATGAGAAATCTTCTGTGCAGCATGAGTTAAACTACAATAATGACTGCACTAACCTGAACTATTAAAAAAAGAAACATGCTTAAAAGAAATTCACAAGCAGCAGCATTGGCCAGGCTCTTGGGGGGTGATACATCCTTTGTGTAACTGCATCACAGGCAGAATCAGGGCAAGGAGCTGGCATAGCTGGCCATGGGGTGATCATCTAATTGCAAAGTTATCTTCTGGTGGCGTAGAGCTGGCATTACACATCATATAACCCTCTCCTACCTTCGGCCAGAGCACTGATTTGGCCAAGGCTTATCTATGCCCACTGATTCCTAGCTGCTTTAATGGCCCAGGATATCATTTGCAGCTGGTGTAATTTAGAACAGCCTTCTGACTACACAAAATTATCCTGGGAGACAAACCCAGGATCAGGAGAATTCAAAAGGCACCTTTTGTGATTCCTTCTCTGAGCTGCACTATACACTTCTCTACCTTCTTCAGAATATTGGGCCATAATCTCTAAATATTGGTTAAATTAGTGAGTTTGTATATTTTCATTGCACTACGCTTCTGTATTTGGTAAGTTTCGTGTGCACATCGCTGGTTAATAGTTCAGTGGTGCCTGACGTGATGAAGTCAGCTCTCATTACTCTCCATCAAAGATCATGTTATATAGATCATCAGACCCAGATAACAAAACATTTTTGGAAGCAAAAAGATTCACTTTTTAGTTAATTTTCTTTTTGGATGACTCTTCAGAGAAATAGAAAAAAGAAGAGCCATACATCTTGAATTTTTCAGTTGAAAGCCATTGTGCTCTGTATAGTCCCAGAAATAAATAAGATGGTACTTTCAGCTCTCATTTTCATTTTGTGTGAAATATAAAAAATGAAATAAAAGCTGTTTTCGAAAGGAGAAATTTGAGTACTGTTTGACTTTACATTTCTGGGCCTTTCTCAATTTGTGGTGCTGCTGATAACGTGTGTGTGCCCTTGCATTGCTAAATATGTCAGCAAAACACTAAAAGCTAAAATGTCTTGAGTGCCTATCATAGGGTGACCAGATAGAAAATGTGGAGAACTTGTGATGGGGTTGGGGGTAGTAGGTTCCTATATACCAAAAAGCCCTGAATATCAGGACTGTCCCTAGAAAATTGGGACATCTGGTCACCCTAGGCTGTCATGACTTCCACCCTTTGTAATACAACTGATGCCTGTCAGTAAAGAATTTGATTCCAAGAGCTCCATTCTGGTCTCAGATAACAGTGAGGGTAATTAATTGTTGGAACAATTTATCCGGCATTTTGTGGATGGATTCCCCATCACTGGTGATATTTAAATCAAGTCTGGATGTTTTTCTAGAAGTTCTGTGCTCTAGTTCAACCACAACTATTGGACGAGAAGCAGGAATTAATTTTGGGAAGTTATATGGGCTCTGTTAAGCAGAGTGATCAGACTGGATCCCTTCTGGCCTTAAAATCTATGAATGTCAGATCTGTCCATACAGATCAGTGAAAAGTGGAACAGCATGATCAGATTGAGAACATCTTAAAAATTGTCCTCTGTTACTTCAAATGTCATTGCTGAAGGACTATCTGGAGGTAAACTAGACTGATGGTGTGCTTCTAAACAGATTTGCACAAATGATGATACACTTTTTTCCAGATTAGAAAGCTAAAAGAGCATGGTTAGACTAAATATTGGGAACGGTGTGAAATACTGATCATATTTTCCAGAAGCCCAGATAAGAAAATGTTTGCTCACATACCCAAATACAGATCTCTCAAAATAAACAATATGTAGTAAAATGTGTGATTCCATTCAACTATAGGATCAGGCCAAATGTCCATCTAATCCATAATCCATTCTCCTATAGTGAATTATTATGGAATTATCCGTCCTTAAGGAGTGTTTCTTCCTAACCTCATCAGATAGTCACATAAGGGTTTATATTAAAATAAAGTAAATGTAATCCTCTATGCACAACTGTAGGTGTTCTCACTATCCAGATAAATGTCTATCTAATCCTTTTAAAAATTCTACCCATTGCCTTAAGTATTATCATATGGCAGTAAGTTCCACAGGTTGATAGTGTTCTGTAAAGATTATCCCTTTTTATTAGTATTATATTTGTTGCCTTTCAATTTCATAGACAGCAAGGCCTCTTTTATATATTAATTGTGTGCTTTAAACAAATAACCAAACCAAACCCTAAGTGTTCTTACTGATTTGTAAGGGGATTTCTAATCTTAGCTGCTATTATCTTACAGTTAGAAATGTAAATCCAAACACATCAAAAGAATAATTTTTTTTTTAGTCTTGCTTTTTAATGTAGTTAGCGGTGTCTGCTAAAATGAGTGGTGACCTTTTGCAAATTGCAGAAATTCACATCATGGATTCTGCAAAGAATCTTTGTACTGCAGTTCTGTAGTAAAGCTTTCTGGACTTCTAGGGGCACAATATAAAAGGCAGTGATTGATCAAGGAAGCTCTGCAAAGAATCTCATAGGCATCCTGGTCTTCAGAGCTGACAATATTATATTACTTTGATAATGCCTCCATATCTGTTTTGTTAAGGGGCAGCCCTTTTACATGGGCTTCTTCATACTGACTAAAATATACTGAAACCAAGACTAGATGTACCGTAGAGTACATTGTATTCCCTTTGAAGGATCTCGTTACAAAAATAACCAAACCAAACCAAACCCTTGTGTACTGCTTTGATAGAACAGTAAATGTACTAATACTTGGTCAGCAAGCCCGTTGATATAAAAAATGTGCTTAGACACAACCTGATGCAGTCACAAATGTGTTAATCTGTCCACAAATTAATATATGCACACATACAAAATGGAAAATGACGGCCTAGGAAGGAGTACACCAGAAAAGGATCCAGGGGTCCTAGTGGTCACAAGCTAAGTAGAAGTCAACAGTGTAATACTGTTGCAAAAAAAGCAAACATCATTTTGGGTTGGATTAACAGGAGTGTTATAAGCAAGCCATGAGAAGTAATTCTTTCATTCTACTCCATGCTGATTGGGTCTCAACTGGAGTATTGTGTCCAGCTCTGGGCACCACATTTCAGGAAAGTGGACAAATTGGAGAAAATCCGGAGAAGAGCAACAGAAATGATTAAAGATCTAAAAAACATGACCTATGAGGGAAGATTGAAAAAATTAGGTTTGTTTAGTCAGGAGTAGAGAAGACTAAGAAGGGACATAACAGTTTTCAAGTACATAAAAGGTTCTTACAAGGAGGAGAAACAAAAATTGCTCTCTTTCACCTCTGAGAATAGGACAAGAAGTAATGGGCTTAATTACGTTTCAGCAAGAATGGTTTAGATTGGACAGTGGAAAGAACTTCCCAACTGTCAGAGTGGTTAAGCACTGGAATAAATTGCCTAGGGAGGTTGTGGAATCTCCATCATTGAAGGTTTTTATGAATAGGTTAGACACAAACCTGTCAGGGATCTTTTAGATAATAGTTAGTCCTGCCATGAATGCAGGGGACTGGACTAGATGACCTCTCAAGGTCCCTTCCAGTCCTATGATTCTGGAGTGATTGGAGACTAATCAAACTTTTTTTTCTTGTTAGTGATATGCTAAGCCCTGGAAAGACGAATGGGGGCTGAGGGCAACTTGTATTTGATTGCATTAACTTCTAATCCTTGTGAAACGGTTATGGTGGTGTTTCATATACAGGGAGCGAGGGATATCTTTTGTATTCCAGATAAGAAAATGAAGGAAGGAAACAGATGTCTAAAAAGACATTAGCAATGTTTGCCAAGTATCATGGTTGGCACGACAACAGATTTGATAGTATTGTTGACATCATCATTAGTGACAACAGGATGCATCCTGGAATTGAGGAAATTCATCATTTTAGAAAGACTAGTGAAGCAGCACAAGAAGCAGTAGTGTCAATAGTTCCCTGATGGGACACTTGTTTCTGAAGAGGAAGCAATCTCCCTAATTGCCACCCAGTTGCTGGAATGGCCACAAGGTGCCAGTGGGTGGGTACATTTTGACACCTCTTCAGGCAGTGTTTATGGATGGATGCTGCTGCATACAGATGGAACATTGAAAAGACTTGCTAGAGGAGCTGGAGAGTGCATTTTTAACTCTTCCCTCTGCAGTCCTGCAGTGTGTACACATTTATACATAAACCCATTTGAAAAGGAGCTAACAGCTGGGTCAGTAATATACATATTGTGCAAAGAGCATAATCTAGCTGTTTCTTTGGTGTGCTGCTTTGGAGTTTTTGCCTCATGGCCTATTTGAGACCTACTAACTTCCATGCAAGTGCATCTATCTGTTTTGTTACAATTGCTCCCTTCCTGTGTTTGGTTATTCACTACCTAGATACTGCCTACATCCTTGATTCTGAATGATCTGGGTGCAAGGAATCTTTGGTTGGGTTGTTTGTACAGTATCCAGCATAGTTGACCCTGATTCTTGTTTGGTGACCTTGGGTATGGGGTATCCTTAGGTGCTATCATGAGAGACTTAAATGTTAGCCTGGCTTCCAAGGTGTGAGGAAGGGGTAAGGGGAGTCCACTAATAACATGTTTAGACTAGGACAAAAGGTTTGGGGTGTGTTAAGTGTTACCTAACACGTTTTAAGAAACTGATTATAAATTACTCTAGAAAAGGCAAATTGTGTTTTTAATGTGTATCTGTTAGAGATTAGTGTCAAGCTGTCCTACAGTAGCTCAAGAGAGTGAGTGCCAACCTCAAGGCGGACTGTTAAGAAGCAGGGCACAAACCCCCAAATAGTTGAGTCCTATGTTTAGATTTCACCAACCAATCATCAGGTATAAACTCCTCAGGCACTACAACCGCCTTAACGTGGAGTCATAGACAATCCCCATGGGCCCTCCAATCTACCTTGCCACCCAGGTAAGCCTGTTGTTGTGATAGACGGTCCCGTATACCAAAAATCACAACAATATTCAGGTTACTCTCAATCCCAAAGGATGGTCATTTACCCCAGGCGAGTTGCACCTTAGATCAAACAGCAAAGACAATGCTTGTAGCCAATCCTGTAATAATCTATTTAAAGATTTATTAATTAGGAAAAGGAAATAAGAGAGTTACTTACAAAGTTAAAGCAGGTAAGCATATGTACATACAAATGAGCTCCAGTCTTAAGTTTCAAGAAGTAATGAAGTTTCTCTATATCTTTTGGGGAGGTCTAACCCAGGCCAACTGCTGGCGATCTTTTGCTTATGGTTAGTAATCCTTGCCCCCTCAGCCTCCAAGCAGCATAAAAGATACAGTTCCTCCTTGTTAGGCCTTTTTATTCTTTCCACATTCTGCTTTTAATTGCCTGTTCAGCAGGAGGGAAGAATTCCCCTCTTCATGAGGAATGGAGAGTGGAGAGCAATCAACAGTCTTTTGCCCTCTGATGTTCTGCAGTGGTTCATCTGGTGCTGATGAGCCTTTTTTGTTGGGCAGGAGATAACACGTCCTGTTGGAAACTAGTATTGCACACTTGTTAATGCTCCTCTCCTGTCTGGTGATTTGCAGTTACAGAGCAAACACTTCTCTGTATCCCAAGTTCTAAGTTTCAGAGTGGTAGCCGGGTTAGTCTGTATCAGCAAAGACAATGAGGAGTAGTTGATGTAAACAAGATAAGTGCATATAGAAACTTACCAGCATTCCATAAAGTCTAAAAACGAAACACATTTTTATAAAACTCTAATACCTATTTGAACAATACTGAGGGCTTGTCTACATCAGAAAGTTGCAGCGCTGGTGAGGGAGTTACAGCGCTGCAACTTTGAAGGTGTACACATCTGCAGGGCACCACCAGCGCTGCAACTCCCAGTTTGCAGCGCTGGCCGTACTCCCGTTTTGTCTCGGGTGTAGAGGATCCAGCGTTGGTGATCCAGCGCTGGTAATCCAATGTAGACACTTACCAGCGCTTTTCTTGACCTCCGTGGAAGGAGGAAGCCTCTGGTAATCAAGCTGGTCTCCTTTCCCGGTTTGCTCTCTCGTTCCCGGAACCCCGAGCAAGCAGGTCTCCTTCCCTGCGGTTTGCTGGGTGGCTCCGGGAACGCGAGAGCAAACCGCGGCGAAGCTGGTCTCCTTTCCCGGTTTGCTCTCTCGTTCCCGGAACCCCGAGCAAGCAGGTCTCCTTCCCTGCAGTTTGCTGGGTGGCTCCGGGAACGCGAGAGCAAACCGCGGCGAAGCTGGTCTCCTTTCCCGGTTTGCTCTCGCGTTCCCGGAACCCCCCTTGAAGCCGCCCAACAGCGCTGCAGTGTGGCCACATCTAACACCACTTGCAGCGCTGGTTGCTGTAAGTGTGGCCACTCTGCAGCGCTGGCCCTATACAGCTGTACTAATACAGCTGTAACAACCAGCGCTGCAAAATTTTAGATGTAGACATGGCCTGAGATGCAGGTGAGCCAGACTGGTTCTAGCTATGTATTTGTCAGTGTTCAGTTGAGACCTAGGGGCCTTGGCATGAGCCGGCACCTTGTCTGCCAGTGTCCCGGGAAGCCCGACTCTTCTAGTAAGAGAGAAAGGGCCTGATTTCATTTAACTTCTTCCCCAGCACAACCTCAGTCTGATATCCTGTGTTGTGCTCGCCACTTCGCTGGGCATTGTTGTGGATTCAGCTAGTATTGCTTAAGGGTGAGATTAATCTGAGCTGAGTTAGGCCAACACCGAGTCCTTGAGAAAAATCTAGCTCCAAATGGTGTCTAAGGAAGAGTGTCCAAGTGGCACTAAAAGCACACCGTTATTTCTAAGGCATAAAGGAAAGCAGGGCCCTTTGGTGCGGGGGAGGGGAGGAAATCTATCCCCAAACTGTACTACATGGACTGAATGCTGTAAGAAATTGATAAAATCTTTTCCATTTCTTGTCAGTAATGGTCTCTTCCCTGCTTGCACATACATCCTTCCATTACGTTAGAGGAAGGAAAAAACAGGAGTGGTTTAATAATCTTGTATTTTACACAGTACCTCCCCAGGCTGAGGGATAGCAAAACACTTTATAAATGTCACAAACTCGTGCACAAACTACTGAGCAGAATTGCTTCATCCAGAACTTCTGTCATCCTCTCCAGAGTGAAACGTGGCAACTGTGTTAACAGCACCCGCTGCACAACAGATTAGAAAAGTAATTGAATAATATTGTCCATTTGAAACTGTAGGGGGATTTGGAGAAGCAGAATTTAATTAACCAAGTATCTAGTAGTTACTTTAAATTCTGAGTCTCAGATTTCCTGGTACGGCAAGACTAGTATGAGCCAAAGTGCCTTCATTAAGCTTTTTAGGATCCCTGATGTCAGGGTCTGACCAGTGTTGGTTGAGCTCTTAGAGCAGCCCCAAGGCTCTTCTGAACTTCATCCATTTGCTCACATAAACAAGCAATATCTTTAGTAGCTAGCAGTGTCAGAGTGTAGCAGTGTTTCAGCCATAGCTCTTTTTCTTCAGGGACACCCCCTGTGCCAGTTGGCTAGGAGTTGGGGTGTCATGGAGTTGCTATACTGGCTCTCTACACCACCAGAGATTCACCCTACGCAAGGACAAACCTGAAAAAGCTGTAAAAGCAGCAAAGAACCAGGTGCCACAGGATTCTTTGCTGCTTTTACAGATCCAAACTAACACGGCTTCCCCTCTGATACTGAAAAAGCTGGTTAGTGGAGCCAAGGATCTGGCACTGCAGCTCCAGCGGCAGAATCTCCAGCAATGCTATGTGGTGTGATGGCAGCTGTGTTGTCTGACACACTGAGGAATGATGCAGAGTAGAGCTGAGAAACAATGGATTTTTTCAGTTTGGCAGCTGAACTGAAAAATCCAGTTTGAGTCTAACCAAATTTCTTGATCAATTCGAAAAACTCAGGAAAAAATTCATTCAAATCAACTGAAACAGTTGTGGGTCAACTTGAAAAAAACTTTTTTTTTTTTTTTAAACTAATTTCAGGTTCACTGAGACTTTTTGGTTAACCCAAAACATTTTTTCTTAGATTTTTGTTTTAATTCAGTCAATTTTTGGTGTTTTCACTTTTAACTTGGCAAAATTTGAAAACAAAATGCCATTCAAGTCCAGACAACATGTTTTTAAATAGTCAAAGTGAAACATTTCAACTTCTTTTTTTATTATTTTTCATTTTTTTCACCCAAAACTATTTATCAGATTTGACCCATATTTGTGAATACTTCGTGTCATAAAAATTGCATTTTTCGATGAAATGTATTTGCCATCCCACCCTCCAAAAAAAAGTCACTTAGCTCTAATCCAGGAACATCCAGATCTGAATGCATGAATCTCTAGCTAGAGCTGAAGAGCCAGTTTCTTAACCTGGGACCTGTAACAGACCCGGGTCCTCTGTACACTAAGCGCAGAGGGGGATACGTAACACACAGTGATCAGTGGGCTATAGGCTTTCTGGAGAATATTGGACAGGGGAAGTTCATTCTCAGTGTCTGAGGCCTACAGCGGTTTGAATTCTGAACAAGCTGCCACTTATAATGACCACAACCTTAGCTGAGGCTGGGGATTGACTGGAGGAACCCACCAAACCTAAAAGCAGCATTTCTTCAGCCTGAGTAAACGGAGAGTCTCTGCAGCTAGTGGCTGTAACAGGCGCATCTGTGAATCAGTGTAACAGGCACATCTTTTGTGAATCAGGCACTGTGGAGGACAAACTCTGACCGGTGGGTTTCCATACTGACTCAGAGGGAAACAAGAAACAAAGTGCTGAAATAACTGTCATTTCAGTTAGGGAAATAAAGCATGTTAACAAGTTGGTAGGATAAATTTGCAAGTTTTATCTCCTCTAGTAGCGTGTGAGATTAATTTGTTCTGCTTGCTCGATTTCTTGTCATTTATTAATATTTATATGGTGCTTAAAATGTGTTTGGCTGTCTTATAAAACAAATACAGACAGTCCCTGCCCAAAGGAACTTACAATCTAATTTTAGGTCTGAGTCAATAAGTAATGATAAAAACCGTTGTGGGAGGGAAGGCAGAGAAACAGGGGTTACACTTACAAAGCAAATACTGCAGTAATATTTAGTACTTGGACATGAAAATTATAAAGATAGTACTAGAGACACACTGTATGCATAATGAAAGCTAAAATGCTTCCAAATTTCTTATTTTCCTTGTGGAGCATACATATACCATGCTGTATTACCCTGTAAATGTAGTCTATAAATATTTCTTCTCACCGATTGGGTGTTTGGTTACTAGTGGTGACCTTCGACTTTGCCTCTCAAGTTTATGGCTTTATGGTAAATCTAGGTGACAGCGTGTATTATGCTGGGAGACGTGTGTTGAATTGTATAGGTGATGAATGAGGAGTGTGTACTGCAGGGAGGGGGGGCTGCATGTGCTGGCTGTGTTAGTGTGCTGAGGGATTTTGTGTTAATTTGTTTGGGGCTGTGGGTTGTGTTAGGGGTTTGTGTTGTTGTATGGGTGGCAAATCAATTTTTGAAGAAGTGTGGCTGCTGGGCTAAGTAATCTGTGCAATCTGCCTCATATCACTGACTCATTACAACCAATGAAGTTGGTGCATACAAATTAGCTGTAAAGGTGGTGATTTGTTGTTACCTCTGATATCATAATGGTGTAGGACAGGGCTGGGCAACCTATGGCGCATGTGCCAAAGGTGGCACGTGAGCTGATTTTCGGTGGCACTCACACTGCATGGGTCCTGGCCACCAGTCCAAGGGGCTCTGCATTTTAATTTAATTTTAAATGAAACTTCTTAAACATTTTAAAAACCTTATTTACTTTACATACAACAATAGTTTAGTTCTATATTATAGGCTTATAGAAAGAGACCTTCTAAAAATGTTAAAATGTATTACTGGGGCATGAAACCTTAAATTAGAGTGAATAAATTAAGACTTGGCATACTACTTCTGAAAGGTTGCCGATCCCTGGTGTAGGACTTTTGGCAGAGATAGATACTGTTTTATTACCTATAGATACCAGAATAGGAGCCTCCTCCCCTTTGTCTACTCCCTGTACCAACATAGAATAACTTGAAAGACTGAGACCTAAAGGATCCTCATTTAGGGCTGCCTTTCTACCGTCACCAGGAAGTGGTGCTGGCAGGCTGAAATCAGGAAACAAACTGGGGAGGAAAAAAAAGAATACTTTTCCATTTTCTCATACCTTTTAGTGTGAAGGGATTTAGTTTGCTCTTTACACAAATATTCCCCTTTGGTGAGATACCTAAGAGAGAAAATATCTGCCCAAATTACAGGTTTCAGAAAGTAATGGGTACGTGAAAGCAGAGGATTATAATAGAAAGTGTTCTTTGTAATCTTAGCTAGGGTGGTCACTACTGATGCCCATTTGAACACGTTACATGAAAAGACTTAGTTGAGTCCTCCTACAAACCATAAAATGAGAAATCCTGTTGAAACATTTGAAAGATATGGATGAAAAGAGAGGTTTATAGTGGCGATTAATGTAATTTTCTCAGTAAACTTCACAATACCTTTATTGGTTTCCACCTTCTGAACTCGCAGGCATCATATAATAATAGGAAGGCAGTTGGAAGACTTTTCTCTTTATGAGTAAATAGCTATATTGATTAGTTTTTTTTTCCACACTGTATGTACTGTGAAATTCTTTCTAGAAAAAATAAAATGGAGAAACAGAATCCCATCACTTCTAACCTCCTACTGATGTTGCTATTAAACGAGCTGACAAGGACAGTGCAAAGAGTTGTCTTCAAAAGATGTGTGTGTCAAAGAGGGATTTTAGCTCAGTGACTCTAGAATAAACATTTAAGGAGAGAAAATGTAGTGGAGATAATTGTGCTTCTCCTAATACATCACATTATAGCATAAAGCTAAGAAACAAATGCCTCATGTTTTGAATGAAATGAGCATTGATTTCCCCAGTTAGAAACTACAAACCCCTGCATAAAGGCATGTTCAATTAGCTGAAAGGTTACAATCTCAAGTTAAAACTTAGAGCTTATGTCAGGTAGGTTGAAATACATGGTGCCGAAGTACATACTATTGTTGGATAGTTGGGGACTTTCCAACATCATGTTAAGTAAGAAAGTGTGTAGGCAGTGGCAGCAGAGAGGAATAGAATTCTTGATCTGCCCAGGACAAAGACAGACCTGCTGTTTAGTGAGTTACAAGGCAAAAATGCAACCTGCTCTTTCTGGACATTAACACTGAAAGCACAGTGCAGTGTAATGCTAGCTGAAACTCGGGATTTATATTTCACAGGAAACTTGACCATTTCAAAATTTGGTTTCATTCTGATTCAGAATGAATCATCTTTTTTTCCCAAAATTTTCCATAAAATGGAAATCCTGTAAAAGTTTCATTTCGTAGAGGCTAACACATGGTTCTTGTGAAACATACTCCTTGGAACCCCTGGAGCTGCTCATTAAAGTTAACATGATTCTTGTCGTTTTCACCACTGCCCATGGCTGAGTAGCAGCTGCGAAACTGGGCAGCTGACCCCTTGCTATTCAGTGGTGGGTAGCCATGAAACTGACAATCTTGTCAGTTTCAGTCAGCTGCTGCCAGTGCTTTCAGGATGGATGGTTCCAGGGAAACCCTGCCACCTTGATTGCCCTGGAGGCTTGGTGACTCCTGTGCTGGCTGACTCCTCAGGCTGACTGAATCCTCTGGGAAGCCAACTGGCCAAGGAGCTTTGGCATCCCCAGGAACTCCTAGAGTCTGGGAGCCTGGAAACATTGGGGGCTTTCAAGCTTCCAGGCAGCAGAGTAGCTTGGCTGCCCTAGGAGCTATGGCTCAAGTTAAGCTCTCAGGGTGAAGGCTTCCTGCCATCGAGACAGGAGTCTGGAAGACCTAGGTTGGGCTGTCAAGGTCCGCAGCTCTAGGGTAGCCCCACTATGCAGGCTGCTGCAGGCGAGGGTTTCCAGACTCCTGGGCCAGCTGATTCCCAGGACAGCTAGATTCCTAAGCTATGGGAATCAAGCATCCCAAAGAGCAAGCTGATCCAGGAGTCTTGCAGCTCTGGAGTCCCTGACTCTATGGTAGTCTGCATGTGTCATAAACAGATAGCTAAGGGTTAATGTTCTTTTACCTGTAAAGGGGTAACACCAGTAACCTGAAACACCTGACCAGAGGACCAATCAGGAAACAAGACTTTTTCAAATCTGGGTGGAGGGAAGTTTTGGGTGTGAGTTCTTTGTTCTTTGTCTTGGGTCTGACTCTCTCGGCTATGAGAGTGATTTTTCTATCTTCAGGTTTCTAATCTTCTGTTTCCAAGTTGTAAGTACAAAGATAGTAAGACAATAAGGTTTATATTGTTTTCTTTTGTATTTACATGTGTATAGTTGCTGGAATGTGTTAAATTGTATTCATTTTGGATAAGGCTGTTTGTTCATTTTTTTCTTTTAAGCAAATGACCCTGTATTTGTCACTTTAATACAGAGAGACTATTTTTATGTCCTTTTCTTTCTTTTTTATATAAAGCCTTCTTTTTAAGACTTGTTGGAGTTTTTTTCTTTAGTGGGGACTCCAGGGAATTGAGTCTGCAGCTCACCAGGGAATTGGTGGGAGGAAGAAGTCAGGGGGGAAAATCTCTTTTTGTTAGATTTACTAACCTGACTTTGCATACCCTCTGGGTGAGGGGGGAAGTACTTGTGGTTCCAGGACTGAAAACAGGAAGGGTGTTTAAATTCACGGAGCTTGCTTCTCTATATCTCTTCAGAAACCCAGGGAGGGAACACCCGGAGGGGGGAAGGGAAATGGTTTATTCCCCTTTGTTGTGAGACTCAAGGAATCTGAGTCTGGGGGTCCCCCAGGAAAGGTTTTGGGGAGACCACAGTGCGCCAGGCACTGTATAGATTCCTGGCTGGTGGCAGCTTTACCAGGTCCAAGCTGGTAACTAAGCTTGGAGGTTTTCATGCTAACACCCATATTTTGGACGCTAAGGTCCAAATCTGGGAAAAATGTTATGACAGCATGGTATGGCTGCCTCAAATCCACAAAGCATGGGTTTCCCAGCAGCCCACCTGGAGCCCTGCCTCTGGCTTGATGAAGTTTGTTGAACCCTATATGTTCCTATGAAACATTTTGGATTCAAATTTGTGATTTCTAGTAAAACTCTGTTTTGTTGGAAAATTTCCAACTGGCTCTAAGACAGTTTATTAAAAATTGGTAAGAAAATATGGATAAAGTTGGAGAGCTAGTTGTCGTCTTAGAATATGTAAAACGTGCCACTGAATTTGGTTCACAGGTTGGATCATTAGCTTCCCCCTCCTGGTCTGGGTACTGACAGAGAGTGTAATGTGAACACTGATCCATGCCCTCTGGAGAGCTATTGAAAACCGAGCAAAGTATGCTAGTCATCAAAAACTATAAGTATGTCACACAATTTAATCATTAAAGATATGATTGGACTATGTCACTACCACAGAAGTAGGCCTTGGTTTGAATGCAACCCTGTTCTACTGCTCTCCCTATATTTCCCCTTGTTGTATTTCCCCTCTCATCCCTTTGTTATATCCATTGTACTTTTCCTATGTGTGTGTGTTCACTCTGGGGGGTTTGAAACCTGGGGTGGAAGGGATTTCTCCTGCTGCATTCCTGCGTGTGCCTTCTGTTGGCCAGAGCTGCCTGCAGAGCAGACTCCATCTTGGCCATGGGGACGCTCAAGTTACACTTAAAGCAACTGGAACTATTTTCCATTAACATTTGTTGGTATAGGTTTTTAAATCATCTTATAAACTTTCAAATGTTTTTTACAATTAAGCTTCCAAATAGGGTAAATTTGTAAGCCCAATTATCACAGCAGTACCCTTTCAGAATATTGCTCTGGAGGTTCATGAGCACTTAACAATTTTGTGTGTGTAACTCTTTTAATGCAATTTTGCACAGTTACAAATATTTTTAACATTTGTTTTGGAATTCATCAGTCTGTAGCTTAAACCACCTTTTGCAGCCTTTGGAATACAGGAAAACACTGATTAGGAGGACTATTTGATTTTAAGCTTCTCCATTATTTCCTTTGTTTCCCTGAATCTAAAATTCATTTGCAAACTAAATTTTGTTTATCCAGTGCTCTCATTACTCCAGAGTATTGGTTGCCCATTGATATGTTTGCTAAGTGGAGTTTACCTCCACACAAAGCTATGCTTCTGTGACTGGGGCTACTCATGAAATACTGTGGTAGTCAGTGAATGCATGTGAAATTGTTTGCTTCTCCCGCACGCCCTGCAAATTCTCACAGGGAACCTTTTTCTCTCCTGGGAATATTATCTCCATTTGGCAAAATAATGCAACTGCTAAGGTTCCCATCCCTATTTTTCACTGTCAGACGTCATAAAAATGGTGTTGAATGCTGCCATTAGAATTGATCTGCCACAGTTTGGTCTTCTATTTGATTTTACCTTAGGATCTCGTAAAGCTTGTTCTTGTGTACAAAAGCAACTATTTCTGATAGCCTCTGGGTATTCAGAACTATTTTAGGATTGGATTTTTAGACTTGTTCTAAAATGTTATATACCTTTTATTTAAAATGGCATTCTGGAACCAGGCTAGCGCTTTTTTTTTTTTTCAAAAGGCGCTTGTTCATAAAAACGTCAGTTTAAGTCTTCTGTACAGCAGCAGTTTTAGTTAGTGTGTTAATGTCATGATCTGCTGATAGTCAAACAGCTCAAGAAATATGTTATTTCATTTGTGAAAGAGAGTAAATATAGAATGACAGGGATTGAAAATAAAGTACAAGGGTGGAATTTCTAAAGCAATTTTAAGACCAAGATTAATTAGTAAAACTACCAACACGTTTTATTTTATGACCATATGCTTGGGGTATTTCTCCGTGCTGAGGAATATTCCTGAGCTGGTATCTGAGAAACAGGGACCTCATTGAAATGCAAGTGGCTCTCTTTCTTGTACACAAAGACTCAGCTGTTGGCTATTCAGTCTCCATCATGTTTTAATACACTCATTATCTGCATAAAGTGGTACCACATTAAGGACAATGTAGTACAGACTGCCATAATAGCTGCTAGCTATATTTAAGAGGGCCAGCAGTGGCTCCTACTCCTAGAATACTATTTTCCCACCTCATGCAAATTTATGTTAACAGACTGGTGAGTTTCACTGCTGCTGTTTACTGTGGGCAACAGCAAAATTCAGTATCTGTTGCTAATTTGGAAGGTTATTGGCCAAGGCAGCAACAGACACTGGAGGTAACATAAAAACAGCCATACCAAAGGTCCATCCAGCCTAGGTGTGTATCATGACAGTGGCCAATGCCAGGTGCCCCAGAGGGAGTGAACCTAACAGGTAATGATCAAGTGATCTCTTTCCTGCTGTCCATCACCACCCTCTGACAAGCAGAGGCTAGGGACACCATTCCTTACCCATCCTGGCTAATTCACAGATGAGGATGATGCGGGGGGTGAGGGAAGTGCAGACCAGCTACTTCACACTCAGGATGTTGTGACTTGAATGGGGCCTTGGAAGAGAGTGAAAGGAATTCTCTGTACTGGCAGCCAGATGTGAAGCATGGTGGTGGTGGAGGACTTAAGTTTCATTGGGCACTTACTAACCAAAGGCTAATATCGAAAACAGTCTCCTGAGCAGGGTCCAGGAACAGTACAATGTTGTATCTAATACTGACAGAACAAGACATGTATTCATCTGGGGTATCACTATAGTAACTGATCTCCATAATGAATGCAATCCATATCCATTAATTTCCTTATGGTTTCGATCTCAAAGCCACGTAATGTCCTTGAATTCAGCTGGTTATGTATAAAACAGTCAATAAAGCTTGTGTAGCAAGACAGCTTTCTCTTTGCTACACCTCTTAAGATGCACCCTAGTTTTGTTTCCTCTAGCATTTCTCTGAAATAAATTAATGCACCAAAAGCTACTTTTGATTCAATATGTGTGAGAGCGCGTCTATGTGTTGAGGTAAATTCTCCCGCTTAAGTTGAAACTGTGTCCAGTTTTGGGGATACCTGCAATCATAAATGTAAATGTAGGAAATATGCAGATTTGTGCTTCCTGGAGTATGGCAGAATACTGGTGGCAGTTCCCACAGGGTATTATTTACAATGTTTCCTTTTTATAGCCAACAGAATAATTATGGTCCCTTTTTCCTTTATCCCTGGTGAAGCGGTTGTTTCTCCATGGGTGGTGAGAGTCTATTAATTAAAACAAAGTTGTTGGCACTATCGCTTACTTGAAATTATGTAAAAATTGTCCTGTTAAAACTAAATTTCCATTAAGAATTAAGCAGTGCAAAGAAATCTGTTTTTTATCATGGTGCACTACAGTTTACAAGCTAATAATATGGCTTTTTGTGTATCATGATAAATACAGAAATACCCTTTATATAAATATGCTAATAGTGAAGTGGCAGCATATTGTTGGCTCAGATGATGCTCTGTGTATTGAAAGAAGTTATAAATCTAATGCAAATTTTGCTTGTTGGAGCTATACAATGAGCATCCTGTCTCAGAAAATCCATTAGGAATGAAGAACTGTGATACCTTCATTGCATTACGGCAGTCCAGCTGATAGCACAGTCATTGGATAGAAATGTCAGGCTGCTGTAGCAAATTTGAAAATGCATTTGTTCCAGATGCTCCCCTTTCCCACCGCCAGCAAAAAAAAACAAACCACCACCACCAACAAAAACCACAATACATGTACCCCAACAGGTGCAGTTAGAGACATGTTCCCTTCAAGACTTTTCTTTTTCTAAGTGTAGGGGAACCCTGTGGAATCTCAGATGCTGTTGTGCGGTAACTCTTGGCAGATGCTGACTTTTTTTAATACTGAACTTTGTCAAAAAGTCCTCTCTGTTTCCAAGTGGTGCTCTGATCGAAGGGAAATCTTGTCTCCCGAAAAGCAGCTATTTCTGCTTATCGTTAATGTCCTGTTTTAAAACAGAATACCTCTAAAATGCTGATACTTTCACTTCAGCATGACAAACACTCGATGTGCCCTTTCATAAATTACACCCCTGGCAGAGGTTTCTGAGGTTTAAATAGAATAATTTTGGCTAGTGGCAATTTTAGTTTTATATGTGACTATTATGACAAGAACTTGGAATAAAGAATTTACTCCAATAAAACTTTTTGCTTGCAAATGGCATTGGGAAACAAAGCTGTGAATCAGAGTTTACACCATACTTTTCTTTGCTGCAGTTTAAAGTACCACAGAGTGTAGACAGTACATAAATTCAATATATTACTGTAGCACATCATAGCAACTGAGGTGTTTGTTTCATAATATTTGTATTTCATAATAGCCACTAAAGGCAGATCCTTACCAAAGACCTGGTTATGCTTTGGCTTTGAATAGGAAGAGTGATGATTATCTGTGGCAGTAGGGTTTGATGGATAAGTCACTGGACTGGGAATCAGGCCTTGAGTTTTATTCCTGGCCCTGGCACTCACTCACTATGTGACTTCAGGTGGCTTACATCCAGTTGTATTAGATTCAGCAATACATTTTTATTTTTTTTAAGCCTTCATGGTTCAGGGCAATACCCAACCGGTAACTTGTGGGGGTTAGAAACAAACTTTCATTAAAAGCAGACTATTCCATAATTATTTTTTTAGGAAGTTTCCTCTGAAGTATCTGGTACTGTCCACAGTTGAAGACTGGATACTGAACTAGATGGACCACTAGTCTGATCTAGCATGTGATCATTTCTGTGATCTCCTATAACATCTTTAATCACCCTTTTCCAGCCTATGCATTAGGGATATTGATATGTACTCCTTCTGTGAAGTGTTTTTAGGGGTGTGTTGATGGGAATCACTATGTGAATGCAAGTATAGATTTAACAAAGCACCTTTGCTCCTAGTATGGTCACTTCACTTTCTTCCCAGCATGAGGGTAAATGCGTTTAAACCAATTTCAGCAGCGTTAAACCGATATAACACACAACGAGGCTCTTTATATCGATATAAAGGGCTCTTTAAACTGGTTTCTGTACTCCTCCCCAACGAGAGGAGTAGCGCTGAAATCGGTATTACCATATCGAATTAGGGTTAGTGTGGCCGCAAATCGACGGTATTGGCCTCCGGGCGGTATCCCACAGTGCACCATTGTGACCGCTCTGGACAGAAATCTGAAATTGGATGCACTGGCCAAGTAGACAGGAAAAGCCCCGCGAACTTTTGAATTTCATTTCCTGTTTGCCCAACGTGGAGCTCTGATCAGCACGGGTGGCGATGCAGTCCCAAATCCAAAAAGAGCTCCAGCATGGACCGTACGGGAGATACTGGATCTGATTGCTGTATGAGGAGACAAATCTGTTCTATCAGAGCTGCGTTACAGAAGACGAAATGACAAAGCATTTGAAAAAATCTCCAGGCTGTGATAGACAGAGGCCACAGCACAGTGCTGTGTGACAAGCATAACAGAAAACCAAAGAATCAAATGGACGCTCATGGAGGGAGGGAGGGGGTACTGAGGGCTCCAGCTATCCCACAGTCCCCACAGTCTCCGAAAAGCATTTGCATTCTTGGCTGAGCTCCCAATGCCTGTAGGATCAAACACATTGTCCGGGGTGTTTCAGGGTATATGTTGTCAATTTATCCCCCTCGCCCCCCCTGTGAAAGAAAAGGGGAAAAAATCGTTTCTTGACTTTTTTATATATCACCCTATGTCTACTGCATGCTGCTGGTAGACTTGGTGCTGCGGCACCGAATAGCAGCATCCTCTCCACTCCCCTTCCCGGTGGCAGACGGTACTGTGCAAAAAGACTGATAGCCGTCCTCGTCATCATCCCGTGAGTGCTCCTGGCTGGCCTCAGGAGAGATCAGCTGGGGGCTCCTGAGTAAAAATAGGGATGACTCCCGGTCATTCCTGGCAGATGGTACAGAACGGCTGGTAACTGTCCTCATCATAGCAACTGAGGGCTGAGCTCCATCAGCCCTCCCCCATTTCATGTCTAAAGAAAAGATTCTGTACTGCCTGACTATCATAGCAGTGGGATGCTGGGCTCCTCCCCCACCCCCCACCGTTTAATGCCCTGCCTGGACTATCATAGCAGCTGGAAGCTGCCTCCTCCTCATTTTATCTCACTAAAAACTCAGTGTTTCTTATTCCTGCGTTCTTTGTTACTTCATCACACAAATGGGAGGACACTGCCACGGTAGCCCAGAAACGTTGGGGGAGGAGGGAAGCAATGGGTGGGGTTGTTGCAGGGACACCCCCTAGAATGGCATGCAGCTAATCATTTCTGCGGGATCTGACACAGAGCGGCTGTGCTCTCCGGTTCTCTGATAAATTGGTTCTCTAGTACACTTGCCCCATATTCTAGGCAGGACTGACTCTATTTTTAGATAAAACATAAAGGAGGGATTGACTCGGGGAGTCATTCCCATTTTTGTCTTTGCGCCCCCGGCCGACCTCAGCGAAGGCCAGCCAGGAGCACCCATGACAGCAGCAGACGGTACAGAATGACTGATAACTGTCATCTCATTGCCAATTTACAATGGCACAGCAGACAGTACAGAACGACTGATAACCATCTCTGCTACCTTGCAAAGGCAAATGAATGCAGCTGTGTATCACTGCAGTGCCGCCTCTGTCAGCGACATCCAGTACACATATGGTGACAGTGACAAAAGGCAAAATAAGCTCCATGATTGCCATGCTATGGCGTCTGCCAGGGCAATCCAGGGAAAAAGGGCCCAAAATGATTATCTGCCGTTGCTTTCACGGAGGAAGGATTGAGTGACGACATTTACCCAGAATCACCTGCGACACTGTTTTTGCATTGGGATCTCAACCCAGAATTCCAATGGGCGGGGGAGACTGCGGGAACTATGGGATAGCTACCCAGAGTGCAATGCTTCAGAAATCGACGCTAGCCTTGGTACATGGACGCACACCGCTGAATTATTGTGCTTTGTGTGGCCACGTGCACTCGACTTTATACAATCTGTTTTACAAAACCGGTTTATGTAAAATCGGAATAATCCCATAGTGTAGACATACCCTAAGTAACAAGAATTGTTATGTTTGGTAAATACGCCTCAATATAATGAGATGCCACTTTAGGATTGTCCTGAATGGACATGTAGAAATATTCATGTCTGATGTTTTAAGATTTCTGCAAGGTTTGCAAAGCATGAAGTGTTGTTGGCTGAGTTCAAAGGACCATTTTTGTTTAGTGGGTTCAATAAAGAAGCAATGCCATCCTATCTCTTGTATTCCAAAAGTGGTGCCTTATGTATAAGGCAAATAATCTACTGCACCTGCCTTGTGCTCCACAGCTGGAGGAAAATGACAGCACAGAAGAAAAATGCAGCATCAGATACACTCCATTTGTCTTTGACAGTGGCTGTGCCTTGAAAGTGTCCAAAATATAAATGTCCTTTTCCCCTTTAAATAAAAAATAAAAGTGTTTTTTTTTATAAACACCAAAGCATCTATTACAAATATTTTATTCTGCTGTCTTATAAATGCAGTTATAATTCTGGAAGCAACAGTACTTTCCAGAACAGTTTGATGTCAGATTACAATTAAGAATGCCCTAGTACTTCAGAGATGGCTGCTAAATGGATTACGATGGCAAATAAGCATTTTTAATACCATAAAATGTGCAGTAATTGGTCAAGTTGCAAAGTTAGAATTATTCATAATAATAGACACTGAGGGCGTGATTCTTCATGCTATCTTTTACACCAATCTGGCAGTGAAAAGGTGTCTTGAAGTGGAAATATAGTTTACGCTCTCAGTATGGCACTTTTACCTCACGGTAGTGATGTGAAGGGGCTGAAGTGTAAATGAAAAGCAGGCTTTTCAAATGGCATCACCTCTTTTTGTAATCTGCTAGGTAGGCCAGTCTCCTCCTTTTTTGTTTGGATGTATTTCCAGGGATTGCTCATAGGAAGAGTGATTCTGTGACTTGGATCTTTTTAGTTGTTTGTGTTGCACTCCGCATCTTTTCCAAATTTAGCATGGAGGAAATCGTGTGACTTGAGCCCTTCATGGATGTAGAGCAAGAAGAAATCAACTTTCCTCATGTTTTTCTGAATGAAAAGGGAAGTCCAACATTCATCCTCCTTTGACATTAGAAATGTAGCACTGTTATCGCTGTACTGGCTGATTAAAAACAAGAAAGATACAGCCTTTAACATGCCACTCTGTGCCAACTACCGAGAAATTCCAACAAGTTCTGATAAGAATACAGTGTTGTTTGAGATAAACTAGCATTATATTAACAATAACTTGGATTTATTTTTAATTCAGCAGTCTATAGACAGCTCACTTTGCATATTGCCTTTAAAGCAATCAGAATGGCCATTGCTAATTGTAGCTATGGAATAATGAATTTATAATCGGCTACTTAGTAGCTTGTGGCAAACCTTGCAGACAGGAGACTCAAGCTTAAATACTATACTATACTATACTATACTTTTTTTTTTAAAGTAGCAATCACAGCCATTTGTGTCAAAGCTCCATTTGAACATCCTAACCCCATTCAAGTACATGCCAGTCTTATCATTGACTTTGGTGGGACCAAGATTTCACTCTGATTATACAAATGAATTACTGTTGCATGCAACACATGGAAAATATTACCACTTAGTGTAGTTCTTTCTCAGATTGTTGCATCATGCTTTTTAGGTGCAATGCCATTTTGCATTCTTTGCTAAATGAGGTCTAAATAGAAAATAAAATCCACTGATAGAGAGAGAGTATATTAGGGAGAGAAAGCAGTTGTTCCTAATCATAACCTTATCTGTTGAAGCGACAGTTTCAATTCCATCTGACTCCTCTCCAGTTGTCAGTTTTTTTAATGTTGGATTAAGTAACATTTTTGTCATCTTATTCCCATAGCAACCCTATCTTTTTGATGTAAATCTGCTTGTCTCTTCTTTTATTATCTTCCCAAGCCTGTACATGAATAGCATACACAAGTGATGGAGAGCATAGTCTGGTGAGGAGAGGGCATAGCTTTTTCTGTAAGAGGAAATAAAGAGAAGAATATGTTATATGCATAATAAACTCAAGATGTTCTCCACAGGTCATTGTTTATTACATCATTTTCTCAGCAGAGTTCCTCACAAGAGTTAGAATATTCTACCTGTCTTAGCAAGATGTTGGAGCAACATTTAAATCTGTTCCAAAGAGCATGGGAGGCCAAAACCCCTACAGAGACTAAAATACAAACTTAATGGCCTGTAATAACATGGTTTATAAACTTATCCTGATGTCAGTTTGAATAAAAAGAAGTCTTAATTGGCCATGTAAGTGCTGCAGATGAAATTCAGAGACTCTCAGGTGAAACTTACCTTTTGAGAGTTTTAATTGGGTGCCTTGTTGGCACACTATTTTGTATGGACATAGCTATTTTGGGTTCCTCCACTTGTGCCCGGAGGCCTCTATTCAGACCTTAATTAGAACATGGTCTCAGCAGGGTGCCAAAGGATGCTAAAGGATGACGTCTTGAGTGAAATGCTGCATGAAGCTGGAAGGCATTTATTTCTGTGTGTTAGGAAAAGACGTAAGAGTCTCCAAGTTGACCAACTTTTGGCTTCTCTCGCGTGCTTTGAAGTAGAGAGGGGCCGGGCTGCAAACCTGTGATCCAGCTCCAACTCCCTCAGGTAATTTGGTCTAGCACTTTTGCTTTGAAATATTAAGGAGAGAGAGACAGCTGCAAGGTATTGGGACCCTGCTTCTAAGTTGCATCTCTCAGAAAGCACAGACCAGGGTGGAGGGAGAAGGTGGCTTTTAACCACCTCTGAACTCTAAGCCCCAAGTGTGACCTTAGAATTAGTCTACACTAGAAGGGCTTTGCCGATACAGTTATACCAGTATAGCTATACTGGCACACCCCCAGTGGAGACGCAGATTGGCATAGGGAGATATTTTGCTTGTATAGTTACATCACCTCCTTAAATGACATACGCTATGTCAGCAAATGGTTTGTGGCCTACCTGCCCTCCATATGAGGTTTGTATGTAAACATTTTGTTCTCTAGCTATAATGGAATTTGAACTTTATCCATAGTCTATTACCTAACTTCTACAGGTGACTACTTGCAATAAACCAGAGATGCAGTTTGGTTACCGCAGTATCCATGTTTGAATTAAGAAACAATTGTCTTTTCTAACTGAATTTTTGTTTATACGTTTTCCAGGTACATATTTTTGTTTGCTGCCTGGTGGCTGGATATCACCAAAGAATCCACCCTAGCCATTCTTTGTGTTGTGTGCATGATAGGTGTTCCTCAGTGGGGGAGGAATGGAACATTTATATAAAACACAGAATCTACAATATTGTTTTAATATGCTGTGTTCCCAGTGTAAGTATGTTCATGATGAAACTTTCTAAAGGTATCTTCTGAAGTGTAGCTTTGCCTCTCTAGATGGGATATGTATTGTGTATATACTAAATTCAGTTGCTGAGAATTTTAAAGAAATCAGTAGCCATTTTTTTGGCGGGACCTACAAAAAACCCTGTCTTCTCTTGTTAATATGAGCTGTAGCCTTCTCAATGGACTGATGTATTGATTAATCTCTTAGACTGCAATGGTCAGTAAAGGTTTCGTCCCCTGAGGTCTACAGCATCAGGCATATTGGTGTCAGTATCATTAGAATGAGAGAACCACTAGAAACGCACAAGAAACAATTGCATTGTATCACAAGTCCTTTACTAACCAATCCACTAAGCAGATAAACAATCACAAACACTGAAATACAGAAGCAGACAGAGGGATAGTGAAGTGTTTACACCTGTGACTGGAAACTCTTATCACTTTGTTGAGGGGAACCCCCAGAGTGTCAGTCATTATCTTCCTTCTCAACATCATCTCTGTTGTCATTATTATCGATGGCTATCATCCTACTGTCTTCCTGTGTGTTTTCCAAACCTGCCCAGCACACAGGCAAAGCAATACTTTTTTTCCCTAAGTTATGTTCATACCCACTAAGGCTCATACACTAGTTCCATCCCCTTTTTCCTTATCCGTACTCCCACGTTCCACTAATTTTGAGGCACCTGATTTTCCATAGGTTGCCACATTAGTTCCTTTTTTACTCATTAACATTGCATCAAATAGTTACTATAATAACATAAAGTGAAAATTCCCTAAAATGTTACCTCTGGTCATCTTGGGATATTAACTGATATATAGTGACACATTTTCTAAAACATCAGCAATTAACACATCTTTTCCTATAATTTTTCTGTTTACAGATACAGGGTGATTACTCGGTAAACTAGTTGTATCAACCTATTTCAGGCCTAAGGGCTTGTGCGGTTAAGCTGAATATTTTACAGGCCTGAGGACTGTGTAGCCCCTGTGTCGCAACATTCATATTTAAATTTCACCTTTATATCCTGAATATACTTGATGTCTTATACTCTGTGGCCAAGAATAAGTGATGGAATCTGATTTTTAAAGGGAGTTAAGTATTTGTGCATAAAGAGGAGAATGTTTGTGTTAACTGCTGCCAATATGGCCAGCACAGGAAACTTTCACATTATCCCAAGAGCTGTGCTTATGATGTTGATGATGCAGATACACAGGCAACTGTTTTAGTGGAAGACACATGGCTGACATTTTCAAATTTGTCCTGAGTGGTGGTGAAGCCCTGTTAGTACCCGGATATTAGACAGACAGGATGAGAAACGTAATATCTTTTATTGGACCAACTTCTGTTGGTGAAAGAGACAAACTTTTGAGCTATGCAGAGCTGTTCTTCAGGCTCAAACTTAGAATTTAGGTAGCTAAATCAGTGGCTTGATTTCTCACAAGTGCTTAGCACTATTGGCACTCAGTGAAGTCAATTAGAGCTGTGGGTGTCAGGACATCTGAACATCAAGCCATTCTTACTTAGGTGCTTAACTTCAGGCACCGAATTTATAGAATCTCTTCCCTGAAGTAATTAAATGGACACAACTATGTACCAATCATGCCGCAATAATGAATATGATCTAAGTAGCCAAATGAAATAAAGTTCCATCACATTTAAACATTCAGTTGTGGCAGGAAGAGATTAATATTATAGCAGCAGCAAAGAACAAGATCAGTTTTCTAAGGCGGTCATTTAGTCACGTCTCTGATCTCTGGGTTTTAAAACTATTTCGTTGTTCTTTGACTTTCTACTGTAGGATTCAAATTTTGATTGACATTAACAGCAGCCTTTTATCTTAGAAATCCCAGAAGGCCATGGATATTGGCTTTGCACGAGGCTGACTGCATGAACAAAAAAAGTGGGCTGGGGATGGAAGCCTTAAACCAGAACTCCATGGCCAAATGTTGGGGAACAAAAGGGTGGTGGAGAGTCTATGTAAACAAGATATCTTATAAATAGCAAATTCCCGTTTTTCTTAGTTAAATTGTACACTGCTAAAAATTCAACATTTCAGCGACCAATTGTGAGAAACCTTGAACTGATGAAGATGAGTGGTTTTCATGGCCTCTGTGCAAAGAAAACTGATTTAAACTCTCATTTTTTTGTTTCTGCTTTAGAATTTGAGATGGTCTTTTTTGCATTCAAAGCACTAAGCCAAAGAGGCATCGATCCTTTCACTTTGTCATTTCATACTGAGCTCTAGATTTAACCTTATTGTAAATTGACAACTGTCTCTGAATAACAACAGTATCTTAAAACAAAATAAGGAGACATGAATGGCCTGCTGCTCATTTCTATCCCCAGACAGCAGAGTACTTGTAATTCATGGATTATCATCCACTTCTCCATACATATGCGTCTCCGCTCTCAATTCCAACCTCAAAGCTCAACAAGCACTAAAACTAGCCTTTTTGTATTTGAATCGGGGTTTCTCTGCCCACTGAGAGGGCTGAGCAGCCCTGGCTTGTCATTGACCCTGCAAACTGCTTCACCAGATCACCCCATGCAGTAGCCTCCCTGTTGGCCTCAGAAGGAGTTTCTAATCTATTCTGTCCCCACCCCGGCTCCAGGCATGCTGGGGAATGGTGTCAGAGCTCTGTAGTCATTATTGTCCTAGTCCATGGGGTTGTGTCCTAGAGGTTCAGTCCAGAGTTCCAGGAGCTGGCAGGTGGGGCAAGGGGACAGGGGGTGGGAGTGTGGTTACAATGGGAAAATTTAACACCATCCCTGCCATATTGGTTAATCAGATTAGTACTTACTCAGATACCAAATCAGTGAAAATGGCAATATTGTGAATATTTACTTAAAATAACAAACTATATTCTCCAGTTGGGGAGTGTTGCATGTTGTTAACCTGTAAGTATTACAAAAACTCCTTTGGGGGGAAAAATAAGTCTAATACTTTTTCCTTTGCTAAGATTTCAAATTTCAACCAAAAAAAAGTCAGAAAATCAAAATCAAGAACCTTTTGTCTGCATCTAATATTAGTCTTAGTCATCTTCGGTCTTCATCCAAGAACCTAAATCCCAGAGTTACAGCAAGAGATAGTCCTGAATTGTGGAGTTCGGATCCAACACAGTGCTCAGATTCCAGCTTCCAATTTACCCCATTCAAGGCTCTGAACCATAGAGTTTGGGTCCAGAATTGCATTGGGTGCCACAGTGATAGATATAAGAACCTGAATGGAACAGCATATCTAATTAGTGCACATCTGAAAAGAAAAATTAGTGATGATCATGGTGCTGCAAGCAATGAGAGCATGTCCTGCTGTGCAACTAGAGAAAGTAACATTTCCCCCCAGCTTAATAGTGCAGCTAAAAACATAAAATGTATCTTTTTGCCTTTGAACATAGTGGTTTTGATGTGAAACTGCATTTCTTTGACCATCTACAAATATGATTTTTTTTCTTCATTGACCAGGTGCAACATCATCCTTAAATTCCGTAAGTTTCCAAAAGAAGGGGAAAAAAGTAACTCTTTAGCTAAATGACTGAGTGTTTTACGTTTAGAGTGAAATGTTGTCCCTGGGCATTGGTAGCACAATGATTTAACTTCTCATCTAAATGACTTCTGAGATGGTGGGGGAGAAATTGGCAGCACCAGTGTTTGCTTTATTAGAAGCAGGTTTCCATTTTGTTTTGGTACACATCAAGTAGCATATATTTAATTACTGTATCTTAGATTTGCTAAAGAAATCTTAAGAAACTGTCTTCTCTCTGTGGACCCTGAAGAGCCCACCCCCCTTTTGCAAGAGTTGGCATGGTTTCTGATATCCTCTGCCAGAATTTCCTCTCTGTACCACCCTGGTGGTGCTACGCTGTCTCTTCTTCAAACCAAATCTGACAGGATTTCAGGGGTGTCACTTGTGAAGCATTTGAGATTTTTCAGGATCAAAGTCCTTGTGTACATGTATGTGATGTGCTGCCAATATCTTAAGAAGGGTCCCTCTCTGTACATTCTGCCTGAAGCTGCATGGAAAATGGTAAAGGATTTCTGCTGAAACATTTTGAAAGAAAAATACAGATTTTCTTTTCTAATATTTTTGTAAAGCTTTTGAAAATGAAGAAAAAAACAGTTTTTAATTGAAAATCTGGAACATTTCTAAAGCAATACATTTTTTTAATTTAGGAACACAAGCCATTTTTCCTTCAAACAATTTTTTCAGCACATTTCAAGTCATTCTATTTCTTTCTGCAGCGATCTCTATGCCACAAGGTGAGTTTGTGCACTTACAGAGGGATGAGGCAATTATAATGAAGGAGGGAGGTATTCATTGGGCTAACCAGTGTGTTGAGCTGAAGTTTGCTGGAAATAACCATTCACTGCTCCTGAAAAAATATGGCACTTGGTTGTCATTTACACTAAGGCCCCACTACACTGTTCTGGCAGTATAAGGGGGCTGAAAGTGAGAGTTAATTGGTTACTCACTGTGACCTTGCATTCACGAGGATAGTGAACATATGGTAACTAATGAGGTAAAATCCTAGGGGAGATGAGGCAGGTTGTAATTTTAACACAAGTTAGCAGCTCAGGCTAAATCTGCAGCCTTTACTTCAACCTGCTAACTTGTGTTAAAACTACAGACTTCCTCGTCTCCACTCAGATTTTACCTCATGTTAGCTACCACAAGTTTTTGCACTAGCGAAGACGTGACCTTTAAGGCCAGTTTACAGTGCCAGAGCAATATATAAGGGCCAGAATTTAAGGAGAATCTGGCCCATGGAGTGCATTGGCAATACAGCCCATGTATTTGAAGTGGAGTTGGAGGATGGACTTTGTTGGGGGAGTTAGGAGAAGGGAACCTAAAAGTTCTCTTTCTGGTGGATGTTTCTTCTTTGAGTGTGTGCTCATGTCCATTCCATTCGTGTGTGCGCACTCATGTGCATGGTTGTTGGAGATTTTTGCCTTAGCGGTATCTGTAGGGTTGGCTGTGGTGCCCTCTGGAGCACTGTGCTCATGTGGTGATATATTGGATGCTGCCAGCCCTACACCCTCTCAGTTCCTTTTTACTGCCCATGGTGGTTAGTCAGAGCACTGCCTTTCATAGAATCACAGAGTTGGAAGGGAGCTTAAGAAATCATCTAGCCCAACTCCCAGACAGATTTTTACCCTAGTTCCCTAAATGGCCCCCTCAAGGATTGAACTCTCAACCCTGGATTTAGCAGGCCAATGCTCAAACCACTGAGCTATCCCTTCCTACCCATTAGTAAGCGTTAGCGGTTTTTACTCCTATGAACTTCGTGCCTTAGGGCCTTTTGTAAATAATTTGTTCTGATCAAAGAGTTTGAAGACCTTTATACCCACCCAATCCCAGACTCATTGGTTGTGTCTGCGGCCAATGAGAAGGACAAGCAAGGTCACACCGCCTCAACTACCAAGAACAAAGAGGCCAAAAAGCTCTGTCTCTTTGGGAGCAAAATGTATTCAACTGCCAGCTTACAATTGCGGGTGGTGAATCATCAAGCCTTGTTGGGCAGATTTCACTTTAATCTCCGGGATGGTCTCAAAAAGTTCCAGGAATCCCTCCCACAGGATATGGCCCAGGAGTTTGGCACCGTGGCGGCCAGATGCTCCCTGCAAATGGCATGACGTTCATAAACCCTTCCAGCCGCCCCTGCCACCAACACCCTGGCAGCCCCGTCAGGGCCCTGTGAGAAGAAAGAACACTAGTTTAGCCATCGATGCCCTTCTTCTTCCTGCTTGCCTGTGCGACCTGGGCCTGCTAAACATGTAGGGGGCCAAAAGTGCTTATTTCGAGGGTGAGCTCGAGAGCAATGCCTCGGTGAGCTACCTGGATCCTCCCCGTTTCTTCCTCTACCATCTCCACCTCTGCCATTCAACTTGGACCTCTGGGTCCTGGATGTAGTATCTCGGGGCTATACCCTGCAATTTATGGCCACCCCTGCCTCCCACTCACCCTTTTCCCCATCCCTCCTCAGGGACCCTTCTCACAAGTATCTCCTCGTTCAGGAAGTCAAAAAGCTCATGTGCCTGGGGACTGTGGAAGAGGTTCCTCAGGGTATGGAAGGAAAAGGATTCTACTCCCCCTACTTCCTAATCCCGAAGACAAAAAGAGGCCTAAGACCCATCCTGGACCTGCGTTGCCTCAACAAGTCTCTCAAGAAATTGAAGTTCTACATGGTCTCCCTGGCTTCCATCATCCCCTCCCTGGATCCGAGAGACTGGTACATCGCTGGTACATTGCTCTCGCTTACTTTCATGTCTCCATATTCCCGGGTCAAAGGTATTTCCTGTGTTTCTAGTGGCCGGGCATGATTTCTAATACACAGCACTGTCCTTGGGCCTGTTCTGAGCACTCAGGGTGTTCACAGAGTGCATGGTGCCAGTGGCAGCTTACCTGAGATGTCGAGGGGGGTCCAGATTTCCCTATATCTTGATGACTTGCTCCTCAAGGGCAGGTCTCCAGGGCAGGTGCAGAGGAGCCTTGATCTGGTGCGTTCCACCTGCTGCGACCTGGGCCTGTTGATAAACACAGAAAAGCCCACGTTAACACCAGTTCAATGCATAGAGTTTATTGGAGCGGTTCTCGATTCCACATGGGCTGGGCCTTCCTTCCAGAAGTGCATTTTCAGGCCATATCAGACCTGATCTTCCACATAAGGAGCCATCCACTCACCATCGCCCACACCCGTCTGCGACAGATGTGCCACATGGCTGCATGCATATATGTGGTCAGCCATGCTCGACTTCATCTGTGGCCTTTGCAAGTGTGGCTGGCTCCGTCTATATCCCCAGCAGGCATGCCCTGGACCAAGGGGTCATGAACCATATCCTTTTGTCCCTGGACTGGTGGCTGGATCCCAAGTCGGTGGTGCAAGGAGTTCCCTTTGCGATCCAGTCCCCATTGCTTACCCTGGTTTCAAACACGTCGGATCTGGGCTGGGGAGCCCACTTGAGTGGGCTCAGCACCCAGTACTGTTGGTTTCGACATGACCTAGCCCTGTATATCAACATCAGGGAGCTCAGGGTGGCACGCCTGGTGTACCAGGCTTTCTTGCTCACCTAAAAGGCAAGGTGGTGCAGGTCCTGATGGACAATACCGCTGTGATGTACTACATCAACAGGTAGGGCGGTGCCAGGTCTTCGGCTCTGTGTCAGGAGGTGCTCAGCCTCTGGGACTTGTGTGTGTGGCATGCCATTCATCTGGTAGCCACCCACCTACCTGGAACTAAAAATGTCTTGGCAGATCACTTCAGCAGGACCTTCTTGTGTCACCACAAATGGTTGCTCCATCCAGAGGTGGTCAACCTGATCTTCCATTGGGCAGGGATAAGGACTCCCTGTCAGACGCCGTCTTGATTCCATGGTCAGGAGAGCTAATGTATGCCTTTCCGCCAGTACTGTTGATCCACAAGGTCCTGCTAAAGGTGAAACAAGACAAGGTGAACGTCATTCTGATAGCCCCAGCGTGGCCTTACCAACACTGGTTCGGCATGCTGCTGAGTCTTTCAGCAGCCACCCCACTGCACCTGCCTCTTTGGTTTGATCTGCTGCCACATGATCACGGCAATCTGTTACTCCCGAAACTAGTGTCGCTGCACTTGACGGCTTGGCTACTGCGTGGCTAAATCTGGACAAACAGGTGTGCTCCACTGGTGGCCTACAGGTCCTGCTGGGCATCAGAAAACCTTTCATCAGGGCTACCTATTTGGCAAAGTGGAAGCAGTTCATGTGTTGGGCCTCAGATTGGCACATTTGGGCTGAAAAGGCTCCTCTGCAGGACATCCTAGACTATCTGCTGCACATTAAGCTCCAGGACCTGTTTCTCTCTTCGGTCAAGGTGCACCTGGTGCCCATTTTGGTGTTCTACTCTCTTTTTCAAGGCAGGACTGTCTTCGCCCATCCTATGACAGTGCGGTTCTTAAAAGTTCTGGAGCACCTCTGCCTGCATGTTCCCCCTTAGGACCTGAATCTTGTGCTGTCAAGACTCGTGGGTCTTCCCTTCTACTCTCTGGCTTCCTCCTCCTTCCTGCTTCTCTCCTGGAAGGTTTCTTTCTTGGTTGTGTTAACTTCAGCCCTCAGGGTATCCGAGATCAGGGCACTCACCTTGAAGCCACCATATAAGGTCATCTACAAGGACAAGGTCCAGTTATGCCCGCACATGGCTTTCCTACCCAAGGTTGTTTCCCAGTTTTATAGTGGCCAGAATTTACTTACCGGTCTTTTGTCCCAGGTCTCATGTGGCGGCTGACTAACACAGGCTGCATATCCTAGACGTCAGATGGGCGCTGGCCTTCTACATAGATAGAACAAAGTGGTCCCGTAAGTCGATGCAGTTCGTTGCTGTCGCAGTCAGGATGAAGGGTTCTTCAGTATCTACCCAGAGAATATCATTGTGGATCAAGGCCAGTATCCAATACTGTTATGAGCTGGCCAAGGTGCCCCACCAGTGATCATGACGGCCCACTCAACTAAGGTGCTGGCGTCATCAGCAGCCTTCCTGCAGCAGGTGCTGATCCAAGAAATCTGTTGGGCTGCTATCTGGTCGTCCATCCATACCCAGCAAGCTCGGGATGATGCTGGCCTTGGCAGAGCAGTGCTGCAAGGTGTAAGACCATGAACTCTGAGCCCGTCACCATTGATACTGCTTGAGTCACCTAGAATGGAATCCACATGAACAAGAACTCGAAAAAGAAAAAACGATTAGCTTTTCTAACTGTTCTTCAAAATATGTTGCTCATGTCCATTCCATTGCCCTCCCTCCTGCCCCTCTATTGAATTGTCAGCAGGAAGGAACTGAGAGGGCATAAGGCTGGCAGCACCTAATAACCGCCACATGAGCGTGGCACTCCAGAGGGTGCCACAGCCAACCACACAGTTACTGCTAAGGCAAAAATCTCCGATGACCGTGCATGTGGGTGCGCACACACCTAGAATGGAATGGACATGAACAGTACATCCTGAAGAACAACAATTATGAAAAGTAGGTAACTGTTGGGTTTTTTTTAAACACTTCGTGGACTCCAGTCCATTTCAAAGGTAAGTATTTTATGCTTCAGAAGAGCCACTGAACCCTAGGAATGGATTAATACCCAAAGATACCTCTAGCTAAACCAGGGAAATAATTTCAATTTCTATTTTATTGCCAGAATAGTATGAGTGGGCCCATCCAGCACACCTCAGATAAATATAAGATAGTCATTCGGTGACAGCTGTATTAATATAATGTTTAGGGTCTTCTCCAAAGCCCATTGAAGTTAATAGAAGTCTTTCCTTTAAATTCAATAGGCTTTGGAGCAGACCCCGTTACAAATCATAAACTCAACAAATTTTAAAAGCTAAAATTGCAGCAACAACATATCAACTCATCTCCACTGCATTTTCTTCTACACTGATTCACACTCCTGCAATTTAAAAGTGACTGATGGGGATTTGCGTAAACTTTCTAAAAATATTCGCTTTGAACTTTTTCCCGACATGGAAAATATTTCTACAGAAAAGGTGAACGTTACCAATAATTGTGGCTGTAAAAACAATGACAACTGTTTTGTGTCTCTATAGTAGCTGTAGGAAGGACTAAGAGTGATTTTCATTGATGCTCTGTCTCTCTTTTGCTTGCCTTATATATGGCTGCTTTGGGATCCTGATTTGCTCCTGACATGTTTTGCTTTATTGTCTCGATGCTTGTTACCTTTCGAACCACTCTATAACCACATAGACATTTTAATACCAAAGAGAGAGAACTTGCAAGACTGTTCGGTTAAATTGGATTGGTCATGTTTTATTTTTTTATCAACAATGCATAACATAAATGTTAATAGGATTTCCAGTGTAGTGAAAGGAAAAGGAGAACTACTCGCACAGACTCTGAATTGCCAGGAGTGTCATTTAATAAACAAGTGAGCTCTCACTGCTTATGACAGAAGATGCAATACATGGTGTTTATTTTCCTATGTTATTACCTGCCTCAGCGCTGTGTACAAAGACATCTTCATTCTTTTTTATGAACCAGTATTTTTTTTGGTTAAATTATAGATAAACAATATACTTTTGAGGCTTAAGCCACCCTGCATGGAGCACTTCGGCAAACCCTGGAGATCAATCATTTCATACTTCATCCATCACTTAAGATTTCTGTTTAGATACCAGTAGAAAGATTTGAAATCCTATGGGTTTGTTTGTTTGTTTGTTTGTTTGTTTTCATATAAACTCCTCCTCAATAATGCTGCCTTTAAACTTGTTTTTTGAACAGAATACAAAAGGAACAAATGTGTATTTCTGAACATTTTTTTCCCCCCAAGCTTCTGTTTTGGAATAGTTAGATGCTGAAAGTTTTCTAATCTGTGTAGTTGTTTGATCATGTGTAACCCCAGACTCAGCCCCATTTATTCATCCATTGGAGAGTGTGCACATTGGGTACATCGTGGTACATTAAAGGTTTGCCAAAGCCTGCCACAGCTGTCATCTCTTTGACCTGGCAGTAAACTAAAAGTCTTCATATAAGTTTGCTTTCATTCAAGTATAATACTATTACTGCAGAAGTGGACAGAATACAATTCTCTAAAGATCTTGTCTCATTCCCTTCTGATCTAAAGAGGTTAATGTGCTCAAATCATCCTATCATTTTGTTTTTCCATTCTCTGTCACTGCAAGAGGAGTAAAGAGAGAAAAAGAAATGTATTGAATAATCTGTTACTATCAGCATGGGGGATGAAGGGGAGTGGAGAAAATGACTGGCTGCTGGGTATAAGGCCTGTTTCTCTTCTACCACCCCCACCCCACATAGGTAATCACCCTTCCTCGATTCAGTAGCAGAAGACTGATCTAAATCCTCCCTTCCCCTTCTTCCCACTGTGAACTACCAAAGCAAAGTCTGACTTAAACAGTGTTGTGCATATTAGTGTTCATTAAGCCATGTTTACTCAAAAGATTTCCTAATCACATATATGTGTATATATAAAATGTTCTACTTATGTCTTTAAAGAACTGAGAACTCTGCCTTGCATGCACAGATATCTGATTTGTAACAGTACTTTGCAGAAAGATTTCTAATCCTGTAAGTGCTCCCTGTTCCGCTGATGCTTAGAAAAGTCTGGTGCAATGGGCACACGACTAAGCCACGTGACTTTTATATGCTCCCCTTTTATACACATTCATGACCCACCATTCCAGGAGAAACTTCTTACAGAAACAGAACTTCTTGCGTTGCTCTTGCTGGAGTTACTGCTGTGTTGGGACCTTGGAAACCTGATGAGAAATTGAGAGATTGAAGAGAATAAGAAAGTTTATAGCTGAGAGGCAGGAATTGGCCTCTTGGGCCATCTGTCCCAACTCCCTGCATGAAAGAAGGCAGCTATCCTCTTTGTCTAGCATGATTGCTCTTTATGAATGGATGGTTTTTATTTTACAATGTTATTCTTTTTCAAGTGCTTATTTATTGATTCCTTGTATTATATGTTTCATTCAGTAATGAAGTTAATCTAACAAGTCAGTCATTCCTTGGGCTTTTCTTTTTAAAGATTGGCTCTGTGGTGCAGTTTCTTTTCACCTACCTTTTTCTCTCTGAATTCTAACATGATTGCTAGCAACCCTGCAGATTTCCGCACTAATTTACGGAGAACCTTAGATCTGTATCATCTGCTCCTTTTGATTTATGAATATTTAATTTTACCAGGTGTTCTTTTTTCTGCATTCTCTTACCAATCACTTGCCTCGCTTTGCACAAATAATCAATTATATACCATTCCCAAACAATTTTCTTTCTCATTATCCCTTTTATTAACAAATAGAACAAAATAGATGTGCAGCTATTCCTAAAGTACTCACTCCGTAATTAACACACACACACATACACCCTATCCATATATTTTCTTTGATTGCATGTGCTTATGAAGACATTTCCTATTACCCCAGTTTTAATACTACAAGTTTGCTTTGCTTAGAGCATATGCTACTGCCTATTTGCCCTTCTTAACTTCATGTGTTGTGTTAGTCTTCCTTTCCCTTTCATTTTACAGCTACTGTAACCCTTCTTGAAATTACATTGTCCTGCTCTTGACCTTCCTGTGTTTTGCTTTTACGTTTGTTTTTTAGGATACAGCAAAATTAATATTGTATTATGTTTTTAATTGTCTGTCCCTCGTGACAGACAATTCCTGCGGTTCCTCTCATACTGAGCAGGATTACTATTGCAACAACACATCATCAGTAGGGTAAAACTAACCTGTCTCACGATGGTCTAATCCCAGCTCATGTTCCCTTTTAGTGGTGAACAATCCAACATGTGATGAATTCTCCTTACCGTTTGGTAATTTTGACCATAGTTTGCTCTGCCAACTCGTTTGCCTGATTTTTTTCAAATATGTGACTGGTTGAAGTAGAACACCCTCTGTGTGACTGCTTACCACAAGCTCATTCCTTGATATTGTAAACTGAATTCAGAGTCACCTGTTCCCAGGGCCCTCTTTCCTCTTAGGTCCATGACTGACTCCTTTGGGCCAATACTAGATCCACTTGTGTTCTGTTTTGTTATGCCCCCATCATTGTCATGCTAGAAAAATCAAAATGCTTTGCTGTAAATCTTCCCCAACAAACACTCAGTGATATAAAATTTCTCATGAGCCTTAAAGTCTGAACCCTCTGGCAGCTTGTGAGCTATTTCATTAGTGCTTCACTTCACCATCTACTTATGCTGCCATCACTGTACTTCCTGAGCTCGTCCTTAGTCCATAGAGGCATTTAAAAACAAAAGAAATAACCGTTTCATGCTCTTGACTTAGATTTTTTTGGAAGGTGGGAATTTGACTAGTTAGAAACAGTGTATTGTATTGGTGCTGTATGTGTGCCAGAAGACTGTCAGAGCTGTTTGAGTGTGAGTTAGCTCACTATCAAAACTTGTTTGTTTTTTTAAGGTATTGGTTATAGAAAAGATCAAGTGTTTGGGAAAGAGAAAAATGTTGTTTTTTTTATGGTTTATGGGACCTTGCCTTGTGACTCTTTCCAGACACAGAGCAACAGGCTGATTCATGCTTTTTGTATTTCAATTGGGATTTATCATCCACGTAAGTATTACATTGTTTGATCTTAAATGTAGCTGGATTGTATCTGGGCTAGAGCAACAATTATTATTAGGAGGTGGTTTTTGTGACCAGACGGTCTGGAAACTACATTACAAGGACCAGGAGGCATTTTATTATTTCTGTCTTAAGAGGAGTGGGAGTAGGTATACAGCAGAGGAAATGAAATCCTTGCCCCATTTAAGTCAATGAGAGCTTCGATATTGACTTCAGTGGAACTTGGATTTCATGTTTCAGGCATTTTCTTACATGCTATGTGTGCAGAAAGGGTACAGTGCAGTTGTTTGAAAGGATAAAGGATAACTTTTACATAGCTGTAGACACTACAAGGAAAGCTCTGCTACAGGTAAGCAACATCATGTCCACTTTAGATCATGGTTAGTGTCCTTGTGAAAGTGCACCATGGAATCTGTCCTGAGAACTTCAGCAGCCAGATAGGTGTGTCCTAGTCACGTAGGGTGCCTGTTTGCTTACCCCTATGGCATGTATTTACTCTAAACTAGTGGTTCTCAACCAATTTACCATTGTGGGCCACATCCAATACTACCTATATGGGCCTGATGATGTCACACGTGTGGCAGCTGTGTGCTGATTGGGCCTCAGGTTGAGAATCACTGCTCTAAAAAAAGTGATTTTTATTGACTGCTGTGTTTCTACTAATGAGAGAGAAGCAAACGCAAAACAAAGTTGCTTATAGTAAAATCATATTTTGTCTGGGGTTAATGGGATAGTTGGTCTAGGTGTGAATAAGGCTTTCTGAGTTTGTTAAAAGAAGTGTCAATTGCAAGGCCCCTGTTTACTATGTTTTCTGAAAGGACCAACCAGGAGATAAAGCCAGTGCTAGGTAAGGATAGTAATGTGTTTACCATCCCTGCAGGAACATACATCTGCATGAGGAGCAAGGTAATTTGACATCTTACACTGAATATTCAGACTTTTAAAAACCAGTTAGCTACACTCAGCAGCAGGGGAGAAGGGGAAAGGCTCCTGGATGAAACAGAGAACTGCCTCTTCTAGCAGCAGAATATGATAGGTACAAATCATATGCTCCCTTTGCTAAGCAACTACCTTCTGTACTAAGATTTTAAGCCTTTGTTTTATTTTTTGCAAGATAATATTTATCAATCTTATCTATTTTAGCATTATAGATTTATCATATTTAAGAAGAGTTGTCACTTCTCTCGTTTCAGAATTTGTGTTTGAAGCCTTTAACTTGCCAAATGCTAGAGTATTTTTCAGCTTTACTTGAAAGGTTAGCTTATAAAATACCATAGGTGCTGGTAGCCTGTGTAACCTTCATTTGGCCCTCTTATGTGTATCTTTAATTACATAATCACATACTGTACTATTTTTTCCACAGGACCCCTGCCTCATTCAATGCACAGGATGGGCAGTGCTCACTTAATGAACAGCTATACAATATTTAGTTTTATCCTCACTGGTCAATATGTGGCTCCATATCTTATTAACTGTACACTATTCAAACCCTGCTCTTAAGACAGAATCAATAATTTCCTTAGTGATCAAACTAGATTGTTTATTGTTTTTACTTTTTAAAATATGATTTTGGTAATTTCTTTTTTTAACATGTAAACACGTGGAAGTAATCTGTGTTGCACCTTTGTTAACCAAAGTCGCTTGTTCTGCCCATTTAATGGCATAGATTATCTATGACACCTGTTGGTCATCTGCCAATTAAATCATGGCAATAAACTCATTTCTGTTCAAAACCCTCGCAACACACTGCTTTTCTGAAAACTTTGGTAAGAGAAAAATATTGTGTAGTCCACATGGCGTAGCCAACTCACACTAGTGGAATGTTAAAGAACAAAAATATATTCTGCCTTTTTTTAATATGCTCCTTCACTTCTGTTAAGTTACAATTTAGCTGTACTACTTGATAGAAATAGATCATTTTCCTTATCTAGCCTGTCCTTTTGAGCCTGTTAGTGCAGTCTAATTCCATCTAGTAACCTAAGAGATTTATATTCATAACTGGTTGCTGCAATTTCTCAGACTACGTATTATGCTTTTGAGACATCTTTGTAGTCAACTTAGATACTGCAGCATTTATACCAGACCTTCCTGTTCCTTTTGTTAAGGGAACCTGAAGAGTATTAATTCTCCATCTGAGAAATGTTACATTTTAACATAATATTAGTGATTACTTTTGTTTCAATACTATGTTTTTGTACAATATGCTATTTTCAGGTGGTTCAGTGTGAGTTGTGTTTTTCAAATGTAAAACTCATGTAACATGTTGACAATTGTCATGTAATAGGTAATTAGCAAAGCAAAAGTCTTAGACTCCTTCCAAACCAAAAAAGCATGATTCCATGGGAAAAACTGTTATACCCAGATGCCAAACGTACTGGCATGTCACACAAAGTTAGACAGAAAATTAAAAGCTCTAATTTGCTTTGAAATCCACTATGAAATACTTATACTCTTCATAATATTAAATTATTATTTTATTGTATCAGAGGGGTAGCTGTGTTAGTCTGGATCTGTAAAAGCAGCAGAGTCCTGTGGCACCTTATAGACTAACAGACATATTGGAGCATGAGCTTTCATGGGTGAATACCCACATGACGTGCCTCCGACGAAGTGGGTATTCACCCATGAAAGGACTGTTTGCTGCTCTTATTTTCTTGACTCCTGTTTGTAACATACCAGCTGTTTAGATTTCTTGTTTCAAAAATATTCTCTCTCAGGCTTTCTTGTATTTATTATGGTTGAGTAAATAATTTCAAGGAATAATTTATCTGACAAATTCATCTTCTTCTAAGGTTTCAGGATATCTCTGAGAAGATAATTTTCTCAATGTAAAAAAAATTGATTAATGTTAAATGTTTAAGCTCTATAGGTTGATTGCAAGCATTTTATGTGAGCTGCATTACTTTACCTCACCCGCCTTGTCAATGATAGTTATCTCTTTTATTGGACCAACTTCTGTTAGTGAACGAGACAAGCTTTCAAGTTATACAGAGCTCTTTCAGGTCTAGGAAAGGTACTCTGAGGCTTTCTCTATACTACCAAGTTTTGTTACCAAAAACTACCTTTTGGAGACAAAACAGTGAATGTGTACACACTGTGATGCAACTTTTGTTGGGGAAAAATGCCCAGTCTCGGCAACAAAATACTTCTACCCCCACGAGAGACTTTTTTTGCTTTGCTTTGTTATCAACAAAGAGCCAGTGTAGACACCACCTCTGCTTTAAGTGCTTTATTTGGCCTCCAAGAAGTGTTCCACAATGCCCATCCTGACCGCTCTGATCAGCAGCTTGAGCTCCACTGCGCTGCAGCCAGATAAACTACAATCCACCCATCCCCTTGCAAACCCCGGGAATTTTAAATTTCATTTCCTGCTTGCTGGCTCGGCGTGGGTAGGCCTCATCGTGTTTTTCCAGGTGACCTTGGCTGGCTGTTGCACCAAACACTCTCCTGCCTGGACCACAGCAGAGCTGCTGGATCTGATCAGTATATGGGGAGAGGAGTCTGTACGGCCCCAGCTGCGCTGGACCCATAGGAACTGGGATACCTATGGGCACATTTTTTGAGGCTTGTGCAAAAAGGGCTGTGATTGGGACACGCTGCAGTGCAGAGTGAAGATAAAGGAGCTGAGGCAGGCGTACCATAAGGCAAGGGAGGCAAACTATCACTCCGGTACTGGACCTAAGACCTGCCATTTCTATAAGGAGCTGGACGGTATCCTCAGTGGTGACGAAGTGGGTATTCACCCACGAAAGCTCATGCTCCAAAATGTCTGTTAGTCTATAAGGTGCCACAGGATTCTTTGCTGCTTTTACAGAAATGCACATGTCTTTAATAATGCTGCAAAGTGAGTAGGTCTGGGCTCGACCTCCACTGCAGCACATGCACAATTCTTTACCAGCCCCCCTCCACTCCGCCCACACTTTCCTTTCTACTACTGGGACTCCTCAGTTTCCCCATCACTCCACCTCCTCGCAACTTTCAGAATGACAGCTGAACCTACACACAGTTGTGAGGGTCTGTCCTTTCTCAGTCCCTCCTTTCCCAGCAAGTATCTGTGTTTTGGTGAGTGTCACTGTGCTTTTTCTTGATCAATAAAGGCAAAGTTTTATACTGGGAAATCATCTTTATTTTGTTTTTTACGAATTCACACTGCAATCACTGTGAGTACGTGTACAGGCATTTTAATCATTTCCTTACTGCAATATGTGGCCCCAAATGTCAACATAGAGAAAAAAACGTGGAATGCACCATGGAAGCTACTCTGAGAAAGATGTACGTTGCTGCTGCTCATTCTCAAAGTGCTTTCTCAAAGCCTCTTTGATTTCAACTGCCGCCCTGTGAGCTTCTCTGACAGCCTGGTATCTGGCTGCTCAAACTCAGCAGCCAAGTGCTCTGCCTCAGCGCTCCATCCCAGAGCAAACATTTCACCCTGAGATTCACAGAGATTATGTAAAGTGCAGCATGTGGCTATGACCATGGGAATATTCTCTTTGTTAAGGTCTAACCTGCCATAAAGGCAATTCCAGCATGCCTTTTATCTGCCAGAGGCACATTCAGCTGTCATTTGGCACCTACTCAGCCTCTTGTAAGGCTCCTTAGTGCTGTCCAGGTGTCCCGTATAAGATTTCATGAGCTAGGGCTGTAAGGGGTAACCCAGGTCTCCCAGGATCACTATGGGCATTTTCACATTCCCCCACTGTAATCTTGTGGTCTGGAAAGAATTCCCTGCTTGCAGCTTTCTGTACAGGCTGGTGTTCCTGAAGACGTGTGCATCATGCACCTTTCCAGACCACCTTATGATGATGTTTATGAAACGCCCACGGTGATCCACAAGTGCCTGCAACACCATGGAGAAGTACCCTTTCCTATTGATGTACTCTGTTGCAAGGTGGCCTGGTGGTAAAATTGTAATATGTGTACCATCTATCGCCCCGCCACAGTTAGGGAAACCCATCTCTGCAAAGCCGTCCACTTTTTAATGCACATTACCCAGAGTCATGGTCCTTCGTAGCAGGATGCAATTTATTGCCCTGCATGCTTGCATTAATGCAGCCCCAATGGTAGTCTTCCCCACTCCAAATTTATTTGTGACCGACTGGTAGCTGTCTGGAGTCACCAGCTTCCAAACAGAGATTGCCACACACTTCTGTACCAAGAGGGCAACTCTTTGTGGTGTCCTTGTACCACAGGTCTGGGACCAGCTCAGCACACAGTTCCAGGAAAGTGGCTTTACGTGTCCGAAGGTTCTGTAGCCACGGCTCTTCATCCCACACCTGCATGACAATGTGATTCCACCGTTCAGTGCTGGTTTCCCTAGCCCAAAAGCGATGGTCTACTCTATACAGCTGCTCTGTGAATGCCAAAGGCAATGTAAAGTTGCTGCTATCCATATCACTCAAAATGTCGGGCACCTGCAAGTCTTTCTCTGTCAGTAATTTCACGATTAACTGCACTGCCATGTGCGATGTCCTCATGACACTTAACAGCATAGGAGAGAAATGCGGGATCCATCCCTTCTCACAAAGATGCTGAGGTGCACAGCAGAGAATGCCTGCTACGAAAGAAAGCCGGAAGCCCATGGAGTGCTGGGACACAGAGCAATGCATCACAGGACATTTAGCCAGATCCCAAGATGCGTCACAACCCACTCTTCCTTCCCACAACATCTAGCAACAGAAGGTGTCGCCCTGCACTGTGGGATACATACCCACAGTCAATGACAGTGTCCCCAGTGTGGACGTGATCTGTTGCCAGAGGGGGCTAGTGTGAATAAGCTTTTTCCGTTTTTTATTCAGTCGACTTCTGGGTTTTGATATAAGTGTAGATGACAAAACGTGGTACTGTAGACAAAGCTCTATTGTCACAAATAAAGACAAGATGGAACATATTGTTTGGCATAAGTAGTTAATACATCTTAAGAGACTATTCACGGTGAAGTGATCTGTTAACTCCTCTGCAGTCAAAAGGGGGAAAAAGGGGGAGTGAGGAGGTTATTGGGTTACAGATTGTTGTAGTAAGCCCTCTAAAGTTAGTGTCTTTATTAAGACCATGATTGTTAGTGTCTAACAAAGTTATGAATTGAAGCTCCCAGGCTCATCTTTTGAAGGTGTTGTGCAGGCTTCCTTTGAGAACAAGGACTGAGAGGTCAGATATGGAGTGATCACAGGTGATATGGAGCCTTTTAGCACTTTTCTGTGTGAATTCATTCGAGAATGTAGTGATTGGTTTCACTCACATAGTTCAGGAACAGTATCTCTTGGAAAGACGTTCATATTTATGCCCAGATCTAGGAAAGCTTGTCTGTATGCAAGTGAGTAGTCCCATGTTCTACGGACAATAATGCCTGCCTTTAGAGCACCTGCTATCAAAGTGATATGGATGCCTTCTGTAGAATTTCAAGAACTATTCACATACTTTGCTGGATGTGAGTCTTAGAGGGCAACAAGTCAAAGAACTCAGTTATAGGGGAGTTAATTGCTTTAAAAACCTTTACTGTAGCATCTCTTGAACTTTTTAGCGCTAAGCTGTGTAACCTCAATATTTGCCTTGAGTAAATGGATAATTCATACAAAAGATTAGCTTTGGGGTGATGTTGCTTTGAAATAGTTCTCTTCTTAGGCTCCAGATTGAGTAGGACCATTTTTTAATATTTCTCTTTCAAGATGTGTTTTTCCTGGCTATTTCCGCCTTCCCTTAATTCCTGCAGTGCACACTTTTCAGTCCCATATGGTCATACAGATCTTTTTCCTGGACCTTATGGTTTCTCTCTCCATTCCATCTGGTCATTCTGTGTAGCTCATACACCTTTCTCCCTCCCTCTCTTCCCCCCCCCCGCCCAATCCCCTTTTTACTGAAAAGTTTTCACTCACTTTGTTGGCATCGTATCTTTCTGTATCTCTGGTGATTTTATGCCAGTGTGGTTTGCTTTTAGTGTTTATATCTATTTATACTTTGTTTTGTGATATTTTAATTATTCTCAGTTAATTATTATGATCAGATTTTATTGGTTTTGTCACAACTCAAGTGACATAACAGAGTTGGAGGGTGAACGAGCTTTATAAATAACAGTTTATTGCTATTATTATTTGTTGTTGTTCACAGCTCTCAGATCACACCATCTGTTAATCCCTGTGTGAGTCTTTTGTGAAACATAATAGAAATTGGTCTGTATGTAACAGAAACAATTCATGGAATCTGTTTCTTTTCTTTTGTCTATGGCAGTGTTTCTTCATTTTGTTAATAGTAGTGTTCAGAGCCCCATAGATACAAGTGTGGTCCCACAGGTTTAAATAGACTTTGTAGGTTAAGAGTAATGTAACCCATTAGCTAGTAATGAATAGAGCAATGTGGTGTAGCGTGAGCAACATTTTAAACTAAAACCAGCCCTATTAGCTGTGCTGAGATTGGACTTGAGGCAAATAAGAAGAGTCTACCTTTCTCTTCCTTCTGGGTCTGCAAGGCTCTGAAATGCTTCACTGGTATAAGTTAAAGAAATCTAAGGGATTACCCAGCATGAGCAGAACTCTGAACATTTCATTCCTCTCTTCCTGTTTCTGGCATGCCCCCTTCACAGAGAGGGGGCCTACAGAGAGACAGAGTACTAGTAGGGACTACACCATCAAGAGTCCTGTCCCCCCTCTTCAGAGGCAATCCTCAGCTTGATGGAAGCTCCACATCTGCTTTGTGATGCTAACATAATGCAAAAAACCTTTGTCAAGGATGTGAATTTGGGCAGTGTAACTGAAACTGCACGCGCACCCAAATAGCTTCAGCATTAAAGTTACTAATACTTTCTACAACGGCATCTGGGGGACAGCTGTGTTTAGCACTGATCTAACAGTGGAAGATTTCTACACTTTGCATATGTTGTGTAAAAATTGACTTTTGAAGTTTTCCTGACGCTAAACTTGTATGAAAATGTATATCCCAGTGAAGTGTTAGAAGTTTTGTCATACCCTTGAGGTAGGTTTGCCAACATTGTGTATTAAAAATAAGAGACTGTTTTCTTAGCATGCCCACTCCACCCATTCTCCCGACATTATCATTATTAATAATAAGCAGTCACCTACATTCACTGGGAGGTATTTCTTGCAGCAGCTTAGCAACTCCAGATCTTGTTGTACAGAGATGAAAAAATAAGGGACATCCCTTGTAATAACACTGGCAAACCTACCTTGATGGCACTTTAACGTCACTGTTGCTGTTGCCAGAGTGATGTGTTGCAAATGAGCATAGAAGATATATAGCTTCCAGTGTTATGTCAAAGTCATCTTACTGTCTACCTAGGTACGTAATTGGTTAGAGCTATACTTCAGTAAGGTATATATTTAAAGTATCCATGTCCCTCCAGAGCAGATGTTTACAAAGCAGACATTATTGCAAGTGGAAAGTGGCACTCTGAAAAATGTATTTGGTCTGTTAACTATGCCACTGATATTAAACATTGTAAATAGTGTTGATTTTATGACTAAGGATGCAGAAAGGCAGCATTCATCACTGCATAATAGCCCAGACCTTTAATTGTGTGCATAGTTTTTCCTGGTTTTTATAAACACACAAAAACTGAAATCCTGCTATTTCTGTTGTCTTCTTCTTTTTAACTTAATTTTCAGTCCCCTGTTTGAACATTGTTTTATTGAAAACTTATTCTACACAGAATCTACAATCAGAGCTAAGCAGGAGGAGTAAGGCATCTTTATGTGGGTAGGGAGCTGCTCTCACTTACTCCCATGCATGGCCAAGTGAAGACTCTGACTATCTAGCTTATAGCAAGCAAAGTGACTAGCTCTCATAATGACCCCCAAATGTTTTGGTTTGAAGGATCATTTTAGTTTTGGTCTGAAGTTCATAGTTTAAAATCTGTCATGTTCTATTATACGCCAGTACATATTTCTGAGATTGTAAACAATACGTAATGAAAATGACTCAATTGCCTTTGACCCAGACAGACTTGCATACCATTCTCAGAAACGCCCACCATGGTCCCATGAGTTACATTCAGTAGAACAGCAGATATTTCAGCATATTTACTACCCATCTTATAGTCACCGCTGGAGAGGCTTCCTGAAGTCCACTTGTGGAATATGCTCAAAACCAACATGGGTGCATTTCCAGACAACATCATGGCTGTATGCATTATTTTAATTCTGAGAATGAATCAGAAGGGCAGCAGCAATCTTTGCTGTAATATTTTTGATCAATGAATGAGTATCATTCTCCCTATTTTATTTTATTGTATCCTAGTCTTCAGAGTCATGAATCACATTCTTTGTGGGCATAATGCCACTGTAGTCAGTAGAGTAATTTATGCCAGTGTAGAAACTACCAGGAAGAGGATCTTCTGCAGAGACTTAATATGAGACCTCTGATTCTAAAACACAGCCCACACTCCTCCCTAGGCACCCTAGTTTATCAATCCAGCCTGGGAGGCTTGCTGCCCCAGGCTGTATAGACACACATGAGGAGCCCTAGTCATGGACCTGGATCTCATTGTGCAAACACTCGAAGAGCTTACGGTTTAGGTACCCTAGTTCCATTAAAAGTTAGTTGGATTTGGTGCCTAACTCCCTTAGGGTCCTTAACAATCTCAGCCTTCATGTTTTCAAAATCATACTTAAAATCTTTTTCATAACAGATAAATTGCTTCCGAGCATAGTGCATGCCAGTTTAATGACATAGAATTGTGTCAGTGATAGGGCACTTATTGAAGATAAAATCACACTCAAGTTTCCCATCTAGTACAGCTGGTTCAGAAGACGAATTAAGGCTTTGTTCTTGCTGTCTGGACTAGAAATTCAATAAAATGCAGATAAAAAGTAGGCACATTGCCAAGGTCACCAGCCAGATATAAATATTTATATCTGTTATTCAAGTGTATTGATTTGGAGGACAATATTATGAAGAGAAAATAGTATGCCTCAGAGAAGAACTTCTAAGATTTTACAGTGTGTCACTCCACTTATTTTAAAATCTTTTGTTCATCTTTGTAAAAATAGGAGCACTTGGTATACCTAATTTTCAATATTAGTGAAGGCTGCGATTAAAAATAAATGGAATTTAATAGGAGTTGGATTCTTAACTTTGAAAATCCCAGTCTTAGCTAGTTTTAGTGAGGAACTGTTGTGTATATTGTAAGGGAGGGAGGGGTTGTAATGAATTCCCTTAGTGGTGGGAGAAGTTAGTGTATCTTCAGTCATCAGCACAATACAATAATCAGCCAAAAATGAGCTGCCTAACAAGCCCTACTGCTGGTATGCAATGGAATTTACATGTGGATATATATTTATGGAGAATTTTTGACTCATGTTTTTCTGCCTGGATAGCATGGGGATTTTGCTTGGTAGTCTCAGCCAGTCAGAAAGCTAAACTGAACCAAATTTCTGAAGCTACTTCATAACTAAAGAGCAAAAGTCTCAGGATTTCTCATGTACAGCATCATCCATCTTCGTTGAACAAAGACAAGATAGTAGGTCTGATGTTATATCATCCATTCGCTCTTTCTCTTGTAAGCAGAAATTTGTGAAAACCAGAATATTTCAGTAGGTAGCTTAAAGGAACTAGCAGACATGTTTTTTGCAGATTAAAAGCTTCCCCCCTCCCCTCCTGAACAGATGTCTGTACCCATTTATTTTATTTAAAGGGAATTATGTAATATGATTTTACACCACTGTGGGTTCAGCTCTGGCGGCTACGATTTCAAGCTTAACGGAGTGAAAGTCACCTCTGCTACTTGCTTCAGAGTTAGTTCTAGGAACACTTAAAGACCAAGGGTAGCGACAAGACATGCATTCACCAGTACAAAGTCTAGTCTGTTTTATAAGTTTTATTAAAGTTATGATTGCCTAAGCATATCGAAATTCTATATAGACCTATGCACAAGTTGCAAATATAGTTATATTCACCGTCTTAACAACAGTGTTAGGGTCTGATGGCTCTCTCATGGCTTGATCATCCGTAGACGGATGGTTCCTGCTGGAATCTCCCAGAGGGAGCTCAGTTTTCCCATTCTGGGCATCCCCTTTTTATAATGTGATTCTATTTACACCTACATTCTGCACATGTCCATAAAAGCATCCACCCTCTTTTTCTCTTATTGGTCTGTGTCCCCTGGAAGCTTAAGGGACCCCAATTTTGTATAGGCTATGTAAGTTCCCTTTGTTCTCATTAGCATTGATACAACCTGTATCTCATGATTAAGACACATGTCTGAGACAGATGCACCTTTCTGATATTTTTATGATCTAATATTAATCTTCTGGGTAATTTTGCGCAATTTTACCAGTTGGTACATCTTTTCCCATAACCTCAGGGCATCAGGTTATTTCTTGGTCACTTATGTCATCGTTTCTTGTCTCCAAAGCCTAAAATAGCTAAGCTAAAGTCTTGCAGGCCTCAACCTACAGATCTTGCATTTCAGCTTGTCTTACTCATGTCTAATCCTTGGTTCCTCTAAATACTGATCAGTTTTATACTTTTATAATCCTACAAATTAACTCTAATTAACATACAATGAATATATGTAACATAACAAATTGATTGATCATAACATCACACAATAAATGGATACTAAACTAAAATCATTGGCTACGTTCCCCGCCTTGACAGGGTGAGTGTTATCTCAGTATCATTGATGATTAGATAATAAGAGCCCTGTCACGAACATATTACATGACAGTATCCAGCAATGATTAATGCGGTAGTACACATAGTGATAATATTGTGGACAAAAATTCATTTTTTCCATCCAATTTTCATCCCTCTTGGTAGAGTGAATACCTTATATGAGCTGCCACCGTCCAAAATTTCAGACAGTGCTTGGTTTGTCTTATTTATGTCATTCCTAATTTTAATTAATAGTGATTTTTTTTTCTCTTTAACAATTGTTTTAGCTGTAAAATTAATGGCATATATGCATGAAGCCCTGGAATACTTTGTTTAATGAGATCCTGGTAATCTGAGTTGCTAAGAATAACAGTTTCATTTTCAAAAACATTAGCGATATTGTCGTATGCCCAATAACTGTGGGTATTTGTTGCTTCACACCTAAATTTGGATTTGTGACCATACATCCAAGATGACCATAATAGAATTACTTGTGATTAGTTACTGGATAATATTATTCCTTTTCATCATAGGCCACACATTCTGTAAGAGATATCCATTTGATTAGTAGCACTGGGCAGGATACCAGTGTTGCATTGCCCTTCGTACCTTTCCAGCTGGTCGCGTGTCAAGGAGAAGAAGGAGGAGGAAATATAGGCAATATATCTGCTTTTTTCTTGTATAGGATGTTTCACATGTTGCAGTATATTATTGCTTTTCTTCCCCTCGCCCCATTCAGAAACTAGTGTCATTTAACAATCATGAGTAATCGTATCCCATGGACGACTTAATGCTCTGCTTTCCAAAGCAGATAAGCAGTTATTCCCTGAATAAAGGCAATGAAAATGATTATGTTCTTCTCAGTTCAACTTGATATTTGGCAACCGTTTCTGAGCAACGTACTTAGGACTTAAACTCCTACTTTACTAAATAGATGGAAGCCAGTGGAATATGTGATCTTATATGCTTACTATTTATGCTTTATTTTATAAGAACACATTTGATTGATGCATTCCTTTTCATGCAGAGTAAGAAACTCTTCCAAAAAGCTGAATTCCATTTTCTTACACCATTTTATTATAATGGCATGTGTATTCTAACTGATATGTTTATGTATTGGGTACTAAAACAAATGAAAAGTGTATATATTACCATGAAGAAAGAAGGGAAAGTGCTGTTTTGGAAGCCAGAAAAGTGTATATCTCTTTCCTTACCTTGATTGTTATTAATTTTAAACTTACTTCAATTTTACAGACAATAAAAATGCAATAAAACTGCTCTTTTTATTTTCAAATTATCCAGTTCAAGCTCTCTGTTTTTCAACCAAGCATTTTACTCACCTCCTACTCAAAATTGGCTGAACCACTTTTTACTGAAATAAAATAAACCCAAAACATGATATTTAGACCAAGACCAAGCCTGGAAAATTTCACTCTGTGAAAGAAAAGTCATAAAGTAACTGAAAAATTAGAATTTCTGTGCTTTTTGCAACGTTAAGGTGGTCTCTGCTGCTCCACTATAATACATAAAGAAGGTCAAAGACCATTATATTCCTCCAAGCACAGGTTTAATTTAGAACTCTGTATTTCATTGTATTCCATCAGGAGTTGACCATTTCAAAAGTGGCGTATACAAATAAATATACACTTGTTTCTGTTTAGTAACAGGTGTACCATCCAAGATGAAACACCGTTTTGGACCTGATCTCATTGTTTAAGAAAAATCAGGGCTTACACTTCTGTGAATGAAAAACTTTTTTTTTTTTTTGGTCTTCCTTTTAGCAAGCCCATACCCTGCTCTCATCTTTTTGCCAAAGGGCATTGGCAGCTGTAGGAGGTAGCAAGCAGCATGTTACCTGGCTCAGATACGGTGCACTCAAGTCCAATACCTGTAGCTGATAGTGAATGGCACACATGTAAGGGTTTTTTCCTTTATATCACATTAGTCATTTGGACCCAAGATCAGTTAATTCAGTTATTCCTGAGAAATGTATCCCTAAATGGTGGGTAACAGCTGGAGTTAAACCATGTCAAGCATTATAGACAGAGATTGTAGTTAAGAGGACCTGACACTTCACCATTATAAGAACATGTTTTGAGATGCTTATAACTTGGCCAAATTTTAACTGAGTTGAAATTTCCCATGCTGGGTGTCTGCTTCTGGCTGAATTTTTTGGGGAAGTTTTCAGCAAAAAATAGTTCCACAGTTACAGAAAATGAAACTTTTTTCTGCCATGTTGAAAATTCTTTGTCTTTTTGTTGAGAAATTCCAGTACCTCCATGCTTTGGAACATGACCTTAACTTTTGGTATGGAGGGGTGGGCTTTGTGTCAGGATTGTGCCATTTGTTGGTCTTGTGAAAAAATGCCCAAATTTGGCCAAGTTGTAAACTGTTGAAAAAAATGCTCAATAGAGACTTGTGAGAGTTTGGCAGCTAAATCCGCCAGAGATTCTGTTTGCACAGAGCATGCTCCAACCCGGAAGAGCAAGCACTTAACAGGACTTCCTCTGAAACTGCTCCTACTGGCAGCCAGGAGCTGCTCTGGCATGGGGCAGAGGAACTGAGACTAGGGAGACTGGCTGTTTCTCAGCTTCTTCCGTTGCTGGTGTCCGGGCAACATGGAGGAGAAAGAAGAAAAAGCCTGACTGGAATGCAGAGGTGACAAGAACCAGACTAGGAGGATGGAGAGAGTAGATTGGGGTACCAGAGACTGCTACTGACTAGGTGAGAAGCCCAAGAGGAGACTAGTACTGTGACTGGGAGCTGGGATGAAAGGAATTTTGGGACTCAGACATCACAGAGCAGGAGACTGGGACTGGAGATGAGCTGCCACAAGTGGGAATGGAGAGAAACAGGGACAGGCAGCAGGGGCCAAGAGTAGAAGGAGGCCACATTAAGGTTGCACAAGTAGTCTTAATTCTGATATTTCCTAACTTCTGAATGATCGACTTTGTAGCTTTAACATTACTTTAACATAGTTTTTGTGTGTAAGAATGGTTAGCAAATCTCTCTTCCTCAGAGCTTGTCAAGAAAGGCTGCCAACAAAGGGTCCTGGCCAAGAGGGCCTGGGTAGCTGTATCCACCGATTCTGTAGCATGCTGAGAAGGATTAGTAGGCTCTGTGACAGATGAATTTCTGCCCGCTGCTCATCAGTGACATTTCTTGCCTTGACAACTCTGATCTCCTCTGTAACCACAGGCTTCTCAGCTTTTCCTGACCAGCACTGGTGGCAACAGCAGTGCCAAAACAGAGATTCCTTGTCTGAACGTGAAGTAATAGTTGGACTCCCAGATAGCTGTGGAACAGTTGGTTTGGGATTGGAGTTTGTGAATTTTACTTTTGCCAATACCTCCCTGGATGTATTCACTTTCCACCCATATAGCCCCCTCTCCCCCCCCTTTCCCTCGAACATTGGTGCAGCAGATGAGGAAATGTGGAGCAATGCAGTTCAGGATATGAAGAGGACACAGCTCCACTGGGTAGCTGACTTGCTCAGAGGAAGTGTCAAGTGAATGGTTAGCTTCTGAGAACAGTCCTGTGCATTTTAATAGAGGTTCAGGCCTTGTGTATAATGTAATTAATTCCAAACTAAATATCTACAGGACTTTTCCTCAAGTTCTATATCATCTTGAAGATTATTTTTTGAATTCAAGAATTCTTTTCTGTGAATTTTATATTCTCAGCACTGACAAAGCCTCTATTAAGAGAGACTCCCTTACAAAATAACCTATTTCTGAACATGCAATTCACGGTTTAATAAAAGAATAATATAATCCCCAACATTCTCCTTACCTGACCCCAGATTTACAAACAATATCTGCATCATAAGGGTATTACTATCAACCCTTAATATACAATTGTTCATCTGTCCAAAAATATGTCCCCTTTTCCAGAAACAAATTATGATTCCAGGAAGGTACATGAAGCTTAAACATTTTCAGTATGTTGAAATTACAGGACAGCAAAAATAAAGGAGATTATTTTTCCCTCTTATCTTTTCTGAGTGCTAAGAAGGGTGAATTTTTGATATGTTATAATATGTGTGTATATATATATATATATATATATATATATATATATATATATATATATATATATATATATATATATATATATAAAAAAATCATATAATAGCCCACTTGGGGTAGGAGTTGTTAGAACATTCACTATTAGAATGACCAGGGATGTTGCCTTTATAGAAAAATATCCTCTTAGTCCACAGAACAGGACCAGATTTTGATCTTGGTTGCGCTCTAAACTGATCCTAGTTTAACTGAGATAAGTCTCTCTCATAATCAGGGGGAATATTTCCGAAGATCAGAGATTTGGGCTTTAAAAAGTGCATAACAATAACGGAGAGACAAGCTGAGTGAGGTAATATCTCTTATTGGACCAACTTCTGTTGGTGAGAGAGACAAGCTTTAGAGAGAGCTCTTTGTCAGGTCTGTGTAGCTCAAAAGTTTGACTCTCTCACCAACAGAAGTTGGTACAATAAAAGACATTGCCTCACCCACCTTGTCTCTCTAATGTCCTGGGACTGCCATGGCTACAGCTACACTGCATACATTACAATAATGCTCATTTTAACATTCATTTCATGTGGTAGTTTTTAATTATTACCTGACTTGCACTTTTTGTCTGATATCAATTTGCAAAGGAGAATCTAAAATTCTATAAAAGAATTCAATGATGCCATTTCTAAAACTGGGTGATTAACTAGTGTTTGCTGTCTAAATCTGAGGTTGAGATTTTCCTGGTGTCGAGTGAAAAGAGCTTTTCCATTAGAATGTGTGACTCTTCTTTTTTATTCTTTACTTTATTTAAGAACCTCTCCACTGTCTCCATGCACCTCTTGTGCAATAAGTGATAAATACCTTCTGCAACATGAAATTGCAACAGAGCAGGCTGGAGAACTGCGATGAGCCACAGTTAGATTCCCACAGGATAATGAAAATCTATCCATCTTAATGGTGGTGTGTTATATTCTTGGTTATCGGCCATATTCCATTTTGAGTTGCATCCTGCACAATCCCCCTTTGATGGCAATGAGGTGCACAGGTTTTTAAGAGAGCACAGAATGTGATCATTTTAGAGCCAAGAGAAATGGATTTATATATAGATGCAGTTACAAGCAATAATATATACTTAATACTGAAGTGTGTAAAAGTAAAATAAAATGTATTACTTAAGTGATGTTGGCGTAATAGGGCAGGACAGGATCCTAAATGCCACTCATGTATTTATTTTAGCATGAAAGTGGTCAGATTCTGTGTAATCTTAAGTATATCCCTATATTTAAATTGCCTAATTATTTTAACATCTATGAGAATAATTTAGAGCCTTTTCTGCTGTGAAGTATGGATGGATGCAAATGACAGTAGAACAGCGCAGAAAAAAGTCCAGAAGGTGGGAGTGGAAGGAACAGGGTATGTTGCATATCTGCCTGTGGAAGCTCTTCAGTGACCAGTTTGCCCTGGATATTCTTTCCCAGCATGCTGCCTCTCAGACCCCGTGCAGATATTGCCAGAAAACAAGACATGGTGATATTAAAAACATTGGTCCCCCTTTTGGACCCGAGCGACTAGTCAAAGTTTGGGTTCTGGGGATGTTCCAGTTGTGAGTAGAAATTGTTGATAGGTATTTCTTCAATGTAGTGTTATTTCTTTACAAAGAACATACATTGTTCCATCTCTAAATGCAGAGGGTATCAAATAGCTTCTTTTGCTCATGGCACCAAGAACTCTCTTTTCAGCCTTCAGTTGCATCTGAGGAAGTGGGTATTCACCCACGAAAGCTCATGCTCCAAAACGTCTGTTAGTCTATAAGGTGCCACAGGATTCTTTGCTGCTTTTACAGATCCAGACTAACACAGCTACCCTCTGATACTTTTCAGCCTGCACTGCTGACCTGAAAACCTCTCTTCAGGTATCTTGGAGGATCAGACACTGTGTTTTCTGCTGCTCCTTCTGTTGTCTGTCTCTTTCCTTGTCAGTCTGTCTCTGTTTTCTGTGAATTCTCAATTCTTCTTTGAGTGTTTGCTCACGCCCATTCTATTGTAGGTGTGTGCGCTCACCACCTGCACCTGTGCTGGAAGTTTTTTCCTCAGCAGTATCCATAGGGGACCAGCTCTGGAGTGGTACCTGTATGGTGCAATATAAGGGGTGCTACTGGCTCCCACCGCCCTCAGTTCCTTCTTATTGCCAGTGATAGCGCTGGAACATTTCTTGTGTTGGCAAACCTTCTCATTCTTAATCCATTGAGATGAACTTTTTATCTGTAAATAGTTAAAAGGTGTTAGTAGTTTCTCTCAGCATAGTTAGTTAGTCCCGAACGGGACTCAGCCTAGGGACGGGGTATGCCCCGATCCCCAGGCTTCAAACCCTGTGATCGCTGCAAAAAAAACTATTCCCATCAGCAATCCTCACAGCTGTCTGAGGCGCCTGGATGAGACCCGTATCAGTGACAAGTGTTGGATCTGCAAGGGGTTCAAACCTCAGACAAAGGAGGAGTCAGACCTACATCTCCAGGCGCTCCTTATGGAGTCGGCGCTAGCACCGGCACTGGAGCCATCCAGGTCGGACTCTGCTCCTACTACCGTGGCATTGGTCTCTGGGATCTCAGCATGGGGACTCGTCACCCTCAGATAGATTAACTCTCACTCCATCTTGTCCCCACTTTGTGTAAGGAGTAAAGGTGTAAGAATGTTAGGGTGGCTAATGAGTTGTGCTGCCACACTAGGGGGGAGGCGGGGAAGGGGCAACCAGACAGAAACATTGGAGGGTCTGAGATTGAAGGGCTTGGGAGCTTCCTTTGAGCTCTCATTGGAATAAATCAATTATAGGTGCTCAGTACTGCTGAACATCAGGCCCTATGTGAATACAACTGAAGTAACAAAAATTACTTGATTCTTCTGAGAATTTGGGCCTTAACAACTCATCCACATTCACACACACATTCTGTGGCAAAGCTGGAAGTACAACCCAGTTCCTGAGCCCCTCTCATGTATCTTAACCACAGCATCTTCCTCCTGATGACAGTTGTAAAAACATGTGGTAATGGGTTCCCCCCACAGTGCCACCTGGAACTGGGGTACCACTGATTCCCCGCCAACCCACCAGCCTGGGCTCCATTTACACTGTATTGCTGTGACCAGCCTGCCAAGCCTTCTCCCAGGCTCCAGCCTGTACTTCACCAGCACGCATACAGGTAGGGACACACCCAGCTGCAGTTACATATGCTGTGATCAGCTCTGCATGGGAAGGCACAGTTAGGGCACCTCCCAGTTCCTAAGGCACGCACTCCTCTCTGGAATGTAAACCCAAAATTATACCGTCTTGTGCTGCACAGAGAAGTGTACAGTGAAAACTTGTGAAATTCCCCCTCTCCCTCAAAGTGGAGAGGAAATATACAACAGCTTTCTGCCCCAAGTTATGATTTACACACACACACTGGTTTTAGACAAAGCAAAAACAAATGTATTAACTACAAAAGGTAGATTTTAAGTAATTATAAGAGATAGCAAACTGATCAAAGCAGATTACCTAGCAAATAAACAAAACATTCAAACTAAGCTTAATATCCTACATAGAACGGATATGAATAGCAAATTCTCATCCTATATGATGAAGCAAGGAAGCTGCAGGCTCCTAAGGAGCAACCTGCACTAATATACAGCTTGGAATCCCCAGGTGTTTCATTCACAGGCTAAAAATTCCTTTAGCCTGAGTCCAGCACGTCCCCCCCAATTCAGTTTTTGTTCCTTAGCTGTTTCCAAGAGTCAGTGTCAGAGTCAGTGGAGAGCCCCGATGATGTCACTCCCCGCCTTATATAGCTTTTGCATATGGCAGGAACCCTTTGTTTCAAAGCTTGGTTCCCACGCCAGTCAGTGGAAAAATACCGGTATCCCAAGATGGAGTCCAGCACCAGGTGACCTGATCACATGTGCCTGTAGTGCAATAGCAGCCATGAATCAGAGGCTGTTTGGAGCATCCTTAGGAAGCCCCCTCCCCCCCCCCCAATCCCCACTCCCAGTGGAAGATATACTACTACTAAGGCCTATTGTTTTCTCTAATGACCCTTTAATCTGAATGGGCCCTTCCCAGCCAGCCATCTGGATGGAGTGCATTGTGCCTAGTGGGTGTTCCCCAGGTGTAAACACATTTTTAATACAGATATATATAGTCAACATTCCTACCTTCAGATACAGAAAAGATACATGCATGCAAATAGGATAATCATATTCAGTAAATCATAACCTTTCAATGATATCTCACATGACCTATCTTGCATGAAGTACATCAGAATTATGCCATAATCATATCATATATATATAATATCTCTATGAAGAATTCAGGGTGCAATGTCACATATGTGTCCATATGTGTTGTGCTCCCAAAGTATCTGAGAACCACTGCATGGCAAGTATGAGTGAAACCAATCTGCCTGTAAAGTGACTGACTCAGCCCCAGTGAGAATACAATGTCACGCTAATATGAAAAGAGAGAGATGGCCAGGTTCAGACATTAATAGGCTCTTAAGTGCTCACAGATGTTTTCTATTTTTAAGTTTGATTTTTAGTGTTTTTAAATTGTTTAAAAGATAATAAAATGAATAACGAGGAGTACATTATTACTGTTGCATTAAGCAAGTTTTTTTTTAAAATGAGGCATTGAAATGCATAATTACTGTCGTTGTGTGGTCTTGTTGGGTGAACATCTGTTGTTGCGTTTTAATGTTACATATGAATTACACTAGAAAACAGCTATTGTTGGTCATCCCACTATTTTTATTATCTTTGGCTGCAAAGATTTTAAAAAGTCCTTTGGGCGCATCATCGAACATCTATGCATGATAACTTTTGTGCCTGTCCCCTTTCCAAAGTTGTAAACAAATCTTTTTCTCCTCCTAGCTGATTCCACTTACAGCTCTCTGAATTGACTTCTGTTTGGCCTATTAATTTGTAATGGTGTACTTCAGTTCTTCATTATTGTAAATAACACGCAAATGAGTATCTTGAGAGCAGAACTCAGATTGCGCTGGAGGAAAACTGCCATCAACTGTGAGCTTTGTTTTCAAAATCCAATGTTGCTGTCTCTGCAATTTTGTGTTTGAAAGATTTGCTTTAAGATTATTTAGAGTTTACTGAGGAGGACTTCTTTTTTTACTTATTTCTTTTTTAGGATGGAGTACCAAATTTTCAGCTTGTATCTACGGCTGTTTCTGGCATTGCAGATAGATGTAACAGGGCCTGACTGTCCTTGTGTCATCATTTACACCATTGCAAACTGGGTATAAAACGTTACTGATCTGGAATTCTGCATTTACGCACGGAGTTAGCAGCATTTTACACCCACTTTTCACAGATATTTAAATGACTGTACAAGGTACAAGGCAGTGGAGAATCCAGCCCAATATACTAAGGCCCATTTCTGGTGTCCTTACTTAAACAAACTACCATGAACTTCAAAGCTAATTTTGCCTGAGTAAGGTCAGTAGTATCAAAAAGACATCCTCCAGTTCTTCTCCGAGTGATTGCTCATGTGTATTCCACAATAGGTGTGCATGCTCGGCACATGTACTGGTGCCGGAGTTTTTCCCCTAGCAGTACCTGTAAGGGGGGGAGTGCCCCCGTGACCCCTGAAGTGGCGCCTGCCTGGCACACTATAAGGGGAGCTGTGTGCTCCCCCCACCCTCAGTTCTTTCTTGCCACCAGTGAAGGTGCATCCGAACTGCTCTGCTCCAGCTTTGCTGCAGCTTGTCCCCAGAACTGTTCATTCATTCAGCGTTAGTACCCGTAGTTAGTTAACTGTTTAGTTAGTTAGTGAGCCCGGGCCGGGGCATGCCCCGTGCCCTGGGATTTAAGTCATGCAGCTCTTGTAGGCTTTCTATGCCAGGAAGTGCCCCATGTGCAGACTGTTTGCACTGCTCGGGAGAAACCCGTATTAGCGAAAGGTGCAGGATTTGCAAGTCATTTGAACATCGGACCAAAAGAGAAAGGGACATTAGGCTCCAAGTCATCCTGATGAAGTTGTCGCTGACCCCGACCCCGGCACACTGTTCTGAACCAGTGCCTAGCCCCACGGCATTGGTACGCGTCAACCCTCCAGCACCATTGACCAGTTGGCACCACTCCCCATCCACAGGGCACGCTAAGAGGGCCAAGAAGACTCCCTCTTCTCGGTGGCACCGAAGGAAATTTGGGACAGAGGCTAGGCCCATGTCAGGCAGTCCTCCATCCCCACCAGGCCCCTGGCCTCCAACTCAAGCTGAGCAGTGTAGCCCGGCCCCTTCAGAACAGGGCTCTCCGGATGTCCAGATGCCTTCTATGCCTGAAGTCCTCCAGGTGGCCCGAGACATCATGTCCATGCTAGTGCCTGGAGCGCCGTTGATGTTGGCCCCACGTTCCAGAGGCAAGCCACCACTGGTATCTCTGCAGTCGCCTCCGGCCCGGTACCAGTCTCAGTCGAGGGAACATTCCTGACGCCGATCACCACCCGGTGACCGCTCAGGGCAAAGTCCTTCAGTGCCGACCAGACTGTCTGGCGAGGTTCCATCTGTCCAGTTCTTGCGGCACCACACGTCCTCAAGGAGTGAATATCGATGAGATCGCGGCAGGCATCGCCATCGGTCCTCGTCTCAGAGAGGGTACCGCAGTCGGTCAGGGCACAGCCTGGGTCCTCCAAGGGCAAGCAGGCAGGGAAAAGGCAATTTTGACGGGACGCTCGGAGGCACCCCGCCAGCTCTCATCAGGGATCCACGCCCAATAAAGTTTCCCTTCTCCAACCAATGTATGCTTTCCTCCTGGAATGGTTGCGACTAACCTCGGAGCAATGACTCCTCAATACCATTTCCCGGGGCTACACCCTCCAGTTTACTTCCTCCCCGCCCAACCCTCCCCCCGCCTTTCCTCCTGGGGGACCTCTCGCACAAAGCTCTGCTCGAGCAGGAGTTGGGGTGGCTCCTAGGACTAGGAGCCATAGAGGCAGTGCCTGAGGAGTTCATGGGAAAGGTGTATTACTCCCATTATTTCCTTATCTTGAAGGTCAAATGGGGGCTCAGGCCCATCCTGGACCTCCAAAGGTCTGAAACAGTACATGGTGAAGCTCAAGCTCTGCATGGTCTCCCTAGCCTCCATCATCCCCTCCCTGGATCCCGGGGACTGGTATGCTGCCCTCGATCTACAGGACATGTACTTCCACATCCACATATTCGAGGGGGACAAATGCTTCCTCCATTTCATGGTGGGACAGAATCATTATCAATTCACAGTCCTTCCGTTAGGTCTGTCCACTGCCCACAGGATGTTTACAAAATGCATGTTGGTGGTAGCAGCCTACCTCAAATGGCGAGGGGTCCAGATAGTCCCCTACTTGGATGATTGACTTGTCAAGGGCACCTCCCAGTCGCAGATGAGGGATCACTTGGCACTCCTGTCCACGTGCCCCACGTTGGGCCTGTTAGTAAACAACACCAAGTCCTGTTAGTCCCGGTCCAACGCCTATAGTTTATTGGGGTGCTTCTGGACACAGAGTTAGCCAGGGCTTCTCTCCTGCCTGAAAGGTCTCATTGACTCAGTCACAAGGTTCCCGGTGACAACAGCCAGGGTTTGCCTGCAACATGTTGGCGTGCACATATGTGGTCTGTCACGCCAGACTCAGGATGAAGCCCCTCCAGCTTTGGTTGGCCTCGAAGTTCTCCTAGACCACGGACAGAATGGACAAGGTCTTCACCATGCTGGACTCTGTGATCAGCTCCCTACGATAGTATTCTGCCCCAAACAACATGCTACCTTGAACAGACTGAGCTGTACAGAAAGTCCTTGCAACTGTTCGTCACCTCGGCTGAGCACGTGAGAGGCCAACCGATTTCCACTTAGCGACTTTCCAGTTGGATCACTTCATACATCCGTTCCTGTTATGAGCTGTTGGGTGTCCCCCCACCACCTATTGTGAGGGTACATTTGACTCGGGTGCAGGCCTCGTTGGCTACCTTCGTGGCCCACGTCCCCATCCAGGACATTTGTATGGCCGCCACGTGGTCTTCGGTTCACACGTTCACCTCGCACTATGCAATTGTCCCCCGGACCAGAGATGTCGCCAGGTTCAGCAGGGCTGTCCTCCATCCTGGGAACTTGTGAACTCCTACCCATCTCCAATAGATATAGCTTGGAATCACCTGTTGAAGTATACACAAGAGCAATCACTCGAAAAAGAAAAGCCAGTTACCTTTTCCGTAACTGATGTTCTTCAAGATGTGTTGCTCATGTCTATTCTACATCCCACGCTCCTTCCCCTCTGTTAGAGTTGTCTGCCAAGAAGGAACTGAGGGCGGGGGGAGCATGCAGCTCCCCTGATAAAGTGCCAGGCAGGCGCCACTCCAGGGGCCATGGGGGCACTCCCCCCTACAGGTGCTGCCAGGGGAAAAACTTCCAGCACTGGTACACATGGCGAGCATGCACACCTAATGTGGAATAGACATGAGCAACACATCTCAAAGAAGACCAGTTACGGAAAAGGTAACTGTCTGTCTTTTTCTGAACAACTATTGAGTATGAATTTACTGGTGATTAGAGGACATTCAAATCAGATCCTTAATGTTATTCCCAAATATGAAATGCTTCATTTCAGATGAAACTCTAGTTACCAAATAGCAGCAAATTAGAGACCTGATTCTAGCCCAAGTTACAGTAGTAACACCATTGCAGTTGACTGAGTTATGCCGGTTTAAACCCAGCATCAGTGAAATCAGATTCAGGTTTGGTATCTATTTAATCATATCTCTGCATAAATAATTCCAGTCCTCATTGTCACCCTTACTCAGTTGCTTGTACTGAGTGGTCCACTGAAGTCAGTGCAACTAATTTGTGTAGTAAATTTCTGCTTGTCCTGCACAAGAATCACAGACCCGGGCCCTCTCTGAATCATTGTATGTGTTCTGATACCCATTTCTCTTTTCTTTCAAAAACAGATCTTGAAAACTTTAAAACTAAAAGAATTACAGTGTCTGTTCGAGAAGGTCAAGGAGTTGTGCTGCTTTGCAGACCACCGCCTCATTCAGGAGGTAAGAAATGTTTGCAGCTCTGTTGTTTGCTGCCATTGTTAAATGTGTCAGCACTGTGGGATCATAGAGTAACCACCAGAATTCCCCTGCAGTAAAAGTTTCATATATAAATATGCCACCTGAAGTCCCTATTCCACACAAAATTGAGAACTAGTCCATGTAAGGATACTCGATACTAGTGAATGATTCCCCCCAACAATGTTTATCGTATTAGTACCAGGTGAACAAGCATTTGAAAACCTTAAAGGACTTGAATGTACATCTGAGAACATACACCCTAGTAGACATTTTTAATATACTTCTTGGCAATAATTTCCATTCTTTATAACTTGTCTCAGATGCCTGTGATTTAAAAAAAAATTCTCCTGTGAGCTAGACGTACTTAGTCAATTATGATTATTATTTTGTGATTATTGTTTGATATGTATTTATGTTGCAATGGAGGTTAACCAGTTAAGGCTCCTATGTGCTAGGCACTCCACAGACATACGGGAAATGCCAGTGCATGTCCCAGAGAGCTTATAATCGTGACTATTAGGAAAGCAATAGATAATAAGACAAAAATATCATAATGCATCCATAGTACACCCAAGCCTTGAATACTCTGTGCAGTTCTGGTTGCCCCATCTCTAAAAAGATACATTAGAATTGGAGAAGGTGCGGAGAAGGGCAACAAAAACGATACGTGGTATGGAACATGACGAGAGGTTAAAAAGACAGGGACTGCGGCTTAGAAAAGAGAAGACTAATGGGGAATATGATAGAGGTCATATTCATGAATGGTTTGGAGAAAGTGAATAGGGAAGTGTTATTTACCCCTTCACATAACCCTATGAACAAGGGGTCACCGTATGAAATTAATAGGCAGGAGGTTTAAAACAAACAAAAGGAAGGACTTCTTCACAATGTCTACAATCAACTTGTAGAACTTCTTGCCTTGTGATGTTGCGAAGGCCAAAAGTATAATTGGGTTCAAAAAAGAATTAGATATGTTCATGGAGGACAGGTCTATCAATGACTACTAGCCAAGATCATCAGGGATGCAACCCTATGCTTCTGATATTCCTAAATCTGCAGCTGCCAGAAGCTGTGATTGGATGACAGGGGATGGATCGCTCAAAATTGACCTGGTCTGTCCATTTCCTTTAAAATTGACCTGGTCTGTCCATTTCCTTTGAAGTATCTAGTATTGTCCTTTTTCAGGAGACAGGATACTGGGCTAAATGGACCATTGATCTGCCTCAGAACGGCTGTTCTTACAGGAGTCCATTCCAAGAAGATATTTATTGACTTAACCAGCTATGCCCCTAATGTCCTCTTTTCCTCTCTGCACATCTTGATAGCCAAGTGTCAAGCCCCCTCAATCTTCACCCTCTTCACTTCTGGGAAGGAGATTCTGCTCTCCCATTTCTCCCACACCTCCACCCACCAAACACATGTATCTTTACTCCCCTACAGCTACTGGACAGAAAGTTCACTTGGTTGACTGCTGGAGAGGAAGGGGCTGTTTAACTTCTCTTCTCTCTCCTTTTCATTCTGCTGGCTTGAGGGTCTGTATGTGTCAACTCCTGTTCTCTGTCTTGGCTTGGTGTGATAAACCCCATCATGAGAGTAGGAGTACTTGTTAGGTGGGTTCCATGACTTTGCCTTCCCCACTCACACACTTGTCATGCAGCTCCTTCTCTCTTCTCACCTTTGACGCCTGCAGTTGCTCCCATGCTTTCAGTACAGAAATGGCACTTACATGCCCAGTTGATTCTCTGCCAAGACACTGAGTATGTAAAGTTTACTGCAGATGTAAGTATTATTTCTCACTGGATGTAACACATGCTTGATGCAAAAACAACACGTGAATCTGATTTACTTGGATGGGGCCAGTCCTGAGGATCAGGTTTAACCAGATATGAAATTTTGAAATAAAATGGCCTAGTGTCTCCCACTTCTATTCAGTATTGTTTAAATTGCTGCCAGTCAGACAGTCAACACCTGTCACATTGACTGGCAGATGACACCCATCTCATAAGAAGTAAAATGTGCATTCTTGCTACAGTGAAGTCCACGGCCTTAAACATTGTTTATTTCCCTTATTTCTGCTCCTGAACTACCCTCTCATATCACAAAAGAAGACTTGGCTGCCTTTTGATTATGTTCTTTGGAAACTTAGTGTAAGTATGTTGGCAGCCTTTCCTGGTGATACTACAAGCAGCACTAGGCCCATTAATTAGCTCAAAGCAATAGCATAAAACTCTAATTTTTAGCTTTAATGCAAATTTATTTGTAGGCACACTATTTAGTGGAAGAGTCACTCACCTCTTATTAGAGCAAGATCGGTTCCTTTCAGTGATCCCAAGGACACTGCTAGCGAGAGTCAAATAGTAGTTGTTTACCTGGTTGCTTTTCCAGCCTTGCTTGTAGACCTTGAAAATGTCACTCCATTGAGAGTTGGAGGGTGCATAGAGAAATTCATTAAAATTCCAGTCTGAGTCACTCTGGAATTTAAGAATATAAAATCTAGTGTATTTCATTCTGTTTTGAACAAATTAAGAGACAGAGGACCCCCATGTATGAACTAGATGTGGAGGAGAGAAAGAAAAATCACAGAAAGCTGAGGCTGAGGGAAAGGGAAGGGAAAAGTGGATGGATTTACCTGGATTTTGGAGTATGCTCCAACCTCCAGTTAACTTCTTGGGGCTCAATGGCTCTGATTCTACAGGAATTCTAATAGTTGATTGATAACCCTTACGGTTAATTTCTGCCCTCTGGGCAGCATTGCTGAAGCTTATGTAGTTATGTAGCTGTAATTAGCCTAGGGGCAGGATTTGGTCTTAGTTTTGCTAGAATAGATCTATTTTCGTGACGAACAAACTAATAAATGTGACTCTGTCTAAGGAGGAGAAACTGTGATGTGGTGATGCTCAACCAGAGTTAAAACACATATTCTGAAGGACATGCAATCATAGCCTTTTGCCTTTAACGGAACTTTGTTTTCATGTCTATGTGCATTTTATAATTCCTGCTGTATTTTAAAATGTCTTTGACTAATTGGCTTTGGGCCTCCAATAAGATTCTGAAAGCAACTAGTTTTGTTTGCTTGTTTGTTTTAATTATTGATGTGCAATCACACTTCGGAAGTACTGCAATGTTAAATATTGGATGCTATTTCCTAGGCAAGGTGAATATAAACTAGGCATGGCTCTTTGTGTTTGACATGGCCAAGCAGATGCAGCCTTAAAGGGTCCATTTTACAACTGGCTGAGCGTGCTACATTTTTCTGTCTTTGAGATGATGTATACTCTGAACTCCTGTTCATTCCTCCCACCCAGTTTCCCCTTTCTTGTTGCTGCAGAGATGGCGCGTTCTCCCAGATCTCTATAGGAATAGAGTAATGAAAACTTATTCCTGCAGATAGACAGATGCTTTTATTACCGATGTCAACCATTCAACGAGGTCATGTACATTGACTTCCAGTATTTTACAGCACTGTGGAACTTTTACAGCAATGGGAAAGTCTGAGGTGCCAAACAGGTGATAAAAAAACTGGATAATTTTGCTAAGAATCGCTGTCCAAAATGACACGTAGAACAAGTGAGAATTCCTGTCATCATCCACAGATGGGATGTTACTTGCATCCAAACTATAAATGTTATTCACCAAAATGGAGGGAAAGAGAGCTGAGTTGCTAGTGAGATACCACAACAAAATCTGGAGTTGCTCCTAACATCCATTTAGGATTCTAGACTTGTGAAGAAGCTATCTAAAGCTGTTGGAGGTATGAGAACAAAGTGAAACTGCCATAGGAGTAGGATCAGGGTCCCTTCCTAAGCCCCAGACCACAAACAAACCTGAACATTGGGATGGTCAAAATCTGGATCTGAGTTTTGTGCCTCCAGCAGATCTTTTAAGATTACGTAGCTCTGTGAAGCCAGGTTAATGTATTGCATTCCAGTAACCATTATTTTTATGTGATATAGTTGTGCCAAGATAAATAATTTTTTAAAATAAATATTGTTAAATTCACAGCCAAAGTTGTTAATGTTTTACCAAGTGGTTTAATACGCACACATCCAAAAAAGCTATAGGGTAGATGGAAGCACACAAGCATGAACAGTTTCATTTTCCACCTTTGAATTGGATCCTGACCTGGCAAACACGTATGTACATTTTTAAATATATGAGTAGTTCTACTGGCTCTAATGGCACTGCTCACAAGAAAGGGTAAGCACACATTTGCAGCGTTAGGTTCTTGAATTGCCACTCAATCTGCGGTTGTTTAGAGTCAGTTGATATAAAATGTATAAAGCCCAACATGAGGTGGTAGTAAAGTCAGGTGAACAATGAAACCGTTACCTTTGACTGTTCTATTCACACAATGTCATGGTGGGCTGTTATATTTGTGAACATCCATGAATTATTGATCCAGCTCCCCTAGCCAAAAGTTTAATCTCCGTCAGCCAGTTGTGTCAGCATTTCTCTCCCATTGATCTGTCAAATAAATAAACAAATTCTATACGAAATGGTTTAGAAATCTTCATCAAACATTTCATAATATCATTTTTTAGGGTTGTTTTCCCCATGTCCCCACAGAAACTATTCCTCTATTCTTAGTAATTAACTAAAGTGCACAGAGATGCTGAGAAGAGCTTAAGGAAAGAACTATTAAATCCTGCAAGAGATGAAGGGCAAAACACTGTCTGCATGGACTAATGTAGTATCCCTCACTTCGAATAGAGCTCAGGAAGAACTGAACACTCTTACCATCACAGAGCCCATATTAATTTTTAAAAACTCTGGGTCATCTTGCAAACTCTTAAGCATGTAAGTAACTTTACTCATAGGAGTAGTCTCTTTGAAGTTAATGAGATTACTCATGTGATCAAAGTTACTTATGTGCTTTTGTATTTGCAAGCAGAGCAAGTGCCAAGACTTCAGAGGGAGCAGGACTGGGCTCATATTCTGGTTTTGTTTGAATTATTTCTGTTGGATTACGGTGGGTGGATGGGAGTGATTTACAATAAATGCTCTTAACTGACTCACTGTGGAACACGTATGTTTCTGGACTTAGTTTGCTAGCTAAGATGTGCCATGGACTTCTAGTGAATTATATATTCAGTAGCATTTGTGGGAGGATACTTCCTGCCTCTTATAATGGACTAGGAAAAGAGGAGAAGAATGCTTTTTACTATAGTTAGGGTAATTTTGGTGTTTGGTATTTGCCATTTGGGGAGATCAGATTAGACATTAAATTGAATGGGGAACCTTCAGTTTTAATACATATTGGGGATTTTATTTTTGAGTTCTTTCTTGGTCATAGATCCAACTGAATAGTTATATTTTTATAATGATTGTAATGGTGCTTAGTGGGTTAGGTTTTATTTGAAATAAATATTTTGCTGATGCACTTCACATCAAATCAGTTGTACTTATAGTTGACTGTTGATTTTTTTGGATAATTAGGATGCCTCATATCAGGTATAATAATTGATTTGCAGATATGGGAAAACATTTCTAGTTGCTATAATTTTCACTGTATCACCAACTGTTCTGCTAAAACATATTGTTTTTCAGGAATCATTAGGAAATTCTCCCTAGTATACATATGAGGTGAAATAACATCTGAAGTTTAGATTTATGTGAACTCACAGCTATCTTTTTCATTCATTTTAACCATTAAGGCCCTCTAAAGTCCTTAGAGGGTGTTTTGATCATTTACTGTCTTTATACTATGTTTTTGATTGTTTAGAAAGAGAAACAGTATATCAGATCTCTGGCATGAATGAAACATGTTAATGTTTGGCACACATTTCACATGCCCACTTAAAAATATAATAAGATGTTCATTTTCTCCTGAAAAGGAAGGAAGGAGCTGGCCACGAGGAGATGTTAAAAATGATTTTTTTTCTGTACTGTTGTCTTTGTTCCAAAACAAGTACTTGTTGAAAGAGTAATATAGGGACAAGGTTCTGTTAAGTAAATCAGCTTCCCAAGTTCATGTAGAGCATTGCCTGCCATCATATGTTCATGTGTATCTTGAATTTTCATATAATTTACATACAAGATTTCTAATGTGCATGAGTTATATACAGTGATTTCTCCTTAATCTGTCAATAATTTTGTCACTGAAGGGAATGTTAACCATCTTTAGGATCTTCTCTGTTAGGCAGGGAAGGGGTCAGATTCTCCAAAGGTCATGGAATTAATCAAACTGACCAACTTTCTACCACACTCAGTGAGTAATGTGGGCAACAGATAAACTGTGTTTAAGTTATTTGTGCCTGTGCCCATGACTCTCCTATTACAGGGAGTTTTCTTCTTACAGATAACATTCAAGGTTCACATCTTCTCTTGAAAGTCAAGAACATGGAAACCTGGGAGAAGGTTTAGAATTTGGGGGGAGCATGGGCTGTTATAGCAGGGGTAAAGGAGAGACAAGACAGAATTTGGGGTAGGGGGAATCAAATCAGTATCTTAGATGTCTGTATACTAACGCAAGAAGTATGGGGAATAAGCAGGAAGAACTCGAAATGTTGGTAAATAAACAAAACTATGACATAGTTCGCATCACAGAGACCTGGTGGGATAATATGCAGGACTAGAATATTGGTATAGAAGGGTAATACTGGTATACAAGTGTACAGCTTGCTCAGGAAGGACAGGCAGGGGGAAAAAGGAAGAAAGTGTTGCCTTATATATTAAAATTGTATACACATGGACTATGGTGATGGAAAATAGAAGACAGACTTGTTGAAAGTCTCTGGGTAAGGATAAAAGAGATAAAATACATGGGTGATGTCATAGTAGGGGTCTGCTGCAGACTACCTAATGAGGAAGAAGAGGCGGATGAGGGTTTTTTTAAACAGCTAGCAAAATCATCCAAAGCACAGGACTTGGTGGTGATGGGGGACTTTAGCTACCCAGACATCTATTGGAAAAATAACACAGCAAGGCACAGATTATCCAATAAGTTCTTGGAATCTATTGGAGACAATTTTTTATTTCAGACTGCTATTAGGGGAGAGGCTGTTCTAGATTTGATTTTGACAAATAGGGAGGAGCTGGTTGAGAATTTGAAAGTGGAAGGCAGCTTGGGTGAAAGTGATCATGAAATGGTAGAGTTCATGATTCTAAGCAATGGAAAGAGGAAGAACAGCAAAATAAAGACAATGAATTTCAAGAAGGCAGACTTTAGTAAACTCAGGGAGTTGGTAGGTAAGATCCCATGGGAAGCAAGTCTAAGGAGATAAACAATAGAAGACAGTTGGCAGTTTTTCAAAGAGACATTGTTAAGGGCACAAGAGCAAACTATCTCACTGCGTAGGAAAGATAGGAAGTATGGCAAGAGGCCACCCTGGCTTAACCAGGAGATCTTCAATTACCTCAAAATCAAAAAAGAGTCCTACAAAAAGTGGAAACTAGGTCAAATTACAAAGGATGAATATAAACAAATAACACAGTATGTAGGGACAAAATTAGAAAGGCCAAGGCACAAAATGAGATCAAACTAGCTAGAGACATAAAGGGTAACAAGAAAACATTCTACAAATACCTTAGAAGCTAGAAGAAAACCAAGGACAGGGTAGGCCTGTTACTCAACATGGGAGGAAAAATAACAACAGAAAATGTGGAAATGGCAGATGTTCTTAATGACGTCTTTGTTTCGGTTTTCACCAAGAAGGTTGGTGGTGACTGAACATCTAACGTAGTGAATGCCAGTGAAAATGAGGTAGGATCAGAAGAGGCTAAAATAGGGAAAGAGCAAGTTAAAAATTACTTGGACAAATTAGATGTCTTCAGGTCACCAAGGTCTGATTAAATGCATCTGAGAATACTCAAGGAGCTGATTGAGGAGATATCTGAGCAATTAGCGATTATCTTGGAAAAGTCATGGAAGATGGGAGAGATTCCAGAACAGTGGAAAAGGGCAATGTAGTGTCAATCCATAAAAAGGGAAATAAGGACAACCTAGGGAATTACAGATCAATCAGCTTAACTTCTGTACCTAGAAAGATAATGGAGCAAATAATCAAGCAATCAATTTGCAAACATCTAGAAGATAATAAGGTGATAAATAACAGTCAGCATGGATTTGTCAAAAACAAAATGTGTCAAAACAATCTGATAGTTTTCTTTGACAGGGTAACAAGCCTTGTGGTTGAGGGGAAGAGGTAGACGTGGTATATCTTGACTTTAGTAAAGCTTTTAATACTGTCTTGCATGACCTGCTCATAAAAAAACTAGGGAAATGCAACCTAGATGAAGCTACTATAAGGTGGGTTCAAAACTGGTTGGAAAACCGTTCCCAGACAGGAGTTATCAGTGGTTCACACTCATGCTGGAAGGGCATAATGAGTGGGGTCCTGCAGGGATCAGTTCTGAGTCCGGTTCTGTTCAATATCTTCCTTAATGATTTAGATCGGGGTGGCCAACATGTGGCTCTTCAGAGGTTAATATGTGTCTCCTTGCATAGGTGCCAACTGCAGAGCTGGAGCTACAAGTGCAAACTTTCCAGTGTGCTACAGGGTGCTCACTGCTCAACCCCTGGCTCTCCCCAGCCCCACTTCACCCTTTCCCCCAAGACTCCCTCCCCTTCCCCTGAGTCTGCTGAGCCATTGCTGCTCCTCCTCCCCCCCCCCCTTGTCTCTGGCTGCTTACTTGCCATTGAATTCTTTGTTATGAGCTCACCTGTTTGAGAGCCTTTTCTAACGTGCCACTGTCCAGTAGCTGGCCCTGTTCATCTAGGAGGCAGAACCAAGAGCAGCCCTGAAATTGTTTGGCCTACAGCAGACATTTGCCTCTATCTTATTTTCCAGTCAGTAAACATTTGTTTGGGGGTAAAGTTGGGGGGCTCCTGTTATATTTTCTTCTGAGTTTTCCCTTCTCTTGTCTCTAAGGATGTGGTATATCTTCAGATTGCCATTCTCCTTCATTCTTCTCATCCATAATGCCCTGTCCCCTGAGGGGAGAGAGCTGTAGATTGTTGGTGTTAGAAAATGTAAATGATGATGCAAGTCTGACCAGCATCAGATGCCAAATGGAGTGAGAACAGTACTTGTAATTTCTGCCATTAGTGGCTTCTTCACTCCTTGAAGGTTCCTAGACAGACTCATCTTCATCCTTGTTCTGAGAGCATCTAACCTATAGCCTTCTTTGTGGAGAGGAGAATCACTGGCGCCAACCATTAGGAAACACATACTGCTGGAAGAACAACCTCACCCTGCCAGGTATGTACAAGAGCCGTGACTCTGTCTCAGCTTGGGAGCTAGGATACAGGATGTGACCTCATTGGAGTTACTCCTCGGTCTTGCGATTTAAAGTGGGAGGTAAGGTAGTCCCTGCAGAAGGTGTGCTGCCAGAGTTTTTCTATCTGCTTTTATCATTCTCACTCTCCTCCTCCCCTGCACATATCATCTTTATGAACCAGGAGTTGCATTTTGCCTTTCCCTATGATATTGGTAGTGCTGCTGCAGTTTCTTTAGCAGGATCTTTCCACGTTGTCCCAGTCAGATTGGCAGAATTGCTGTGACCCAGTCAGAAACCGAGGTAGTGTCAACAAACTGAACATACACATCTTATTTTGTGAAGTTAACTTGTAATTTTTAAAAAGGAAGATTAGTTTTGTTCCCTGCTTAAACTGTTCTAGAAGTACATACTTGGGTGGAAAAGGCAGACTTTAAGATCTTATGCTGGAGGAGAGGGAAAGGAGTCTCAATAATTCTGCATAACCTTTTTATTGCTATATCTGCACAAATTATATTTAACATATGGAGGATGTGAGTAACCCAAGACAACTTGAATACATTACAAACATAATTGAACCAACAATTGTATACAAGAGGGTACTGACAGTTTTATTCATTAGCCTCGGGGCAGATGTTTCTGCCTTGCAGGCAGTGGCATAACTAAGAGAGACCGGCTGATACCTCTGGGATCCTGAGGCATTTGATTGCATATGGTGGGTGGGCGGTTTGTTGATCATGATCTCAAATTAGCATTTCAACAGCAGTTGCTGTTACTTTAATCCACTGGGCTGCTAAAATGCTAAAACATTATTATCGTTATCAAATACTTTTGTGCGTACAGTTTTTAGGGCTAAATTCCAGTTGCCTTACTCACATGATTAGCCCTTTTGAAGGCACTGTTCTTAATTCAGACTCTGCCAACGGGACTACACTTGTGAATAAGGCAAGTACGAGTTTGCCCTGCGTCTCACTTCCAGCACCAATAGATGAAGTCTTAATTGATAAATGAATGTATATTGAATGATATTGATCATTCTCGCTCATGGCTCATTATTTTAAAGACTTGGCCTGTCAGTTCAAAATGACTTGAGATCACTTAAAATAGATAATTTACCGCTCATTAGTCAGTGTAATAAATCGTTCAATGAATAATGTCATGTCTGTTGCAAATTAGTATTTTCACATGCAAATTGATATTGCCATTTGGAGATCCATAAGTTCCAACAAAATACTTCTTTATGAATAAAATAGTGTGAAAACTCTCCTGTGCTGAGTAAGTATGTGTCAGGAATATTTTCATACCTTTATTTTACCTAACTTTTGAATGCTCAGATACCATTTTGCAACAAAGTACAATATTTTTGTTGAATTTGTTAAACACATCAGACCTTTTTGTGTGTGCATGTATGCATGTGCAATAGAACTGCAGAATTCAATGCAGATTCTGTTACTGTTATTTGGGCTATAAAGGGTCAAACATTCAGCTAGCTGCAAGTTGGCCTGACTCTGCACACACACACTTACACCCTTGTAACCAATTTTTCACCCAACTTTAGAATAAATTGCACTTGGCACATACAAATCATGACTTGGGGCACCCCCTGGCTCAATTGCATGCTCATCCAGTGTAGTAAATTGAGTAATCAAAGGCCAAGTAAAATGAAAGACCAAGGCCTTAAAAACTGTGTTCTGTAGCACTTCTTTAGCAGGTCTGCTTCTGCCATGTAGAAAAATACTTTAAAAATGTAAATTGCGGTGACCCTGATAGTATCATCATCATTTGCACAAATTTCAGATGACAACCTGAAATCAAATGGGACCCAAGAGAAATTTATATTGGCCCATATAAGGTACAATAATACACCTTCACAGCTGGAATTTACATTGATTCTATGTGTCGCATTTTTTTCTCCTCACCAGCCACAAATCAGTGTTGACAAAGAGAAATAACTCCTCAGACGCACTCTAGCTGTGTTCAGGACCGGTGCTAGAGTTTTTCCCTAGGCGCACAGCCATTTCATTTCCCCACGCGCCACTCCCATGGCTCCGGTGGACCTGCCGCAGCCATTTCTGAGGAGGATCCATTGGTCAGCAGCTCTGGTAGAGCTGCCGCAGCTGTGCCTGCTGGGAGGTCCACCGGAGCCGCACGCGACCAGCGGGCTGTCCACAGGCATGCCTGTGGCAGCTCCACCGTAGCCGCGGACCAACAGACCCTCCGCAGGCACCACTGCGGCAGGTCCACCACAGCCGCATACCACCACCCCCCCAGCAAAATGCCGCCCCCCCAAAATCCTGCCACCCTAGGCGATTGCCTAGTTCTCCTCAATGGAAACGCCGGCCCTGGCTGTGTTCTTCCCTTGCACTAGTGCAATCTTTCATCTTTTTTCTTTTGACAAAACTGTACGCTGGGTAGAACTGAAAGTAAATCTGACCAAAATCATCATCATCTTAATTTGAATGATGGTTGCACCTATTAGAGAGAACAAGGTGGGTGAGGTAATACTTTTTATTGGACCAACTTCTGTTGGTGAGAGAGAAGAGCTTTTGAGCCAGGCAGAGCTCTGCTTCAGGTCTGGGAAAGGAATTCACAGCAAAATGCAAAGTGAAAGAGATTGTTTAGCATGAGTGGTTAGCACATATTGTAAGGGTCCATTCAAGGTAGAGTGGCCCATTAACACCTCTGCAGTCATGGGACAAAAGGAGGGAGTTAGTGGGCTACAGATTGTTGTAATAAGCCATAAATTCAGGGTCTCTGTTCAGGTTATGATTTTTAGTGTCTCACAGAGTAATTAATTTAAGTTGTCAGGCTCATGTTTTGAAAATGTTGTGCGGGTTTCCTTTGAGGATGAGGACCAATAAGGCAGATACAGAATGATCACTTTGTGAAAAGTGAAAACATCAAGGAGTCCTTGTGGCACCTTAGAGACTAACAAATGTATTTGTGCATAAGCTTTCATGGGCTAGAAAAGAACTCACTTCATCAGATGCATGGAGTGGAAAATACAGGAGCAGGTATAAATAAATGAAAAGACAGGAGTTGCCTTACCAAATGTGAGGTTAGTCTAACGAGACAGTTCAATTAACGGTAGGATACTAAGGGAGGAAAAATGACTTTTGTAGTGATAATGAGAGTGGCCCATTTCAAACTGTTGACAAGGAGATGTGAGTAACAGTAGGGGGAAATTAGTATGGGGGAAATTAGGTTTAGGTTTTGTGATGACCCAGCCACTCCCAGTCTTTATAAAGGCTTAATTTGATGGTGTCCAGTTTGCAAATTAATTCCAGTTCTGCAGTTTTACGTTGGAGTCGGTTTTTGAAGGTTTTTTTGGTTGAAGAATTGCCATTTTTAGGTCTGTTAGTGAGTGACCAGGAAGTTTGAAGTGTTCTCCTACTGGTTTTTGAATGTTATAATTCCTGATGTCAGATTTGTGTCCATTTATTCTTTTGCGTAGAGACTGTCCGGTTTGTAAATAGTGTGCACCCACAGGCAGAGCCAGTAGCTCTTCTGGTGCGACTGTACTGGCCCCAGACCTTCCACAAAGCTACATTTCCAGGGGTCTGCACAGCCCCGCCAGAGGGTACAGCTGGGGGTAGTACAGCCAAGCAGGACCTGCTGCCAGTGTGGGGCCATCGGGCTGCCCTATCTACTGCTCCTTTCACCACTGACCTGAACTGCAGGACTCTCCCAGGAACGACAGCAGCGACAGGAGCTAAGCGTGCAGCCACTGCTCCCAGGAGTCAGCGCCCCATGCCAGCCGGTCCTCCAGCGCGGCTGCTCCAGTACTGTCCTCAACCCTGTCCTCCAGCAGGGCTGCACAGACCCCAGGATGCACAGCTTTGTGGAAGGGCTGGGGGTGGTACAGGCCATGTCAGAGGAGCTGCTGGCATGGGGCCACCCGGCAGCCCCACATTCTGCTCCTTTCACCGCTGCGGTTTGGAGACACTGTTTGCAGAAGTCTGTACCGGGCGCAGCGGGAGGACAGAGCCCCTCCAGGGAGGGGATGGGGAAAGCACAGGGGCTGGCGGGAGGGCAGGGAGGAGTCACGTGGGGACGTCAGTTGTCCCCCTTTAGTTGGTGTCCCCCTTTTTATCCCTCCCATGAGTCGTCTAAGCCCAGTGGTTTTGTCTTCTATCATTTTCCTGTGTGAGCTCATTCGAGAGCATAGTTATTTGTCTGGTTGCACCCGCATAGTTGCTATTAGGGCATTTAGTGCACTGGATGAGGTACACCACATGTTGTGACAGGCAAGCGTAAGACCCAGGGATCTCGAAAGGTGAGTAATAGGGGGTGTTGATCATTGTAGCAGTAGAGATAAGTCTGCAGGTTTTGCACCTATTGTTCTGGCAGGGTCTGGTGCTGCTTTGAGTTAATATGTCCTGGTATGTGGGGAGCTTGCTTCTGATGATAAGCTTGGAGAGTTCGGGGGGTTGGTGAAGGCCAGAAGTGAAGAGTTAGGAAAGATTTCTTTCAGGATGGGGTCACCAATGTGTATGGGATGTAATTGTTTCATGACAACCCTTATAGGTTCCATTGTGGAGTGGTAGGTGACAACTAGGAGTGTATGGTCAGGGGGGCTTTATTTCTGTACTGAAGCAGGTTGTCTTGGGGTATTTGGGTGGCTTGTCCCTTGATGCAATCTACTTCTCTGGTGGAGTGTCCTTATTTGGTGAAGGTGGTTTTGAGTGTGCTAAGGTTTGTGTATATATCCCAGACTTTCTTCTCAGAGCATATTCTGTGGTATCTGAGTGCCTGTCTGAATGCACAGTTCAGTCCAAGATCCAATACGATTCAGTATTTTCATTAATGTCTTGGATAATGGAGTGGAGAGTATGATTGTAACATTTGTGGATTACACCAAGCCAGTAGGGGTTGTAAGAGCTTTGGAGAACAGAATTAGAATTCAAAATGATCATGACAAATTGAAAAATTGGCCTGAAATCAGGAAGATGAAATTCAGTAGAGACATATTCAGAGTACTGCACTTAGGAAGGAAAAAGCAAATGCACAATCACATCATGGGGAATAACTGGCTAGACAGTAGTGCTGCTGAAAAGCATCTGGGTGATTATAGAGGTTCACAAATTGAATAAGAGTCAACAATGTGATGCAATTGTGAAAAGGCTGATAGCATTCTGGGGTGGGTCCTATGTAAGACACAGGAGGTAATTGTCCCACTCTACTCGGCACTGGTGAGGATTCAGCTTGAGTACTATGTACCATTATGGGCACCACACTTTAGGAAAGATATGGATAAATTGGAGAGAGTCTAAAGGAGAGCAACAAAAATAATAAAAAGTTCAAAAAAAACTGATTTATGAGGAAAGGTTAAAAAAACCCCAACACCTGCGTATGTTTAGTCTGTAGAAAGGAAGGTTGTGTGGGGACCTAACAGGTCTTCACATATGTGATGGAGTGTAATAAAAAGGATACTGATCAATTGTTCCCCATGTTCACTGAAGGTAGGACAAAAAGTAATAGACTTAATCTGCAACAAGGGAGATTTAGTTTAGATATTAGAAAAATCTTTCTCACTCTAAGATAAGTTAAGTTTTGGAATAGGCTTAAATGAGGTTATGGAATCCCCTTCGGTTTTTAAGAACAAACACTTCTCACGGTTGCTCTAGGTAGACTCAGTATATTTGCCTCAATGTAATGGGCTGGGTTTGATGACTTCTCAAGGTCCCTTCCAGCCCTACATTTCTATGATCCTATTATTCTATGTGCTAGACACTTTCTACACTCATAAGAGATGCATTCCCTGTCTATAAGAGCTTATGACGCAAGATGAGTATTTCAATTTTGGGAGAACAGGACTAGACGGTAACACTGTTTTAAATGCTTCACAAAATTTGAAATTCACAGAGGCCATTTTGTACATTAATATAAAAATGTTTGATGTAAAATCTCTGCTCTCACATTGCACAAAGGAATATGTGACTTGTTAGATACCCCACATTCCATGCTTTTCATAAGACGTTGTTTGGATTTTGTGCATAGATGGTGAAGGATGCTTTTGTGGATCGATGGGACATTAGAGATTGATGGTGCTAAGGCTCACCAATAATGCCCAGTGTTGCCAACTCTCATGATGTTATTGGGAGTCTCACACTATTTGTTGTAGTTAAGGCTCCACCTCCTGGAGTCAAATGATTACACGAGAATTTCAGTTTTCATTTTAAAAAAGTAAAGCAAGTTTCTAATCTTTGTGTTTTGTTGAGAAAATTGAAAATATAACCTCAGTGCACTCCTGTTGCTAACCAGAATGCAAACCAAAAAACCCCAAAATATATTATTGTATTGAAATCTCAATTTTTTAAGCCCATCTAATGATTTTTGTGGTGCTTAACTGATGATTTTTGAACACTGGATGTTGTTAGATACTCTGGAGACACTGTGTAGTGTGCACTCCGGGGTGTAGTACCACCTGCTGCCATTGAGGGGAGTGCTGGTGGCACGAGCTGATTCAGTCCCTGGAGACTGCAATATACAGGGTTCCAACTAGAGATGGGTAGTTAAGAGTCCCAGTAGCACAAGCTGCACAAAGCTGAGGAAGAAGGCAAGCAGTGGGGCTAATTCCATGGGAGCAGGCATTAGGGGATATGTACAGGGATCCTTGTAGCCACAGCGAGGAAGACCACAGGGTCTCCCCGGCACATGTTGCCTGATGCCTGCTCCCTGAATTCTTCGCTGCTGGAGCAAGTAGAGATGATTTCTGAGATGTCGGAGTGTGGGGCTGTCATGGTATAAATCCCCAATCTGAACCTTAGAGTCCAAAAGATGGGGTACCAGCATGAACTCCTCTAAGCTTAAATACCAACTTAGATCTAATAGGCTGCCACCAACCAGGACTTACAGTGCCTGGTACACTCTGGTCCCCCCAAAACCTTCCCTGGAGACCCCAAGACCCAGATCCCCTAGATCTTGACACAAGGAAAGTAAACCCTTTCCCCCACCATTGCCTCTCCCAGGCTTCCCCTCCCTGAGTTAGCCTGGAAGATCACTGTGATTCAAACTCCTTGAATTTTAAAACACAGAGGAATTCCACCTCCACTCCTCCTCTCTCCCACCAATTCCCTGGCGAATACCGACTCAATTTCCTTTGAGCCTTAAGAAGGAGAAAATCAATCAGGTCTTTTAAAAAGAAAACTTTTAATAAAAGAAAGAAAGAGTAAAGATCATCTCTGTAAACTCAAGATGGTGTATTACAGGGTCTTTCAGCTTATAGACACTAGAGAGAAGCCTCCCCCCTGCAAAAATACAATTTTAAAATACTTCCAGCAAAGTACACATTTGCAAATACAGAAAACAATCAGAAGACTAAACTTGCCTTTTTCCTGGTGCTTACTAAAATTAGAACAGAAGAGATTTTTTTCAGAAAGATTGGAGGAATCTGCTTACATGTCTGGTCCCTCTCAGAACCCAGAGAGAACACGGACAAGGAAAGAACACACAAACAAAGACTTCCCTCCACCGAGATTTGAAAGTATCTTGTCTCTTGATTGGTCCTCTGGTCAGGTGTTCCAGGTTCACTGTTTGTTAACCCTTTACAGGTGAAAGAGACATTATCCCTTAATAACTGTTTATGACAGGGGCTCCTGAGGGTGGCGGATGTGAGGTAGAAGGATGAAGAGTTCTGAGGCTGTGGGCTAGTTTTCTGAGCTTGGGATGTTTATTGAGGGCAGGGTGGGGAAGAATGAAAGGCTGTATAGGAAGAGCTGGGTTGGAGGGGGAGAGGAATTGGAGAGAACAGTGAAGGGATCACACAAAAGGGAAGTCAAATAAAAACCGTTTTCTCCTGTCCTGCCCTTTGCTGTAAAGCATCCTTGTTTTTTTCTGTTTGAAAAGGGAGGGAACGTGGGAAAAGGTACCCATTTTTCTTCCCACTTTCCCACCAACATCCCTTATCCCCCTGCAGATTGCTTTGGCTTCCCTCACCCCCTTCAAACACTCTGGTACAGTGCGCCAGTCTTTTTCTTTCCACACGGAAGGTTAGGACTGAATAGCTTACTGCCTGCAGCCCTACCAGTGATTTTAGGGCATCAGTTGCCATTGGTGAGTAAAATAGTGGATACAGTTTGTGTTTTTATTGGGGTTATGCCAAGCAAGTCCTATTAAATCAATACAGGATTATTAAATGACGTTTGCCCTGTGAGTCCTATTAAATACTACAGCAGTACTTTGAAAATTTACCCTTAGATAATTTTCATTAGTTTATACAACTAACATGTAACATTAATAAGAAATCAGATGTAGTTTAGCTGAGGAATGATCCAACCATTGTCTTTTTTTATCTTCAAAATTATTATAGTCAGGAAGTAATTTGAAATACTTTCAACCATTGAAAAAGCACAACAGAGTTATTTTAAACAAAAAAAAACCGACGACACTTGGAGCAATTAAAATATAAAATTGTATGGAGGTGATTAAAAGAACAATTTGTCATTTGAAATAGATATGGCTAATGGTTATGTGTTTAAATATTGCTTTCTGAAGCAGTTTCTTACCCTAAAAGTTTACACAAAAGAGAGAATAATATGCTCAGTCAGTTCATTTTTGAATGGCGTTGCTAGTCTGAAACAATTCAGAAATGCGATAAAGAGAAACTAGTACATCATCCCCTCACAGCTACAAAGTAAATGAAATTGGGTTTTTATTCAGCGGTAAAACCCAAATGTATAAAAGCATTTTGTTAGACCTTTTCATTAGCATTTTAGTTTCTCTCCGTGTGGCAAGGAACATTTAACCTGTCAGCTAAGGAGCGCTTTTATGTTACAAGGTCACAAGTTTCATCCCTCTGTGGGATTTTTCACTCCTGGCCTGCATCTAAATGATTGCAGTGGAAGCACTGAAAACTCACAGATCTCATTCCTTCTGTTAGGCCTGGATTACACTACGCGTTTAAACCAAATTTAGCAGAGTTAAACCGATTTAACCCTGCACCCGTCCACACAACAGCGTCCTTTATATTGATATAAAGAGCTCTTTAAACCGGTTTCTGTACTCCCCCCCCACCCCCCGACGAGAGGAGTAGTACTGAAATCGGTATTGCCATGTCGGATTAGGGTTAGTGTGACCGCAAATCCACGGTATTGGCCTTCAGGCGGTATCCCACAGTGCACCATTGTGACTGCTGTGGAAAGCAGTCTGAACTCGGATGCACTGGCCAAGTACACAGGAAAAGCCACGCGAACTTCTGAATTTCATTTCCTGTTTGCCCAACGTGGGGCTCTGATCAGCACGGGTGGCAATGCAGTCCCAAATCCAAAAAGAGCTCCAGCATGGACCGTGCGGGAGATACTGGATCTGATCGCTGTATGGGGAGACAAATCTGTTCTATCAGAGCTCCGTTACAGAAGACGAAATGACAAAGCATTTGAAAAAATCTCCAGGCTATGATAGACAGAGACCACAGCAGGGACTCAGCACAGTGCTGCGTGACAAGTGTAATGGAAAGCCAAAGAATCAAATGGACGCTCATGGAGAGAGGGAGGGGGTACTGAGGACTCGAGCTATCCTATAGTCCCCACGGTCTCTGAAAAGCATTTGCATTCTTGGCTGAGCTCCCAATGCCTGTAGGGTCAAACACATTGTCCGGGGTGGTTCAGGGTATATCTCGTCAATTTACCTTACCCCTCCCCCCCCCATGAAAGAAAAGGGGGAAAAATCGTTTCTTGCCATTTTTCAATGTCACTGCTAGTAGACGCGGTGCTGCAGCGCTGAACAGCAGCATCCCCTCCCCTTCCTTTCCTGATGGCAGATGGTACAATATGGTGGAAACCTATCATCATCCCATGAGTGCTCCTGGCTGGGCTTGGTGAGGTCGGCCGGGGGCATCTGGGTAAAAATGGGAATGACTCCCTGTCATTCCTGGCAGATGGTACAAAATGCTTGGTAACCGTCCTCCTCATAGCAGCTGGAGCCTGAGCTCCATCAGCCCCCCGCCCCCTTTCGTGTCTAAAGAAAAGATTCTGTACTGCCTGGACTATCATAGCAACGGGAGGTTGCGCTCCTCTCCCCCTCACCCCTTAATGTCCTGCCTGGACTGTCATAGCAGCTGAAGGCTGCTTCCCCCTCATTTTATCTCACTTAGAAGTCAGTGTTTCTTATTCCTGCATTCTTTATTACTTCATCACACAATGGGGGGACATTGCAACGGTAGCCCAGGAGAGTTGGGGGAAGGGGAAAGCAACGAGTGGGATTGTTGCAGGGGCACTCTCTAGAATGGCATGTAGCTCATCATTTCTACGGGATCTCTGGGGTTCTGACCTGGAGCAGCTGTGCTCTCTGGCTCTCTAGTAGAGTTGCCCCATATTCTAGGCAGGACTGACTCTATTTTTAGACAAAACATAAAAGAAGGGAATGACCCAGGGAGTCATTCCCATTTTTGTCCATGCGCCCCCAGCCGACCTCAGCAAGGAGCACCGATGACAGCAGCAGACAGTACAAAATGATTGATAACCATCATCGCCAATTTCCAGTTGCAAATGGTGCAAAATGACTGATAACCATCATCTCATTGCCAATTTACAATGGCAGACGGTGCAATAGGGATGGTAATCATCTCTGCTACCTTGCAAAGGCAAATGAATGCTGCTGTGTAGCACTGCAGTACTGCCTCTGTCAGCAGCATCCAGTACACACATGGTGACAGTGACAAAAGGCAAAACAGGCTCCATGGTTGCCATGCTATGGCATCTGCAAGGGCAATCCAGGGGAAAAAGGGCGTGAAATGATTGTCTGCCATTGCTTTCATGGAGGAGTGTTTGAGTGATAACATTTACCCAGAATCACCTGCGACACTGTTTTTGCCCCATCATGCATTGCGATCTCAACCCAGAATTCCAGTGGGCGGGGGAGATAGCGGGAACTATGGGATAGCTACAAGATAGCTACCCACAGTGCAACACTGCAGAAATCGACACTAGCCTCGGTACATGGACACACAACCCCGAATTAATGTGCTTAATGTGGCCGCGTGCACTCAACTTTATACAATCTGTTTTACAAAACCGGTTTATATAAAATCAGAATAATCCTGTAGTGTAGACATACCCTTAGAATACAAGGAAAGAACATTGTTGTGGTCATTCAGTTTTAAACGAATGCTAGCTAATTATCAAATCCCCATGTGTCTGAAGAGGCAAAGGAGAACAAGTGGTGCCAAATTGCCAAGTGCTTATGTTGTTTGGATTTTTACTTACCTTGTGTTATATGCATATGAGCATTAATAAATATGCTAAATGAATGAAAAGACGGTTCTTGAAGATAAATGTGTAATGAGGGAGAGCATAGACATGTATTATTATTTTTAATTGCAGCCACATGCTGCTCTTTGAAGGTTTTAAGAAACCTTTAGGGGGGTGGGAATGTAATATTCTATTATTACTGAGTGCCCCCCCCTCAATTTTTTCAGCTGCTTTTGCTAAGCAAATCTATCCTTCTAGAGCAGACGCAGAACTGGTCTTAGGGTACGTCTACACTACAGCATAATTTCAAATTAACTAAAACCGGTTTTATAATACCGATATTATAAAGTCTATTTTATGCGTCCACACTAGGGCACATTAATTCGGCGATGTGCGTCCATGGTCCTAGGCTAGCGTCGATTTCTGGAGCGGTGCACTGTTGGTAGCTACTGTAAAAGAATGAGGCCAATAATGTCGATTTGCGTCCACACTAACTCTAAATCGATATAGTAATATCGATTTTAGCGTTACTTCTCTCGTTGGGGAGGAGTACAGAAATCGATTTTAAGAGCCCTTAAAATCGATTTAAAGTGCATTGTAGTGTGGACGGGTACAGCGTTAAATCGATTTAACGCTGTTTAAATCGATTTAACTGCGTAGTGTGGACCAGGCCTTAGAAGAGTTTTGCAACAGGGACAGAAGGACAGTGATGATGTCATCAGGCTGCTTTCTACAGTTTTCACTATGAACTGTTCATCTCCTCTGTGCTAATTGGCTGTCTGCTCCAAATCCTTCCCTCACAGTCTTTTCAGCTTAGCCTCACTTCACTTGCCCTTCTTCTTCCCCTGAGACCTATTCTCCCTTGCCCCCCTTTCTTTCTGTCTTTCTGTGTAGCTAATCCACTCCCAACAAAACCCAACCTAGAAAATTAAAAAAGGAAATAAAAACAAAAAATCCATGGCACTAACTTAACATTTGCAAACTATTCCTTTTATGCCCCTTTCCCCTGTCCTCTTTCTGTCTTGTCTATGTAGACTGTGAGCAAATCAGAGCAGGAACTATCTAGTATTCTGTCAAGTATCAGGGGCGCTCTAGCAGTGTCTGTTTTGTGAAGGGCTCACATAGGCACTTGGTCGAATCACATCACAACCTCTGCATTATCCCATGTGCAAGCAGAATCCTGTCTCTGGAAATTGCCCATCTCTTCACTGCAATTTGAGCTTACCCTCTCCCTGGCTTTTTCTAACTAGGTTTAAGTTACTTTTGGTGTGAGCTAAAAGAAGTTTCCTAAATCCTGATCTCTTTTAAAGTGCCTTGGCGGGATGTGTATTGTGCCCATGCTTTGGCTTTCTTGTTAGTATTTCATTTGACTGTATTTTATTGGATATCTTAATTGTTCTTGATAGTTTTGTGTTCTAGCTCTTTTTGGAGCACACTGTGTGCTTGGAGGTGTGGACTGGACACTTTATGAATACAGTTATGATGTTTTATATTATGGCACCAGATAAATACACTAAAAAAGCTCTGAAGAGACGAGTGTGGTGTTACCCATTTATGAATGAGTGGGGAGGTGCTAGAGGTCAAATGGGTAGTGCTGCTACTGGAAAATCAAGATCAACTCCTTCTTTTCCCCAGGATCAGACATGAGGCTGGATTATTTGTTCAATTTCACTTCACATAACACTTTAGTTTGAAGCAAAAGACTCAATTTCAACCAAAAAATTCATTTCAACATTCTTACTAAGAATTTAGGGTTAAACATTCAACAGTTTACATGGGTAATTGCTCAAACAACTTTCATTGTTTTGTTTTTATGGGAGTTGCATGCCTAATAATCTGCATAACGTGCTGAAAATTCATCTTTTATATTTTATCTGCAAAACAATTCACTTTTTATGCCAGAAAGATTAATGATTTACATTAGTTTCAAATCAAAACATTTCCTTGGTACTCTGGGGAGTTTGTGTACAATTTCCATATTCTGTGTAGTTGGAAACAGCATGATCAGATACGAATTTCCATCATGCAATAGAGGGAAGGGTTACTAAAATGATCAGAGGAATGGAAAATCTATTCTACTAGATAAGACTTAGGGACCTTGGCTTGTTTTTAGCCTGACAAAACAAAGCCTGAGGAGAGAGAGGGTGGGGCTCAGTAAATACATCGGAGGATAAATACTGGGCAGGATTGAGGGAAACAGAGTTAGGAACTCGGAGGGAGCGGGGGCGGCACTGGTACTCGAACCATGGTCCTGCCTCCCAAGACCCCACCGTCCACTCTGCCTCGTCCCTCTCATAGCCCTCTGCAGCATGTGGCATGGTCATATACTGGTTTAAAATAGAGTAAATGGTGGAGTCTTTGTAACTTGATGTCTTTAAATCATGGTTTGTGGACTTCAGTAACTCAGATGTCCCAATTTTATAGGGACAGTCCCGATTTTTGGGTCTTTTTCTTATATAGGCTCCTATTACACCCCACCCCCATCCTGTTTTTTCACACTTTCTGTCTGGTCACCATAACTCAGCCAGAAGTTATGGGATGTATTATAGGAGTGTATGGATGAGGTTCTGTGGCTTGTGACGTGCAGGGGGTCAGACTAGATGATCACAATGGTCCTTTCTGCCCTAAAGTCTATGAATCTAAATCAAAATGTAACTGAAATCAACCAAAAGAAGTGGGCAGCATAAATAATGTTGTTAGGCTTTAAAAAAAAAGACTCCACATTTAATTTGTACAAATGTAATGAGAAGGGGAAAGGCCGCAATTATTTTATCCACTTAATCTGTGCCCCTTTTGTTCCTAAAAAGGTAATTTTTGAGAACACTGCACAGGGGTTTCTATTTGGTAGATGTGAGTGGGGATGGTATCCAGTAATGGTTCCTGTTTCACTTTATTGTTGATAAAATAACCACATGCATGAGAACAATTCTGGAAGCCCCACAGAGCTGCTAATTCAGTTTCCAACTAAAATTAATTGGGTCTGTTTTCCTTTTTCTGTCATTAAGGGTTATGAGTGCTCAAGGAATCCAGTATCAGGCCCTGATTGGAAATACTCTTTGTTTGCACTCAGCCTATTGTGAGTCCTTGTCATATGTGCAGTTACTCAGGGCATCTCATTTAGGCAAGTGGCAGACATGACTGGTAACCCTTCTACTCACACATCATACATCATTTGAAAGCTTATTATGTCTACTTTGAGATGAAGTATGATGTGGATCTGTCGAGTAGTGCCTTTACCGTAGAAATGGGGATAAACAATGACATTATCACTATGTTAAAATGACTTTTTGATATTTACATTAGTTTCTGTTAGTTTAATGACTATATATTATTTTAAGACATAAAATTGGTTTATTTGTGACCTCAAAGCATTGCAACAACAATCTTAAAATCTAATAAGAATTTGTACAGGTATCATTGAAATCTAATAATGGTGGTGACATCATCATCATCTTGTTCATCACTATAATCTCTGGAGAGTGTGTGGGTTCTACGTCTTCACTGCCTTGGCATGTACACAGTTCTGTGCAGGGACCATTGTTCTGACTGCAGGCACAGTTAATATTGCAGCAACCCCTATGGGCATAGGCATAATTAAGATTTTGTAGAAGTTCTGATGCCGCTGGGTCCTTGAAGAATACAGGAAGTAATTCATCACATGTTTTTCCATCTGTGTTGCAATTGTGATCCAATATCTGGTTTATCTGTGTGAAGATATCCAAATCTTTGTTTGCTAAGATGCTCTTTTGACATGCTCTTCAAAACTCTCCTCACGGGTGGGAGTTTGGCCAGTGACTTGTCCTTTTTGATGGCTAGATTGTCGTGTAAGCAATTCAGGTCTCTGTTGGTCTTCTTTTCTTTCTCACTCGGGTCATACAGCATTGCTACCAAGTTCCTTGCAGCAGAAATTGCAGCTTGTCCGACACTCTCCCCTAATTTGGCAAGACCTCTGAAGCAGTAAGATCCCATTGTTTTGACAACATTAAACACACTTTTTTTCTCAATGCTGGATAGGGATGACACAGGGTTGAATCTTTGAAATGCACGTACAGCATGAAGTATGTTGCAGAAGTCAGGAGTGAGTGCATCACAAATTGCATACATAGGTCTGAAAAGTTATTTGTCAGTCATGCTGGTAATGATGCCTGTTTCAATCCACATTGTCCGTATGTTTCATTTTTGGAAAATAGTTAACATCAAGGACTAAAACATGTATCAGGTAACCTAATTACTATGGATCCTTTGACACCAAGAGATGCTAAAGCCATATTGGCACATATAACATGCAGAAGCATCCTTGTGTCTGTTTCCTCTTGAGTATTATACAAGGTTTGGTCTTCAGCACCTGAATGGGTGAAGAACTTTGCTACTTTACCATTGGAAAAGTCTCCAGGAGGAAAGAATGTTTGTGTTGGATGTGTTCCTGCACAGTCAGTTACATTTTGAACCATATAGTCATAGAAGAATTTTCACAGGGTTGTTCTCAAACATTTTAAGGACTTTGACTATAAAATTAACTTTGTCAGATCTTTTTAGGACCTGTCTCAAATACTCAGCAGCCTATTCATAGAATATGTGGAGTTTGTCTCCATCTGTACGAAAGTTGTGGAATCTCTCATGTACACTGTGGTTTCTTTCCTGCATGCTCTCAGCTCATGGATTGTTTCAGTACAGTGCTGTGGTAACTTCGGAACTGTTCAATACTATGCACTCCTCAGCTGAGAAGCACATTCTCCGAATGTTTTCTGAAGGATGATATTCATTGCTAGCTGAATTATATGCCTCTTGATCTATCAACCAAAGATCAAACACTTGCACCATTTGGGGCACAAATGTAGCTGACCTCTGCAAACTACAGTCACCTGGCTTTGGATAATATTTGGAGGCTTTCATTTTGTCTATTTCAGATTGAAGAATTGAAGCAGCAGCATATAAAACCACTTGTTCATTTGAAAGCTCTTTATCAGGCTCACTCAGCAGAAGAACATCCACAAAACATTTGGATGACTTAAGTTCTTGCTTCATTTACTTGCATCTAGGGTAGCATCAGCTAATGTTATTGCACCACATAGAACAATGGTAGACTTGCCTTGTCCATGCTGTTTATGGAATGAAATTGCAGAACCCGTCTTTTTCTAATCTTGCCTGTAATTTGCTACTGGAATTGCTTGTGGTTTCTCTGTCTGAGGGAAGTGGGGCATTACTGTTTTGTAGCAGCTTGGAAAGAAGAAGAGCCTTCTCGTTGTACCTAAGATCATTGTCTACCTCTCCAATCAGCTGATAAAATGCATTATCATAAGGTGACTATATTGTTGTAGGGTAACTAAATAGTTTTGCTTTAAGATTTGTTTTACCTGAGTAGGAAAAAAGGCATGTTGAGTGATAAACTGTATCCTTAGCGATCAAGTCTTCCGCAGATATTCTGCATATCATGTCATCATCTCCTCCTTGAAGTGCTGCCTCCCTTAAATTGGTTGCTCTCTCATATGTTTGTATTTTATGAAGCTTCTTGTCTTTTTGTGTGTTGTTTTTCTTAAGCAAGCAGTGCAACAAGACCAGTCAGTGGAGGACGTGCTTGCTCTGGTGGCTATAGAAGTAGGTGAGCATGTTGCTCTCTGATCAGATTCAGAGTAATTTTCTTCCTGAGTTCAGTACAGCTCTGACGTGCCAAATTCAACTTGCTTGTGTGTTTCTGAAAGCAACCCCTGTGATAGGGTGTTGGTGTCACATCATCTAAACTCATTCAGTAGCTGCCTATACAATTCATCTCTCCTGGCTCCAGCTGACAGCAGCACAAAATTCCGTCCAGCACTGGTGGCTTTTGATACTTGCGTTCTTTTGATTTTCTTGACAAATAACACATTTTTCAAAGTTTGTGGTGAGCCTTTTGCTCTTTGATATAAGCTTTAAGGGGTTTGTATCCTCCATGTTTTCCTATTCTGTAATTCCCTGAAGAGCTAAAATTCCCAAAGTATATTGTTAACATTAGCACCACCACTACTGCCATTTTTCATGTTGTACAACTATGCAGATTTGTGCTAAATAAGATCTATATTTTAGTATCAAAATTGACATTTTTTCAATAGTGAGCACTTTGATTGAAGCCCAGTAGGAAGCAGTGTATTGCCATCTGTAACACTGATACTGACCAGTGCATAAATGTCACTGAATTAAAAAGCTAGTTTCTAGAATATTTCAAAGACTAGTACTTCATATGTAGGAAATTACAAATTTAAACCTTCTACCAGACAGACTAAATGCTACATTGTATGTGCAAAAGCTTACAAATGGAGAAGCATTAAGGAACAATCAGTTGCACACGTACAAAATAGAAAATGACAGCCAAGGAAGGAGTACTGCAGAAAGGGATTTGGGGGTCATAGTGGACCATAAGCTAAATACAAGTCTACAGTGTAACGCTGTTGCAAAAAAAGCACACATCATTCTGGAATGTATTAGGAGAAATGTTGTAAGCAAGACATGAGAAGTAATTCTTCTGCTCTACTCTGCGCTGATTAGGCCTCAACGGGAGTATTGTGTCCGGTTCTGGGCGCCACATTTCAGGAAAGATGTGGACAAACTGGAGAAAGTCCAGAGAAGAGCGACAAAAATGATTGAAGGTCTAGAAAATGTGACCTATGAGGGAAGATTGAAAAAATTGAGTTTGTTTAGTCTGGAAAAGAGAAGACTGAGAGGGGACATACCAGTTTTTAAGTGCATAAAAGATTGTTACAAGCAGAAGGGAGAGATATTGTTCTTAACCTCTTAGGACAAAAAGCAGTGGGCTTAAATTTCAGCAAGGGAGCTTTAGGTTGGACATTAGGAAAAACTTCCTAACTGTCAGGGTGGTTAAGCACTGGAATAAATTGCCTAGGGAGGTTGTGGAATCTCCATCATTGGAGATTTTTTAAGAACAGGTTACACAACCACCTGTCAGGGATGATCTAGATAATACTTAGTCCTGCCATAAGTGCAGGGGGTTGGTCTAGATGACCTCTTGCTATGATTCTATGAATTCATGTACATTCATATCTATCCACTATGCAGTACAAACTGAGTACGCAACCTGCTACTACTATTGTTCCTCATCATACAATGTCTAAATATACATAAAATAAGCTTCCAATTGAGATATGATGTGAGTAGTGTGTAGAATGGGTACATTAAACTCCCCATATATGGCTCTTTTTGGGGAATTGTCACATGCCTACTTGTCATACAGTGCTTTCAAGCTGATATGCAGACAAGTTGGTTGACACCACTCTAGGCCTTCAGGCAATTTTCACACATCCTTAGGAAGGTTACATGAGAGAGCCTGACAATGTATCAGTGGAATCAGCTGTGGCCTTAACAGGTTTTTCAACTGGATTAAAACTGTTTTGAAGTTACATATAACTACGCTTTACATATCCCATCTATGGTGGTAGGGATCTAATATGAGTTCATTAACACCTTTTCTTCATGTCTGCAAGTAATAGGGTGTCATATTTGGGTCTACAGCTATAATGACTACAGGAAGTGTGTAGGAATTTGCATTGTATTTTACAGCAATAATATACTGTCAGATTTTCTTGAGTCCAGTAACTAAAAATATGAAGGCAGATCATAGAATCATAGAAATGTAAGACTTGATGACCTATCAAGGTCCCTCCTAGTCCGAGACCTTACACTGAGGCAGGGCTAAGTATTATCTAGAATGTCCCTGACAGGTGTTTGTCTAACCTGTTCTTAGAAATCTCCAGTGACTGAGATTCCACAATCTCTGTATGTAATTTGTTTCTTCTGAGGTCTCCATTCCAGTTGCAGTTGCTGGCTTATGTGGAAAATCTGACTCCTATTGTTTCTCCACTTAACACTGTGATTATGATGCAGTTAACATCAGAAAAACATCTGCCAAATGTAAAAGACAGATGGGTGCATCCGTAGACAGGAAAAAGTGTCGGGTCTGACCTGATTTTGCTGTGGATTTTAGCTTGCTTTCTGATAAATAGTGAAATCTACTATTCCCTAAGGATTGACTGTTTCTTTACTGTGCATTGTGTCTTCCAAATGCCTCTGTTACAATCCATCTTGTGCTGCATCAAGGATATGTGGGCGTTGCACCTCACACATCCTTAATCTATCATGAGTCTTTCTACATATGGTCTTGAAAGTACAGTGTTGTGATATGAAAATAGTGGAGGTACCTGGAATAAAAACACAGATGTTGGAAGGGAGATAAAACCTCATGCCAGTCTGCACCTGCAAGGTGGGGGGAGGGAGGAAGTGTAGTGGCAAATTATCCCAATCTGCCTACTCTGGGGTTTCTTGTACCTTCCTTTAAAGCATTTGTTACTGGGCACAAGATGATTCTGATCCATGGTAATTCTTATGTTGATGTTAGATAAAGAAACCAACCAGAGACAACTTTTTAATTTTTTTAAAAATAATTTATTTAATTTTTGTCTGGGTACATTCTCATATGGGAAAGATGGCTATGTACCAGATGGAAAATTCATGGCTAGAATAGCCTATTGAAAGTGCTTCGAAGGGAGCAGAGGATAATTAGGTGCATTGTGCTAAATTCAGGTGCCTCATTTTAGTTCTCTTTGTGGATTAAATACACAATTAAGTAAGGCCTTTGTAACAATCTTTATTCCTATGCTCACCTTTTTTACAGAATTATAATGGATTTTGTACAAAGTATGCCTTGTGAGCTATCTTTTGAAAACTCATAATCTGCTGATCATTATTGTCCTGGTAAAATATGCGCGTCAACATTGTATGTAAAGTTATAAGATTTTACTATATAATATAACTGACACATTCCAAGCTTAGAAAAGCAGGCACAAACTAGTCCCTCAGAGACAAAAGGCAAACTGATGCTTCAGCCTGGTGTCAACAAAATCAAATGGGCTATCACCTGTTTAAGTGGCCATTCTTTGGCAGGAAAAAGATTGTGAGCAAGAAATTTACATCTTGGCAAAGAAGCAGTTGGAAGTTCCTGTCTCCCCAGACTGTTTATCTCCTGAACCCTGGAGATGATTCTCAAAGAAGAGGAAAAGGATGAAAATGAGGAACAGAGGCCCAAAATCAACTTTCCCTTCATCTCTGCTCATGGCATCAACAACACTTGAAGGATAAAGGAAGCATCATTAGACTGGGGAGAGATCCTGGCTGAAAAGTTTCTATCTAGTAAGACTGCTAAAATATATGGCAAGAGAAACCTTTTCTTTGAATTCACTTCGCTTGTTAAATTAGGTATTAGTTTGCATTTTACCTTTTTATTTCTTTGTAGCCAGTTCTGACTTTTAAGGCTCATTACTTATCATCACTTAAAAATCTATCTTTCTGTAGTTAATACATTTCTGTTATTGTTTTATCTACACCAGTGTGTGTTTGGATTATGTATTTGGGAAACTTCATTTGTGATAACAAAGTTTATGCTTGTTATTTTCTATTAATGAAATGACAGATTTTATATGAGCTTGCATTGTCCAGAAGAATGCTGGACAGTACAAGATGCATGTTTCTGGGGGAAGGTCTGGGACTGAGAGTCTGCTCGTGTTACCCTGCAAAGTAATTCATAAGTGGCTGATTATAGCACTCATAAAATATAGCTGAAAATGATTTACATGCTGGAGGCTATGTGTGAGCAGACCAGCAGTGGTTGCTCTCACAGCAAAGCAATGTAAGAAGCACCCAAGGTAAGAGGTACCCATCAGTCCAGATTGCACCTTGGGGAATGTCGCAGCCTTAAAACACTGACCTGGAATTTCAGTCACTTCCTCAGCTTGCTTTCTTAGTCTTCTGAGCCCAGCTTAGCATAGGGTTGGCACCTGGAACTCAGAACCTGGCTGTTCACAGTAGATCAAAGCTAGCTTGGGTAGGCAGACATGAGCTTCTACAATCTCACTTCCTGATGGCTCTACAGACATACCCATCACTTTGGTGCTTTTGAAAATTGTACTCTTAAGTTCCTAAGTGACAGAAAGTGACAGTGCTAGACTAGAAATATTATGCTGATTAAGACAATTTTATCTTTAAATTCTCTAGCCTGCATACATTTAAACTTGGAAGCTTTGTAATTGAACTATTATGGATATGCAGTGCCTAGCACAAAGGGGGACCTGATCCCAGATGGGGCCTCTCAATGCTATTGTAATATGAATAATAATAAAATAGGAATAAATAATGCTGAAAAAATGGCTGAAGTTATCATACTTGGAGAAAAAATGTGGAAATAAGCCACAAGCTAAACAAATAAAAATTAAAAATTGAGTAGTAGCTATAATTCTCTATGCCTTATGCCCCTTGTGGTTGCAAGAAAGAAAAAACTTTATGGTTGAAAACAGAGGATTGGATCTCTGAGGAAACCTAAAAAAGGATGCAGGAAAGAAGAGATTTTTATGTCACTAGAGGTACAGTAAGAGCAGCAAAAGGCAAGCAGAGCAAATGCAATAAGTCACAGAACAAGTTATTTAATATGAATTTATTGGGGAAAAATACAGTTTTGTTAGGCACTGTAAATATAAATGAAATACTAGCTATGGGGTGCTGGGAAAAGGAACGTTGTACTTCATTTTTAAAAGAATCAATGAAAATTTCTATTGAAAGGGCAGCTAGGATTTATTCATACACCACTGTCTCGATATAATGCCACCCGATATAACTCAAATTTGGATATAATGCGGTAAAGCAGTGCTCCGAGGGAACAGGGCTGCGCACTCCAGCAGATCAAAGTAAGTTCGATATAACATGGTTTCACCTATAACATGGTAAGATTTTTTGGCTCCCAAGAACAACGTTATATCGAGGTAGAGGTGCAGAATGTCTATCTGTCTGATCAAACTGGGATATACTAGGCCTGACTGTTGTCCTCCGTCACAGGAGTAATTATTGACTTGACTGAAGTTACTCCTGCTTTATGCCAGGATAACGAGAGCCGAATCAAGCCTCTGCTTTTTACACCATGTATCCAGATCCTTATTTTTTGCTTTAGTGTCTTTTTCTGGAGGAAAAATAAAACAGATTAATTAAAACAGAGTCAACAAAAAACAGTTTTACAAAAGAATCTGCTTTATAATTTACTTTAAACATTTCTTTTAAGGATTGTATGTAGGTGGCAGTGTTTAGTATCTCGAACTGCTGAAGAGAAACAATCATATCTGAAAAGACTATTCAGAATGATTTTACAATGTCATGCTAATTATCTAATTTCTGCAGCGTTCAGTATAAAATGAGCTAGACTGTGATAATAAAGTTAGAGTAAACTCGTTGCTTTAACAAAATGAAGACTTACGCTTCTATCTTTTATTAAACAAAAATTTCCCCACATTGGAAATTATTTCCTCCCTATTGTGAAAAATGTTAATATTTAACAAGGCTGAAATCAATAGGGCTGTATGGAAATGAAATAAGATTCTGTAGGAATTACTCTATAGAAAGCATGTCACGCTGTTTTTATCAGTGTTATGAATCTTATAGAATTCTATAGCAATTATATAATTACTTATAAAATTCCATAGGGTGCTTTTGAAAAATAATTATAGAAATGTCACTATTTTAACTCATCCTAGGACTTTTGCATACACTCCAGAACACTGGGTAAATTGAAGAGTCTAATCTAAAATCTGTGTCTCTTGCCCATCTCCAGCATTAAACTATATAAGCAAAGGAACATCAGAGTTTTCTGTACTGTTTTAAACAAATATTGGAAGGCAATACACTCAAGACTCTCAGTAAGAAAGGGATGGTGTAGCATATTGAGGAAGAGAGGTAAAGAAAAAATAATTCAAACCAGAGAGAAGGAAGGGAAAAGGTGAAAACATGGTATGAGGATAAAAAGGCAGAGCAAAAAGGGCAGCTCAAGCAGAATTAGGAATGAAGAAATCAAATAGGTAAAAGGACATACCGTTTGATTTTTTTTTTCTGTTGTATTATGCTCCTTGTTGTAAAATCAGAACTGGTTTGGTTTATTTTATTTTAATTTTTTTAAGCACGTCCGTATGCAAACTGATGCGACCCTTCGGCTTCTGGAAAGGTGCGGATGACCTTGGGTCAGCATAGTTTTGGGACCCCTCTTTAGTCCTTTTGGGAGTACCTTAGGTGTAGCTGAGGAGCATTGCATTTCACTTCTAAAGGTCGCATTATGCCTAGCTTGAACCCGACAGGAAGATTGCCAATGTGAAAATATGTAAATGTCAGAGAAGTTTTAAAGAGCCACCTTATCAGAAGGGGAATAAATGTCATCAAAGTTCCGTTGCTCTCATACAATGAATGTCTCTTTGTCTTAGAAAGCAGTAGTCTGGGCTCAATGCTGCCATGCTTACTTATGCTATGTGGTAGTTGAGCAGGCACAGAGTGAGGCACTCCACAACAGTGAGTTTAATCTAGTCCCCTTTTTCTATAAAATAAGGTGGGGATGCATGGCCTGATTTATAATATTTTGCACCCTCTTTGTAGTTGCGTTCCTTGCTATGCCTCCTGCACCCCACTCTGGTCTCCTGGCCTGTCGTGTAAATAAGGGGCACTTATTTTATATGCCTCATGGACACAGGTTACCCTTCTTCCCCACTTCTCATGAATTTTGATACATGATATTGTGGAACAATTGCTAAATATACAGAGGGGGACACTTTCAAAGGCGCTCAATGTTGACCTAACTCTGGTCTCTTTGAAGGTAATGATCAAAGTCCCATTGCCTTAACCTGGGAGAACTAGGCTCTTTTAGGTAAGTTTTAGCCCATATATAGATTTTAAGGTGGGAAGGGACCATTGTGACTAGCTAGTCTGATCTCCTGCATGACACATCATAGAATTTTCCTGCTGTATTTTCCACTGCGTGCATCCTATGAAGTGGGTTTTAGCCCATGAAAGCTTATGCCCAAATAAATTTGTTAGTCTCTGAGGTGCCACAAGTACTCCCTGTTCTTCTAACCCAGCAAGATATTTAGAGATAATACAGCATGTACATCTGAATATCCATCTACAAAGTTCATAGGCCTCAAGCCTTATGCTAACTGCTGAAGCCAGTGTCTTACAGGATACAGGCTAAAGCTCTAAATGCTGCATGGGCTACAGTATAACTCTGCTGTGTGGGGACACTTACACTGGAATAAATGTCCACACAGGGTTGCAGGGGTTATACATGTATAAATAGTCTGGTTTAAATTCACTCCTTAGGTTATGCTGAAAAACTTTTCTGTTCAGGCGAGGGATTATGTCATATAAAGAGACTTATACTAAAAGTTCATTAGGTCTCTGAGTATATTCTTCCAGTAATAAATGTTTCCTAATATAACAAAAGCCTGACACTTGAAAACAACATTCAGGCTCAATACAAAGCAAAAGGTCTTGCTGTTAACGTTGTCTATGACTTTGCTAATGGAGGGAGTTTAAATTTTAATAAAAGAAAATTAAACATAATTTGGAAATCCATCCCATTTTGATGTCTGTTTTGTATTACTCCGTACATAAATATTTTAGAATAATATGCTTTAGTCCAACTTCTCCCATACATATCATCTCCACTGTTGTGACTTTGTTCTTCTGATTCCCTGTTCTATTGGAACTCGCTGGAATTTAGTTCTAAGAATTGTTAAATTCGTACTCTCTCTTTTGATAACGACACTGAAATGATCACTACATGCACACCTATAGATTTCTAATGAGCTGTGTGCAGAGAGATATAATCTCCATTTGCAAAGGCAGGGCAAGTGCTATAAGGTATTTTAATACCAGGGCAGGTCAATCAAAACTCAAGTGAAAAATTGTTTGCTCCCTGCAAAACATATTTCAAGCAGTAGATATAAGGTTTCCTGCCTGTGACTGTTTGGGAGCTATAGAAGGTGATGGGGAAGAGAAATACTGGTGTGTTTCTATATAAATTGTCCCAGGTAAAGGTGCCAATTCCTTCTGGCTGAGGCATAACAAACTACACTCAGATACCAGTATTTGCGAGAATATTGTACCTGCCAGTATGAAGCCCAACTTCTTGTGCTATCAGGTAGACTGTGTATATTACATTTCTATTTCTTTTTTTTTCTTTTTTTTTTTTTTTTTAAACACAAATTAGAACTGTCATTTGCTTGGATCTTCAATAAATATCCATCATTTGTACAAGAGGACAGTCGCCGATTTGTGTCTCAGGAGACGGGGCATCTCTACATAGCTAAAGTGGAGCCATCGGATGTAGGAAATTACACCTGTGTTGTGACCAGCACTGTAACAAACACCAGAATTCTCGGTTCACCAACCCCTCTAGTGCTGCGCACAGATGGTATGACTTCAATCTGAAACTGTATATTGATTAAAACTGCTGTCTGCATACACATAGTATCTGGTGCGTACATTTTTGTCATATGTGGAGTAATCTTTCATGTATATCAAGAATAGTAGTTTCTAATCAAAAGATCAGTGCTGACTGTGAACTACTCTATTGTACACTGTCATGGGAAGAAAATCCCGAGGCCCACAAGTTTTTTTTAAAAACAGTGTGCATTTGATCAGAAGAGATGGATATGTTGAACCTACCTTGCTTTAATGCCCAAGAAAAAGGCAGAACTATACAAATAAAAACTACCAATCTTTTGTCCTTCTCATAATTAACAGGTGTTATGGGTGAATATGAACCCAAAATAGAAGTTCAGTTTCCTGAGACGCTGCCTGCAGCTAAAGGTTCAACAGTGAAACTGGAATGTTTTGCCCTAGGAAAGTAAGTTCTTATACACTTTATTAAAATTAAAAACATGTGTATAGGCAACATAGCAATTTAAATGAGACTTCAAGTTACCCTGAATAAAATCAATATGATGTTATATTGACAATTATTCAAACCATTTGTGGTATGCAAACACACAGAATTCTCATTGTTAACTGATGCTGTTAACTGATGCTGTCATAATACTTCTTTTCTTTGACATTGTAAATATCCATAAAAACAGTTTCTTAGCACATCATCATAGTTCTTTCCTCTTATCCAAACTTAGTCCCTTCTGCTCTTCACTAATGGTTTGAGAACCAGTCTTAATTTCTGAAAATGTATTTGCCAATTATTCTATGGATTATTTGACGAGCTCTGCCGAGTATTCATGATTTAGGGTGTGAGATTGGCAACCTAAATCATATAATACTGCTTGTATTTTTTGACTAGGTGACCGAAATTTTTAAAAATCGGAGAATTAATGAACAGCAACGGAAGAATGCAAATTTCAAAATTGCTTAGCCTCGTCCTATGTTTCTTCCCATGGAAGTCGATCATAAAACTGCCTTTGGCTTCAGTGGGAAACCAACACTAAGATTTTTTGAAAATCCTATCCTAAAGTATTTCTGGAATGAAGCTACTGGGATTTTGTAGAAAGTTTTACAAACACCGAACAGTCAGCTAAATTGTTGTGAATAATGGACAATCTGCCAGCACAAATAATAGTGAACCAAACACAATGCATTTATTTGCAAATCAGTTTCTTCAGGGTTCCACTATCTCTAATATATGATGTATATTAGATAAAAATTGACTACAAACCTTATTTCTTTAGTCAATTTTGAGGTTATTTTAATTTCACATTATGTATTTAATGTTACCAAATGACTGTTCTTAAGCAAACTTTTTAAAAGTCACTAATCCCATAACTTTCCTTTTAGCCCGGTGCCTCAGATAAACTGGAGAAGAACTGATGGCCTGCCATTTCCGAATAAAGTAAAGTTGAGAAAATCCAATGGCATGATTGAAATTCCAAATTTCCAGCAGGAGGATGCAGGCCTCTACGAGTGCATTACTGAAAACTCAAGAGGGAAAAACGTTGCAAGAGGACGTCTCACCTACTATGGTAGGAAGCTTTCATCATTACAAAATAAGCGTGTAATTTATGTAGGACAGACTATGGATACATGGTTTAATACAGTACCCTAGAATTCCTGCAGTTAAAAATCAAGTGCCATCTAATTGCTAAATGAGAAGAAGAGAATCTCCACATCCAATTTTGAAGGTTTTTTTGCTTAAACAGGCTTTATTCCAAGAGAAACAATCTTTAAAGCTTCAAAAATAGTAAATGAGGGCTTTCTCCTGCTAAGAACATCCACGTTCAAGAGCATTCCTGCAAGTGGTATGGGAAGAACTACATTTAATTAATTGGCTGTTGCAACAGAATAGTTAGTTACCTAAAGCTCGCTCTTTTTCTTTCTTTCTTTCTTTCTTTCTTTCTTTCTTTGATACTGTCATTGATGAATAGCTCAAAGCTTTCCAATGGCCATAACTGTTTTGCATACTACATGTGGAATCCATACTTCCATTTAAATAAATAATCTGATTTTTGAGGATCCTTTTGGGATTATGAAATCATGTTTACAGGAAAATTAAATTCCATCTTGGTTTAGAACAAATAATTCCCCAATACTCTCAAATCCTTTGTGTTCAAAAGGACCAATGAGGCATTAGGGAATGTAATCTAACTTAGAAAATGAAGAAACATGGAATTCAATAGCTGGAGAACAGCTACAGTCTCTTGTGCATTTAAAACTATACAGCCAATTGAATATCAACAATGCATATTGGTGTTTTCTTAATGGTAAAGTGATTTACAGGCAAACTGGCAATTGACAATTTTTGTAAAGTCAAATCTCAGCAAATGTAATTTTCCTTAGGAGTAACAATTAGATGAATGTTTCACTGTATGCTATGAAGTGTTTACTTCATGTAAGATTATTTTAACAAAGATACAAAAGTTGTATATACAAGGATAGAAAGTAGCTTCAAAGAAGATCACAGAAATATTCTTTTCAGATGTTTATGCTTTGATACAGCACGCAAAGTGCTACAGCATAGATATCCTGAATTTTGATTCAATTTATACAAAGGTGGTTTCACAAATAAGTGGAAAGGCAAATTTTCCTCCGTCCGCAGTTAAATAAAAAAAGATAGATTAATTGTCCATGTACAGGTTAACAGTTATGAATCCTACAATAAACATTACATATATAAGAAAATACAGTACAAAATGGCTAGGATTCATCATCTGCCAGCACCACATCTGAGACTTGGCTCTGTGCTCTGCTTTTTATAGAGTGACTTTCATTAGCAACTTGCTAAGTCTTAAGTAAGTGACAGTACATCCATCGAGTACAGCAGTTTTACAACAGTGTAATAAATGCATTGATTTCTGAGCCACACCACCACAAACCTAATGTAACACACTGGATCTAGACAACTGATTTATCGGTTACTTGGCATAATTTAACCTATAGAACACTGTTTCCTATGTTGCATTGGGGCTTCTAGAGAACACCATGCCTGAATCAAAGAAAGTTTCTGCACAACGGATGGCACGACTAGGTTGTGGCTACTGGGAACAGAGAGTCCTGACCTACCTCTGACCTTAGAACCATAAAAGGATGAAAATGTTCACTGCAAACTCTGTATCCACATGGGAATTCGAACTCTCTGAGAGTTAGTATTCAGCTACAGTGTTGTGGATAGGTTCATCCCTATTATTGATGGTTAAGACAGAAACAACAACTATACATATTGTAATGGTACAGAAGTTTTACAAGTTGATTCATTTGTTCTGATTAGTGAAATCCATATCACAAAATCAAATAGTCTTACCTGTATCTGCTTTGATACTTGCTCTGTTGACATAAGTTGCAAACCAACCAGTCTATATTAAGGACAGTGTATTTATATAACTTTTTTCTTTTGGCAGCTGGGGGATTGTTTGTAGTTTAAAACTGTTCTGTAACTGAAGATTCTATCTTCATATGGCTCTAATATTTACCTGTCACTGACTGTGATATCACAGCTCAGAAATCTTTCTGGTAAAGAAATGTAAGCTTAAAGTATACGCAATTTAATCATCCAGTAAACTCCCGTGTCAGTTATTTTGGAGTTCCTGAATAAGTTATTCTGAGAAGCACAGGGTGAGAAATTTAGTGAAACTAATGCAATATATTAATGATTCAGAAAAGATCAGACATCTGCTGGAAAGCACCAACTCTGGTGAGAGACAATTATAATACATGGCGGTGATACTAGTGCGGGTTGGCTGGTGTTTAAAGGTTTTATGAGCCTGAGATGCTTCTGTTACTCGTATGTGGTGAAATATGCACGTAACTAATGAAGAATCTAATACGATTCACCAAGGAGAGGGCGGTATATCCTCCTCTCACACAGTCACCACACTGTCCTGCCCCCTTTTCTCATCAAGAAGTTTGATGTTTTTACTAATTATGGCCCTCATTCAGCAAAGCACTTAGTCTCGTGTTTGACTTGAAGCATGTGCTTATTCTCATTAACAAATCGGATTTAGGGACAAGTTTGAAGTTAATCGCATGCTTAAGTACTTTGCTGAATAAGGTTGGATTGGGGCTTAAAGTTTAGTATATTCTAAGTGTTTTTCTGAGTCTGGGCCTATTTTATCTGTAAATACTATATTGGAGGTTTGAGCGTATTTCCTTGTGCTTGTTAAAAATCCCACGCACACCAGTGGTACTGTATAAATAATGGACCAGGTGGTGTTATTCTAGTTCAGCACTGCTACTTTCAACACTTTTCTGAAGTTGTTAATTAAGATGGATGTCTAAAACAAATGTTCTTGACTCTTTCATAATGTCACTAAGATCTTATTAATCCTCTTAATTATTTCTCTCCTGAAGGAGTTTATTACGGGATGATCCAATGTCAAGTTAACAACTTACTTTTCTTTCCACAGTTCTAGCATGTATAATACCTGATTTCTCCACACTACAGTCCTTGTCTTTTAAAAATTGAAAACCTGGGTCAGATATTGCTCTAATTTATCATATCGTCATGACATAGATTGCCCTCACCTTCAATATTATGCTCCATTACGATCACCTCCATCCCATAAAAGATAGAGGAAACTCAGTGGAGATGTTTGAAAACAGAGACGCTTCCAAATGAGGACAGGTGAAAAAGATTACCTTTATGTAGATTAGAGATAAATAAGAGGTGACAAGATAAAAGTTTTTAAAATAAGTATAGATGTCTGTGAACTCCTACTTCCTCCATCTCTTCATGCAAACAAAGTCACAAAATAAAATTAGTAGCCAACACATTTTAAAGTGCTCAAAGGAAATGCATTTTTACACACAGAATGACCCTGCAAAACTCAACTGATTCAACTATTATTGAGGCAAAGAGCTTAATGGATGGGGCACAATTCCTTCCCCTTTCCTTTCTTGCTCCTTAGGTTAGTCATTTTTAGTCATTTTTCTGCTGGTCTGTAATAGCAATACGTTACATTTGTGCTGGCCAGCACGTTTGCAGCAAAACCAACGCTCTGCCCATTCCCTAATCACTCACCTAGGAGAGCAGTGGGTGAACATCAACCCCCCTGTTTCTGCTCATCTGGACCCAAAGTCTGGTGAGTGTAAGGTGAAAGGAGGATTTCTACACTTGCGAAGGTGTATAGCCCAAGAGGTAGTTAACCCCCTTATAAATTGTTAGTGTATAAGCTACTAGTGCTCTGGGTCTGCAGTAATGTAATAATAAAACTACATTGAGATTGCAGTATCTTTGAAAATAGAGCATTGGTAGAGCAATCAAATTATATATACTCTAAAATATTAGCGCTTTTGTCAGATAAACTCAATCTGTCTTGTTCATAGAGATTTCTTCACAACATGAATTACAAAAATATAAATAAACAAATTAACATTGATGAGTTGCTGAGCTTGATCAACTTGAAACTTAATCATCAACGTTATCTAATGATTTATTTGCTTTGCTACTGAGACAGATTGTTAGTACATACAAAGATTAACAATCTTCCCAGTTATTAAAAATTACAAAAAATAAGTCTGATTGCTGGAGGTATTGAAGGCAGTTTGTTTTTTTTTGGGTGTGCTTTTGGTTAAAGAGGATGGGGCACCTCAAAACTCACTTATTTTGTCCCCCCAAAAAAGGGCAAATTAATGCTTAATCATTTCATTTTGTATATACAGATAAGCTTGTCACTTCCATCAACATGATGGTAAAATAGCTTGAGAGTCATAGCCTGAGACTGGGAAAGATATTGCCCTGTTATCTAGAAAAGCAGAGAATAAATTTTCCATTTTTGCTGAATGTCATAAAGTGGTAATTTTGGTTGAACTGTTGTAACTAAATTTTTTGCTAATGTATTGCCTGACTACTGAGTCAGCAGAAAACATAGGCCAGTACGGTTGAGTTTTTCACCTCAGTTCTCAGTTCCCTACATGTCTTCCCCGTAAGGAGTTCCCTGTCTCTAGGGTAACTGGGGACAGACCAGATCTTTGCTCAGAGCCTGGTCTTAAGATCCCCTTCAGGAAGAACTCCCTACAATTCTTTGCATTGGCTCCATGCCTCCCTTTGTCGCAGAGTTTTCATGAGGTTTTAGACAAAGCCCTTCCTTTGTCCCAGGGGAGAATCTTCACACTACCTTATCTTGGGAAATGTTCCTTTTGAAGCTGCTGCTTTTTGAGGTTCCAGCAGGGGCATTACACGTTAGGAGGAGACCATTGCTGTCATGAGAGTTGGAAGACCAAGGCTGGGATTGCCTAGAAAACCATCCAATTGATTTCTCCAAGTCTGGGCAGATTTCCCTTTATGAGTGGAGTTTCAAGGTGGGCCCTCATCTGGATGTGAACTACCACAGAAAATGGATGTTTGACATTATCAGGGGAGGATATAAAATAGAACTTGTTAATTGTTCTGGGGGGCAAGTTTATCCATTCCCAGAATTTAATTAAAATAAAACAGCACTATCAACCAGTCCTTTATAGCATCAAAAGATGTAGGGGGCAATAGTTTCTCCTGCATAATGAAATGGTAGAACCAGTTCTGTAGAAAGACAGATATTTTCGTAAAGTCACAAGATTTTGTGGTACCAAAGAGAAAACAAAGTGATGTAGCCCATTTTAGATTTCAGATCTCCTAACAAGACTAGTATTCCAGGTGGAAATCCAGCATTACATTATCTTCCCAAGATTTCAGAAAATGAAAATAAACTTCTTGGAGATCTATTGAAGATATGATCAGGGAGAGTCAGCCAGAGATACTTTAGCTTTTGCTACAAGAAGTGTTTTCAATACAGAATACTTCCCTTGTAGTCTTGTAACTGATATACAAGTATTCTCAGATGCCATTTCATCCCTCCATTCAGATGATAAACTTCTCATCATGTTACACATGGCCCAGCAGCCAACACTGAAAGCCTTTGGGAGCAAGTATGAGCAAACAAATGGATGGACCAATTATAGCCCTTGCAAAATTCCCCATCTGAGTTATCATCTAAGAAAAACTTTATTTGAGAAGAGCAATGGAAGAAGATATTACCTGATTCCTCAGAGTTCTGCATTAAAAAGGAAACTCACAGTCAGCTAGCTCAGCAAAATACACTTCGAACTGAGGCTGTACAGTGCAGACTATTTAGCCTTTTGGCACATCACAGGCCAGGAGGGAAACTTATTTATGAATCTATTTGCATCCAAATCCAGGTGGAAAACCAAAAGGGGGTACTACTACATGAGGAAAAGAGTGGTTCCATTATCTGAGAAGTGGACTAAAAGGCCTCCTTTTTGCCTTTTCCCCTCTCAGCCACTGAGAGTGAAGAATATTGTGAAGGAACAGGCCACAGTGATTTTATTCACTTTCTTGTTAACCCTCAGAAGGTCTTGGTTCTCAGACCTGATTTAAATATATCTGGAACCGCCTTTCAAACTCCCAATACACACACGCTCATAACAGTGCAACAGGGACTTATCTCTGTCCCAAACCGAAATCTAGCACTGCTTCACCCTCATCTGGGAAGCTGAGAGGAAGTTTTGAACTACCATCAGGCATTTAAGGTGATACACAGCCTGTTAGTATTTCAGGGGAAATTCACAAATGAAGTCAATTTATCAGTTGATGTAACACGGCACACACATTGGTATGAGTCAACTGATGATGAGGCTCAAAGCCAACGTTTCTTGGAAAGACAAGTCAGACTGCAGGTACATTGCGCTGTAAAATACCCAAGAGAGTCTTTCATTACTATCACCTAACAGATTCCTGAGGATCACCACTCTTACAATCTGCAGGTTGCTATCATGATCTCGATCTGTATATTACATTCCTAATAAAACCACCTTTCAGCTTCACAGTGATAGGTCTCTTCCTTGTCTCCCTGAAAAGCTGTTGTCTACTCACAGCTTCCTTGTCCAAGGGGGTTTCAGAGCTTGGTTTGCTCTCACTGAAACCTCAGTTCCATGGTCTATTTATCAAGCATGGTAGTTTTCTGAACTAACCAGACCTCCACCCCCAAGGTCACCACAATCTTTCTCCTATAATAAGAAGTGTTGTTTGTTGTCCTTCTGGATGAATCTGAATATCCTAAAAAAGTAAAATGCATAAGTTAATGCAAACAGAACCTAGAGGAGAGTAAAGATGTATATCGCTGAGGTACTCAAATCTTCTGGTTCAACTTCTCTCATTACCAGACACTATTTTAAAAAAAAAAGTGTGATTTTTTTGGGGTGGAGAGATCGTATTCATCTTATGAGGAAGTACGTAAGACTACTATTGCCATGGTCATCCATCCATACTTTCTCAAACCTTATGGAGTTGACACCCTCACACCTGTTAATGCACCATTTCATGGAAGAGTATTATGCAAAAGGGTGCCCTAGTAACGCTTATATTCTTACATGGTTAGACTGAATCCTTCTCCCTGTCTAGAAATGATATACCATTTTCTGCATCCCACTGTGCAGAGCAACTGGCATAGAGGGGACTCAGAAAGGGAAAATTCTGTCTTACCTGCAAGTTTTTATTCTAGGACTCTCTATGTCAGTCTGATGCTCCCTCAAATGATTGCATTATGTCCTTTTTTCCCCTTGCTATTGCTCACTTGTTAAGTGGTTTGAAAGAGAAGAGGGTGTTCCTTAAATTCCATGTTAAGGCTCTTTTGCAAATAGTGTGAGTTGAACAGTGCTTTTGAACTTATAGTTAGTATTTTTTAGCTTTGGAATCTATTGTTTTACAGAGTTCTTCCTTGAGGGGGTCGTCCTGAGCCGAGACTCAGAGTAAAGGTCTGGTTTGCTCCCAGTAGCTCTGGAGACAGACAGCAAGCCACTGTGAAAACTGATGTGGAGTGTCCCAGAATGAACATTTACAGATAAGACAGAACTTTCCCTTTCTTGGGAATACAGAAAATGATGAATTTTATAGCTACTTTAAACCTACTTTGTAGGAATGCTTTCAAATGAGACTATACAGCAGATAGGAAATATTGCACATCTGTGGATCCATCAATAATACAACTACTGTTGCCTGTTTTACATAAATATTTAGGTATGCAAAGTGCAAGAACCATGCAGACATCTATGCTCAGACTTTCATCCCCCTTGACACACATGGGACAAACACTCCAGAATGATAGTGCAAGAAACTTTAACATAAATGGTGGCTCTTTTTGTAACTTCAGTTTAATAATTTAGCTTTTGTGATGTAAATAAATTTGATGATAGTAAGATAATAAGTTTGTGTGACGCAAAGATGAACGTGTGTTATATTTCAGGGATACCTTGATAAAGAGGACAGTTGAAAGTGCATTTCTTAGGGTACAAGAGGTTTGTCAATAGAACGGTATCTGCTGAGGTAGGGCAGAAACAAGATCTGCAGTTTCTCTGTTCCCAGTAGCAGTTCTCCCTTGGACTTCCTTGGAATCTCATTGCTTAAAAGGCCCATTCACTGTTCCTGTCTCAGCCCTTGGACTTTTCACCTGGGAAACCCCTTACTTCAGGGTGGCTCACCTAGCATCACATAGTCCTAAAAGATGGTCTGGTCATTAACTCTTGTTTGCACAGCTAGTCTGCAAAACAAAGGAACCTCAGAAAGATTTCACTGAGGATGGAACATAAGAGAGTGTTTTAAACTACATAATCCCCTTAATGACTGCCAGATGTGTACTGCGTGGTTAATTTTAACTTTTTACATGAGAGTTTCATCCCAAGTGCTTATACATCAGTGACCTATAACCAGTGTGATATTAGTACATATTAGCATTACATTATACTGTATTATTTTAATTAATTATTGTAATGAGTCCAATGTATTACACTGTGACAAGAACAACAATATCTTTGGAGGAATATTAGGAATATTTGGAGGAATATTGGAGGTATATTACATTACAAAAATTGGTAAACTGGTTTGTATAAAAAGAAAACCCACTGAAATCTTCATCCAAATGGCAGACTAATGGTCCTGTGGCTAAGGCACTGGCCTGAGAATCAGGAGATCTGGTTTCAGTTCTCAGCTGCCGCGAAGACTGCCCATGTGACCAAAGGCAAGTCATTAATTTCTCAGAGCTGAATTCATCCCTGATGTAACTTCACTGTAGTCACCATCTCAACAGGAATTCATTAGACCCTTTCTGCCTCAGTACTCGAGCAAGTTGAAATGTTTTCATTAAAATGATTTTTCCAACCCAAAGGGCCCTTTTTGTAAAACTGATTTTTTTTTGTGAGAACGTTTCAGTTTTGACTAAAAATTTTGATGTTTCTATTGGGAAAATTTAAGTGATAGCTTCCCACCTGGGAGGCTTGTGTCGCTTTTATTTTTCTACAAATGAAACTGACAGAATTTTTCCCAGAGGGCTGCGGAGGCTGAGCATCCTAACTTCTCGGCCTTCCCGCAGCTCTGGGGACAGAGAGGCAAAAGGCAGCCAGACCAAAGCATCCCGTTTTGTTTCTCTCAAAAGGGAATTATTTTAGAAAATCCTTCCTGTGAAAGATTTTGCAATTCATGATGTTTCATATCAGTTTAAGATGATTTTTTTCAAAAGCTTGAAATATTTCATAGGAATGGATTTCCATTTTCCAGCCAGCTGTACTCAGAACTCCATCTATAAAATGTGGATATTTCCCTACCTTGCCAAGGAGTTGTGAGGATAAATATTTAACGTTTGTGAGGTGCTCATTTGGGCTCCCAAATCATTTTTGAAAATGGGCCTTGGCTTCTAGGTTGTTCAGCATTTTCAAAAACTTTATCCCAAATCTTTTTTTAACATTCAAAAAAATTTTCAGTAACTTTTATTCTTCGTTTACCCACAACCTGGTATTGTCTGAATGTGGAAAGATGTGTCTGTCTTGAGCTATGTTCTTTTCATAGCATTTCTGGTGTGGATGTTTATCTGAACGTTTCATATTCACCCATCATTATGTTATACTGTGGACTGCAGTAATGCTGGGTTCTCTAGGGGTCTGGGTCAACAAGGAAATAGTGACTGTTTATATTTTCTATGTAAAATGCTCAGAAGAAGGTGTGAGGTACTTTACTTTTTAAAATGCAGCTTTCACCCAATAAGAGGGAGTACATTAAGAAATAAAAATGAAAGTACTTTTGATTTATCATTAATACCCATTTTCCAATGGTAAAGTACTTATTCCCTTCCTGTTAGCAGTCAGTGAAAGCTAGACTGGACAAGTACATAAGGGATCAATTTTGTAAACTCAGGTTCTGGCAGAACATTATAATAAGGAGAACCAAATTCCAGACAGCCTTTTTTTTTCACAAAAATAGCAATTGCAGAAAATCCATAAAATCAAGAAAGTTATGGTTTTGAGCCATGACAGTCTTATTTTAGCAAAATGTTACACAACCTTGTGTCTGGTTTCTGCAAATGCAAAGGTCAGGGTTTGTCTGTGGTGACAGAAATAGCATATATGAGAATACAGACTTAGTACAAACTTCACTTATTTCTGTTTCAAATGGAATTCATATTAATAACCTGTCAAGTAACTTTCTGCTTTTCAGTGGAGAGCTACTAAAGGGCCAGGTTATTATTACCTTTTACCCAGTTAGCTTGTAACTGCCAATTCCCCATTTCCCTTGTTTGCAAAGGAAAGGGGTGACAGCTGTCATGTAATACCTAAATTTATTTCAAGAAATGCTGAATAGGACATAGTGTGAATGGTTCCTTTCTTTCTTTAGATAGTTGGTTATTTTTATGGTCCTCCTTAAGGCCACCTTCTGGGTGGCGTGCCATATGTCACCCACGGCCGTTTACCCCAGGGGGTTAGGGTAGGGTAATTTCCTCACAACTTGCCTTTAATAGGCAGCAGGTTTTAAATGAATAGGTAGAAGATTTAAAACAAACAGAAGGAAGTACTTCTTCACATGACGCACAGTCAACCTGTGGAACTCCTTGCCTGATGATGTTGTGAAGGCAAAAACTATAACAGGGTTCAAAAAAGAATTAGATAAGTTCATGGAGGATCAGTCCATCAATGGCTATTAGCCTGGATGGACAGGGATGGTGTCCCTAGCCTCTGTTTGCCGTAAGCTGGAAATGGGCAAGAGGGGATGGATCACTTAATGATTACCTGTTCTGTTAATTCGCTCTGGGGCACCTGGCACTGCCCACTGTCAGAAGACAGGCTACTGGGCTAGATGGGCCTCTACTCTGACCCAGTATGGCCGTTCTTATGCCTTGTGTTTTTCCAGTTCTTGTTATTTTTGAGGTTCACACTGCAAGATTTTCCAAACTGATATTCAGTCCAAAGCTTGTTCACGACAGTATAGTTGGACCGTGCTGTCTGTATCCAGGTCACAATGCCTGCCTGAGAGCCCCAAATGAGGTGCTGTAAGGTGAAACATGCTAGAATTATCAACCATAAAGATGAAGGTAAAAGTGGAAGGCCTTGCATTTTGGGTCAGCAAGCCAGCTCAGGAAGCTAAACGTTTCCGTACTCTGGGACTGATCAGCTCTGAGGAAGAAAATCATGATGTCAACAGGCTACATACCCATGACTTGTCTCCCTGTATCTAAAGAAGCTTGCAAGCATATAGCATTGTGACAGCAATGTCATCGTCTGGTGCTTGACTGCAGTTATAGTTCCTGCTCCACGTGAGTGGAACAACTATGAGAACTGGAGAGTTCAGGGCCCTTTGTATCTTACATATCTTGTTTATCCATTTTCTGTTTTTGTCTTTTGTTTTCATTAATTGAGGGATCTCCCAGCTTTTTATTATTTTAGGGTGTGAATGTGTGGTTATGTGCATGAATGCGTGTGTAACCTTACCCATAAAGACCACATGGGGGTGTGTGAAAGTATAATCTACTTTTAAGAAGCCCTAAAATTTTGCCTGAAAATCATTGCATATATGTGCTCCTAGTTCTGTAAAAGCATCCAGGGAAATTAAATTGTCAGCATACAATGTTAAGTAAGAGCTGTGAAACTTTTAAAGTTTGATTAAAGTCTGCATTTGTGTTAGTGAGGAGGAAATGGGTTGTTCCTCATACATAATAGTGAAATCTGAAAAGAAAGTTTCAATTGGCTTTTGATGTTGTGAGTTACATGTAAACAATAATTTGATTTCTGTATTAAAATATTCACACAGGTATGTTTTGATTACACTGCTATAGGAAAAATCCTTCACTTGGAATTTAGAAATAAATGGAGAGCCACTTGCTTTAGATGTTCTGGTTTAAAGTATGTATTAATTTCATGATTTAACTAAACTGATTATTGAATTCCAATGTTGGTGCTGATTTGCCTATTTACACTTATTTTGACCTCAATTTCTTACTGCATTGTTTAACACTTAATCAGTGTAGTAATATTTTAGTACTTGGTGATATATTTAGCCTTAGTGATGTATTTATCAGCTTTAATCAAATTTATTTTAAAAGGACATCGAGTCATATTTCTTTCAGTAAGCAACCCAGGTCAGAACCATGGAGAATCTTTGAGCACCAGCTGATCCGCCTAGGAGCCTAATCCACTCTTTCTAAATTAACCCTTTTGTTCTTCTTCGAGTGATTGCTCACATCCATTCCAGTTAGGTGTGCGCGCCGTGCGTGCACGTTCGTCGGAAACTTTTTTACCCTAGCAACTCCAGTGGGCCGGCAGGTCGCCCCCTAGAGTGGCGCCGCCATGGCGCTCTATATATACCCCTGCCGGCCCGCCCGCTCCTCAGTTCCTTCTTACCGCCGTGTCGGTCGTTGGAACTGTGGAGCGCGGCTTAGCTGTCCTCCACGTCCCTAGCTCTCCTTGTTATCTCTCGTTTGTCTAACTCGTTCTTCTGTAGTTGTTAATTAGATTGTTAAGTGTAGATAGTAGTACTTAAGTTAAATAGTTTGTAAATAGTTCTTCGCCGGGGGCTTAGCCCTTCCCGGCACCCGGCACCGGGCTCATGCCTGGTTCGCCGGGCTTCAAGCAGTGTGCGGCCTGCAAGAAGCCTATGCTCACCAGCGACCCCCACGACGCGTGCCTGAAGTGCCTGGGGGAATCACACACATCGGACAAGTGCCGCATCTACAAGGCTTTCAAGCCAAGGACAAAGAAGGAGAGGGATCAAAGACTCCGAACTCTCCTTATGGAGGCGGCTCTTGACCCGGCAGCTTCGCAGGCCGTGACCTCGGCGCCGGCACCGGATCGCACCGGCACCGAAAAGACTCCCCGGCACCGACCTTCTCCGGCACCGGGGACGGAACCGAGGCCGTCGAAGTCTACTACTCTGGCCCGGCAGACCCGACTAGAGCGCCCGGCCTCAACATCGGCCGCGGCGCCGCCGGCACCGTCGACTCCGGGCCCGATGGGTCCGTCGAGTCCGGTACCGCCAAGCTCCCCCATGAGATCTGGGGTGGAGATATTGGTCCCATCCACGCCGGAGACCTTCGCCTCGGCTCGGGACCTTATAGCTCTGACTGAGCCCACTCAGCTGCCACCCCCGGTACCTCCGGTGCGGGTAGTGTCCAGAGGCAAACCCATGATGGCGGCACCGTCTCGAGCCTCACGCTCAAGATCGAGGTCCCGACGTCGCGGTCGCTCCAGATCCCGCCGCCGCTCGCAGTCCCGGCACCGCTCCCCTCGGCGGTACCGGTCGCACTCGCGGCACCGGTCGGCCTCAAGACGTTCGCGGTCGGACTCCAGCCGCCGAGACCGGCACCGCGACTCCAGGAGCCAGTCCCGACGTTATCCGCCACACCGGTCGACCTCCCGGCACCGAGCTGGTGGCAGGTCCCGGTCCCGATCCCGGTCGACCTCCCGGCACCGAGCTGGTGGCAGGTCCCGGTCCCGGTCGACCTCCCGGCGCCGAGTCGGTGGCAGGTCCCGGTCCCGATCCCGGCACCGAAGCGGCGGCTGGTACTGGTCTAGATCCCGGCACCGTGACAGAACCCGGTCCCGTTCCCGGCACCGTTTTGACTCCCGGCACCGGTCCCCGGCACTGAGACATTCGTCCATGCCGAACCGCGCAGACCCTTACCAACCAGGGTCAGCCCCGCCGTGGCCTTTTAGACAGCCGTCGGTCTGTTCCCAGACGGACAGCGGGTATGCGCTGGGCACCGACCGGCAAGCGGCGCTATTTAGCGATCCGCCTCTACAAGACCAAGGCCTGCAGCAATGGGGGTTCTGGACACCCTGGGCATACCATCAAGCCCAGGGGCCCCAACAACTCCTTGCTAGACCTGCGACGGCAGACCGCAGGGCGCCGGAAGCCTCATTGTCTCGCCCCCCTCCCTCCCCGGATGAGGAGGAAGGGTCCAAGCAACAAGACTCCGCTCTGGCTCCTGAGGCGGAGGCGAGGGCCGAGGGAGACACTCCATTAGACACTCTCTTGCCGGGGGTCTCCTCATCCTCCTCCCCGGATGAAGCGGTGGCGGGTACCTCCTCCAACAGCCCACCCCCGCTGGATCTCAGAGCGCACCAAGACCTCCTCAGGCGAGTAGCTCAGAATCTGAGTCTGCAAGCCGAGGAGGTCTCGGAGATAGAGGATCCAATTGTCACCATCCTCTCAGCGGATGCTCCCACCAGGGTCGCCCTGCCCTTCGTAAGAACCATCCAGGCCAACGCCAACACCATCTGGCAGTCTCCGGCCTCCATCCCCCCTACTGCGAAGGGCGTCGAGAGGAAGTACATGGTCCCTTCTAAAGGCTATGAGTACCTCCATGTACACCCGACACCGGGTTCCCTGGTGGTTCAATCCGTGAATGATAGAGAGCGTCATGGGCAGGAGGCTCCAGCCCCCAAATCCAGAGAGGCCAGGCGAATGGACCTCCTCGGCCGTAAGGTATACTCGGCTGGGGCGCTGCAGCTCAGGGTTTCGAACCAGCAAGCCCTGCTGAGCAGGTACGCCTTCAACTCCTGGGTGGCAGCAGACAAATTCAAGGAGCTGCTACCGCAAGACGCTCGCCAAGAATTTGCAGCCATCTTAGATGAAGGCAAGAAGGTTGCACGCACGTCCTTGCAAGCTTCTTTGGATGCTGCGGACTCGGCTGCCCGTACCCTTGCGTCAGGAGTAACGATGCGTCGCATCTCCTGGCTGCAGGTTTCTGGCCTTCCGCCGGAGCTCCAGCATACCATCCAGGACCTCCCTTTCGAAGGCCAGGGCCTGTTTTCTGAAAAGACAGACCCCAGACTCAAGAGTCTGAAAGATAATCGGGGCATTATGCGGTCCCTCGGGATGCACACACCGGGAACGCAACGCAGACCCTTCCGGCCACAGCAACAACAGCAGCGCAGGCCGTATTCCCAGTTCCGCCAGCGGCAGGACCTTAACAGGCGCCGCGGCAGGAATGGAAGACGCAGACATTCGGGGAACCAAGGGGGGCAGAACCAAGGCTCCTCTAAGCCCCCGCCTGGGCCTAAGCCTTCATTTTGAAGGTGCGCCCGAGGGCGCAGTAACAGTTTCCCCTACGGATCCTTCCCCCCCATTTTCCAACCGCCTTTCGTTTTTCCTCCCGGCGTGGTCCCAAATAACATCGGACCGCTGGGTCTTAAGCACGGTGCGGACGGGATACCGCCTGCAGTTTGTGTCATTTCCTCCTTCCCGCCCCCCTTCCCCGTCCCTTTTCAGGGACCCCTCTCACGAGCAATTCCTTCTGCAGGAGGTGCGGACGCTCCTCAGCAAAGGAGCTATAGAGGTGGTTCCAGAAAACGAGAAAGGCAAGGGGTTTTATTCCCGTTACTTTCTGATCCCCAAGGCCAAGGGAGGCCTCAGGCCTATCCTCGACCTGCGAGAGCTCAACAAATACCTGGTGAAGTTGAAGTTCCGCATGGTATCCCTGGGGACCATTATCCCATCCCTGGATCCGGGAGACTGGTACGCCGCCCTCGACATGCAAGACGCGTATTTTCACATTGCCATTTGGCCACACCACAGACGTTTTCTTCGCTTCGTGGTGGGCCCCCTTCATTACCAATTTGCAGTCCTCCCATTTGGCCTATCCACGGCCCCGAGGGTGTTTACAAAATGCATGACAGTTGTTGTGGCGCATCTTCGGCGCAATCGTATCCACGTGTTTCCTTATCTGGACGATTGGTTGATTCGGGGCACGTCGGAACAACAGGTCTGCAGCCATGTCCGCGTGATCACCGGCTTGTTCGCCACTTTGGGCCTCTTGATAAACACGGACAAGTCCACCCTGATTCCCACGCAGAGGGTGGAATTCATCGGGGCCATCCTGGACGCCACGATGGCCAGGGCCTTGTTGCCATTGCAGAGGTTCCAGGCCTTGTCGGCGATCGTTCAACGACTGCGGACAGCCCCCTTGACATCAGTGCGGACATGTCTAGCCCTGTTAGGCCACATGGCGGCTTGCACCTTTGTGACCGGTTACGCTCGGCTCCGCATGAGGCCCCTCCAGTTGTGGCTCATCGATCATTACAGGCCGGCAAGACAGCCGCTAGACATGCTAATCACAATTCCCCAAAGGGTGTTAGATTCTCTAGCCTGGTGGCTAGACCAGTCCGTACTATGTGCGGGACTCCCTTTCCACCCACCTCAGCCCTCGGTGTCCCTGACAACGGATGCCTCAGATCTAGGCTGGGGGGCCCACCTAGGGACCCTGAGAACGCAGGGCCTGTGGTCCCAGGAGGAGGTGGAGTTGCACATCAACATGCGGGAGTTGAGAGCGGTCCGCCTTGCTTGTCAAACGTTCTGCCATCAGCTTCAGGGTCGTTGTGTCGCAGTGTTTACCGACAACACGATGACCATGTACTACATCAACAAGCAGGGCGGCACCAGATCCTCTCCCCTGTGTCACGAGGCGATGCAGCTCTGGAACTTTTGTGTAGCCCACTCCATTCGCCTCACGGCTTCCTTCCTCCCCCCGGGTACGGAACACGCTGGCGGATCGATTGAGCAGATCCTTCCTGTCGCACGAGTGGTCCCTTCGACCGGACGTCGCCCTCTCCATTTTCCGGAGGTGGGGTTATCCCCGGGTGGACCTATTCGCGTCCAGAGGGAACAGGAAGTGCCAGGCGTTCTGCTCCTTTCAGGGCAGGGAGCCCGGGTCGATAGCGGATGCCTTCCTTATTCAGTGGTCGACCCACCTTTACTATGCGTTTCCCCCGTTCCCTCTGGTCCACAGGGTCCTTCTGAAGGTGCGCAGGGACAGGGCTCACGTGATCATGGTGGCCCCGGCCTGGCCCAGGCAGCACTGGTACCCCATGCTGCTGGACCTGACCATAACCGACCCAGTCCCCCTGCCCCTTCATCCGGACCTGATTACCCAGGAGCACGGGACCCTCTGTCACCCGGACCTGCAGTCGCTCCATCTAGCGGCGTGGCTCCTGCGTGGCTGACCGGTTCTGAGCTGCGCTGCTCCACACCGGTGAGGGAGGTGCTTTTGGGCAGCAGGAAGCCTTCCACGAGAGCGACATATTCGGCCAAGTGGAAGCGTTTCTCCTGTTGGTGCGTGGAGAAGAATCTCCGCCCTATGGAAGTTTCAGTGGCCAATATCTTAGACTACGTTTGGTCCCTCAAACAGCAGGGTCTGGCGATATCGTCGTTGCGAGTCCACCTGGCGGCTATCTCCACCTTTCACCCGGGTGCGGATGGTCGCTCGGTCTTTTCTCGCCCGACGGTGTCTAGATTCCTTAAGGGACTGGAACGTTTATACCCTAACGTCCGACTCCCTGCTCCAACCTGGGATCTTAACTTGGTGTTGTCTCGGCTCATGGGACCCCCCTTTGAGCCGTTAGCTACTTGCTCCCTGCTTTACCTCTCTTGGAAGACTGCCTTTTTAGTAGCTATCACCTCAGCTAGGCGGGTGTCGGAACTCCGGGCTCTGGTGGTAGACCCTCCGTATACAGTCTTCCACAAGGACAAGGTACAGTTGAGGCCACATCCTGCCTTTCTCCCCAAGGTAGTCTCTTCCTTCCACATCAGCCAAGAGATATTCCTTCCGGTTTTTTTCCCGAAACCTCACTCCTCAGGCAGGGAGCAGCAGCTCCACTCGCTTGATGTCCGTAGGGCTCTCGCGTTCTATGTGGAGAGGACCAAGCCCTTCCGCAAATCCGCCCAACTTTTCGTGGCGGTAGCGGACCGCATGAAGGGGCTTCCTATCTCCTCCCAGAGGTTATCCTCATGGGTAACGTCCTGTATCAGGACCTGTTATGACTTGGCCCACGTCCCTGCGGGACGGGTGACTGCGCATTCCACCACGGCGCAGGCGTCGTCGCTGGCTTTCCTCGCCCATGTGCCCATCCAGGAAATCTGTCGGGCAGCGACCTGGTCATTGGTCCACACCTTTGCTGCCCACTACGCCCTGGTCCAGCAGTCAAGAGACGATGCGGCCTTCGGATCTGCAGTGCTCCATGCCGCGACTTCTCACTCCGACCCCACCGCCTAGGTATGGCTTGGGATTCACCTAACTGGAATGGATGTGAGCAATCACTCGAAGAAGAAAAGACGGTTACTCACCTTTGTAACTGTTGTTCTTCGAGATGTGTTGCTCACATCCATTCCACACCCGCCCTCCTTCCCCACTGTCGGAGTAGCCGGCAAGAAGGAACTGAGGAGCGGGCGGGCCGGCAGGGGTATATATAGAGCGCCATGGCGGCGCCACTCTAGGGGGCGACCTGCCGGCCCACTGGAGTTGCTAGGGTAAAAAAGTTTCCGACGAACGTGCACGCGCGGCGCGCACACCTAACTGGAATGGATGTGAGCAACACATCTCGAAGAACAACAGTTACAAAGGTGAGTAACCGTCTTTTCTCACACTGAACAGTAATTTGCAATTTGTTTGGGCTTTCTTATTTTGTATTTCTTATGTAGCAAAACCTCACTGGGTCCAGATTATAAAAGATATTGAAGCTGCAGTGGAGGACAGTTTATACTGGGAATGTAGGGCAAGTGGGAAGCCCAAACCATCCTACAGATGGACAAAGAATGGAAACACTCTAGCATTAGAGGTAAAGTGTTTTTTTTCTCTGTTTGACTTTTTTTAAGTAAAGTCATATGAAATTAAGATCCCTACATATTAAGCGCTAAGAGTTCATTGAGGTCCATGGAACTAACCAGTCCAGTAGCGTGCCCAGCTTTTTTAGTAAATTTCTAAACTTCATGATTATAGAGAAAATCTCAGGCCTTTAGGACTCAGACTAATAAAAAGAGCCTAAAATCAGGCCTTTTTCTCCTTAGATGGCACCATAAAGCTCTATTTGTATCACTAAAGCCATCATTGCATCATTACCAAAGTATGGAGTTCACCCCTGTTCAGAGAGCATATCCCCTACATGAATCCTGCTTAGGACCTCATAATGGGACTTACGCAAACTCTCTGCACATCGATGAATTCCCCCCCTTTTATTTATTTCTTGTAAAACTTAGTGTACATTAAAGGTGTTTTTCTTAATATCCAGGGAAGGATCCAAACTGAAGGTGGTACACTTATAATAACAAATCTAAATCTGACAGATTCTGGCATATACCAGTGCATAGCTGAAAACAAACATGGAGTGATATATTCCAGTGCAGAGCTCAGGGTTATAGGTAAGATTTAATTTTCCTTTCTACGGGGGGTGAGGGAAGATGATAACTTTTTGCCATTACTGCTGCAGCTAGTAACATGCACATGATCTCAAATTTTTAACCCACGCAAATGCTTTCAACAAAATAAACATTTTTTTTTACAGCAGGTGACTTCTTATCTGCAGTTCTGAGGAGTTTACTCACCTGGTCCTAAAGGATTTTCTGGAAATAGCCACCATATTTACAGCCCAATCATTCACTGCTTTAACCCGAGGACACAGAGATAAATTATTAATTAGGGGGAGAGCAGAGACAAAGACTTGGATGCAAGCCCAAAGATTAAAACTAATCACACAATCTGGAAGCCACATTGGCTCAGCACATTAGTCAGTAGCACTGACCTTCTGCATCCTGACTCCGCTATTCCCAGGAGAGAAATGTCATTTCAAAGCAATAAGCTGGTTGTATGTGCTACTTTTCTTGATCGTTGGGATAAGGGCCTGTCATTTTATGGTTCAAGTGATGTGTGCTCATTTTAAAAACAAATTAAAATCACTTACTAGAATGAAACTTTGAATTTGCAAAGTGTCATGTGAATTCAAATGCTTTCATGCTTTTTACTTTTAAGGCGAAGGAGAGTGATTTGGAAAATTAATTGGAATGAGGCCTACGTAAAACAAACTAGTTCCCTTCCAATGATAAGGTTCAGAATCAGTCACTGAACCATTAACCCGGCCTCATCTTCCTAAAAGCTGGATTTCTATTCAAAGTTCCATGATTAGCATTGTTCTCTGTCATGCCCATTTATTGAACTGTTAATTAATACAGAATATACTTTTATAGTCCAAGTAGTTTCTTAATCCTGAGGCCCAGACTAGTGATCTGACACAAGGCAAGGAGTCAGGAAATTCTCTGAGTTCTAATACAGGTCCTGGTGCTGAGTCCAAGTGGTCGTGGGAAAATCCCTTCAGGCCAGATTCATCAAAGCTCTTGAGCATATAAAGTTATGCACGTGCTTAAACACGACCAACTTCAGTAGGACTTGACTGGGATTTAAACATACGGTTAAGTCCGTGCGACCTTAAACCCATGCTTAAACCTCAGCATGTGCTTAAGTGCTTTGCAGAATCAAGGCCTTAACTTTTATGTCCCAGTACCTCAAGTTATAAAAAGGAGAAATAATATTTCCCTTACAGGAGTACTGTTTGAATTAACTACCTTACTTAATTAATGTTTGTAAATACACTTGGAAGCTGAGAAGTGCCATAAATGCTCAGTACTAGCATCATTAATATAATGTCAGCCAGTTTTATTTCACTGTTAACATTCCCTCTGTTTTAGCTTCTGCTCCAGATTTCTCCAAGAACCCAATGAAGAAACTGATTCAGGTTCAGATAGGCAGCACAGTAAATTTTGAGTGCAAGCCAAAAGCTTCCCCTAAGGCAATTTGCTCCTGGAAGAAGGGAGGCGAGCTGCTACAGGAAAATGAAAGGTATTATATTTGTTTTAATCTTATTAAACGAGTATTTGTTTGTAACCTGCAAATTCCTTTTTAAGGACAGCTATATAATGGTATCACTTTCAAATCCAAATAGTAACTGGGCAAAATCTTATCTAATATCTGTCTAGGTTTTAATAATTGAAAATAACAGTATCTAGCTTTTATATAGCCTTTATACCGTGTTCATTGCCATTCTATCTGAGAATATTCTGCTCTGAGATACAAGCATCCAGCATTCATTGAAGTCATGGGTCAACTTCTGCTCTCTGTTTCACAGGAGTAATGGAGAGAGGAATTTGGCCCAGGGCAGTGGCACCTTGGCAAATCTATGTGAGACTTGGAAATATACTGTAATTACAAAACCTGTAATATAACCTGCAAATACTTGTACTTGCAAAGTCCTTTAGACAAAATCCTTCACAAGTGGAGGGTAAGACAAGAGGTTTGGGGTAAGAAACGTAAAGTTGCTTCACAGTGAGAATTTGGCTCAGAAACAAAAAACAGACTAGGAATAAATGGTCGATTTTCATCATAGCAACAGGTTAACAGTGGGGTGGTCTGGAGTCCTGCACTTAAGACAGCTGTTGTTTAATGTATTTATTAATAACCTGGACAAGGGAGTGAGCAGTGTGGTTCAAATTTGCAGATGACACAAAATTAATCAGGTTAGTCCATTGTACTCTGGCGGGAGCTAATAAAGCCAGGCAGTTAAACAGTGGCAGATGAAAATCACTGTTAAGCAATGCAAGCTAATGTAGATTGGAACAGAAAATTCAAATTGCTCATACACAATGTTGTGTTGTAAATTTTAACTATAACCACTTAGAGAAAAAAAGGAGACGTCACTGTTTACAGCTCAATGGAAAAAATCTGCTCAGTGTGCACCATCAATCAAAAAATAAAACCCCACAGAATTATAATGTGTAAAGAATGAGATAGAAAATATTATAGTGCTGTTACATAAACTGATGATGTTCCCTTACCTTGAATATTGTGTTCGGTTCTGATCACCTTTTCATAAAAAAATACAGCAAAAATAGAAGTGGATAAGAGATAGCTGATGAAAATGATTAGAAGCATGGAAAGACTTTGGTATGAGCAGAGACTGAAAAGACATGGGCTGCTTGATTTAGAGAAGAGCTAAAGAAAATGGGTCAGAATCAAAGTATATGATATAATGAATGGTGAGCAGAGGATTATCAGGCACTTTTGTATACCCTTTCCCATAATATAATGAAATTGAATAGCAACAAATGGAAAACTAATAAAAGGAAATACTTTATTAACATAGCACATGACAAGCCTATGGAGGTTCCTGCCACAGAATATCACTGAGCTCTAGCAGATTTCAAATAAAAATTAGGGGTGTGATTTTTCAGGTGCTATTAACGTTGACCTAACTCCGCTCCCCTTGAAGTCCATGGTAATTTGCTTCAAGAGGGACAGAGTAAGGTCCATGCTAAATGCTTTTCAAAATCCCACTGTATCATAAATGTCTAATGAGAACATCCATAGTTACCTTTTTTTTATCCTATATAATGTATAAAAAATGTGAACCCTCATGCTTTTGGGCATAAACTAACTAATGAATGGAGTTTCCATGAGGGCAAGTAATTCCATAATGTCCTTATGGCATCCTTTTCACAAGCAACTGGCACTGGACAGGTTGAGGGTGGATACTGGACCGAATGCAGCAGTGGTCTGATCCAGTGTGGCAGTTCTTATGTAAACGTCCCCGTTTCCTGAAGACAGAATTTAGCCTTAATTGGGAGTTATATTTGACTCAATGATAGTGGTCCAGTCTGTCTGTCATAGTGTAGGGGAGACAGAGCCCTCACCTATGTTTGCTCTTTCAATCCTTTGGTGGGAGTGGAGAGTATTGAAATATATTTATGGAATTTGAAGTTTTCAAGGTCTCTCACCACTCCCATGCCATCCCTGCTGAATGAGTGATTAAAGAGGCAGCATTATTTCAGTATGTGACAAGTGGCTCTTCTTACTACATTCAGGCGTAACCTAGTCAAGAACCATCAGTCTGGAAGCAACAGACACTCTTGTAAATACTTGATATCTAACTAGTATAGCAGGATGCACTGACATATTCCAGAGACCAGATACATTTCCTGGGCAAACGATCTTCCTCCCTTACATATTTCAGCCTCTCCTGTTAAAAATGAATATTGCATGCTTTAATTGGGCCCCCATAGCACTGAGATACTAAAAATTGCCCATGCATGTGCTGAATTCCTTATGCACATAATCTGCATTTAAAAAAAAATCTGAAAAAATGTACACAGCTGTTTTACATACATAAATTAGTACATGGGCTTAAATTTACCACTGACATGAGTGATTGAACTTCGCCCAATTATAACAGTATTGAATATGGCCTGGTGTTCTCAAAGTGCTGTGCAGTATAAATGCTGAGTATTGATAATATTTAATTCATTAGCGGTACTATTACTATTATAAATACAGGATGAATAAATAAAACTGACTGTAAATGAAAAATGGAACAAAAGCATGTCCAAAACAACGAGAAAAGTAATTGTGCCCCCTTGTACAAGATTATACAGAAACCAAATGATTAACAATAAGCAGTGTCAGCTAAGTAACTAAATGTGGGGCAAGGGGAGGGAGTTTTTATACTTTCTTGGTGACAGTTTGTGGTTCATTTATACTTTGCTAAGAAAATAGACTGCTTCCTACAATATTAAATAAAGACCCTTCCTAAGAACAGGTATTCAAAAATTGTCAAATCAGTTTGTATTTGCCAGATCTTTTATGTGTTCAGTTAAAAATCGCACATGCTCAGTGGTTCAGTTCCACTGACTCAGAGTACAGGAAAATACAGCTCTTTCTACCCTGGAAGAGTAGAAGCAGAGGTACATTTGCTTTGTGTTTCTTAAGCCTAGGGGGAGCACTGCTGTCCTCAGCATTCTCCCTTACACCTCACCATCTGCATGGAGCAGGTGCTCCAAGATGTGATCACCAGCAGGAAGAAAACCTTTGTGGGACACTGAGTGACAAGCAGAAAGGATTCTGAGGCTGGCCGAGAGCCATGAAAAAGGGTGGGCTGCAGAATGCATTTGTTGTAGCATTCTGGCATCAAACATCTTCTATCATATGAGAGAGGGGATGTGACTCCAGTTGGAGGTGCACTTGAGAGGCCTGAGATGAGCATAGAGAAGCTGCTTTGATTTGATGAAGTGGTTCAGAATGCTGATTCTAATTTCTTCTACATATGCTTCCATGGAACCTTGTTGACTATGTTAGATTTTCCAGAGCTTAATTTGCTGCTGGCACGGTATTCTAGTTCAGGAGAAAATCACTTGGTCTTATTCCTGTAAAACATTGCTAGAACTGTCACTTTTTTGTTGTGAAATTAATTAAATATTTTTAAATGCAGAAAATTGGACAAGGTGTTTCATATTTTGTGGTTGTGGCTCAGACATGTTACCTTTATTATTTGTTACATACATCAAACTAGAGATAGACCAGAACCAAAACTCCAACACCCCTGAACTTTGAAGAGTCTACAGCTTTTTGGTCTGTGCAATTCTCACTCCTCTCTTTACATCAAATACTGTTCTTATTTGTGGTCAAGTCTAGACGCTGACAAATATGGCATGATGTTGGGCACACACCCTTACACAGCTTCATACGGCCCCATAAATTTGCTTAGCTGGCTGCAGACCCACCTGGGATCATGAACTCCTTTCAATCCAGTCTCTTCCCTTGTTGCTTCTGCTTTCCCATCATCTTGAAATGTCACAACATCTCATTGTCCTGTGAGTTTGTAACCTAGAACCTCAATATCCACCAAAATTTGTGAGATCCCCCTTCATAATATGGTGTATTTCAACTATTGCGGGTTTTCTATACCTCTTGCTCATTTTTGTAAAGCACAGCTTTGCATGCACAAACTAAAGGCCTGATGCTGTTCTTGTGAGGAAAAAGTCCCATTGATTTTATTGGAGGGGGGGAAGACCAGGCCTATATTAAACATACAGAATGTCCCATCACCAAAAAATATATTGTGTACAAAGTACTACCTGCTAGATTTATGCACCTACTTGAAAGCACAAATCATGACTCTTAGATGTGAAAACTGAGTTCAGCTGTTGTTTAAATGTAGCCCAGAGTATCTACAACTTTACTTTTGACAGCATGCTATAAATGGCTTACAGAATAAATGTAATAACAAGCCAATAACCCTGGATTAATCTAATGAACTTGCCTTCAGAGTAGAGTGGAATTGTGAATCTTTGCAGGAGACACTCAGTTCATTACTGTCTCTTGTGAATAACTGCAATTCAGGAATCTATTGCAATTCATGAAAGGTTTGTCACTATATACAAATTGCAGTTCAGGAAAGGTTTGCATTTAGTGGAACTTTTTTTCATTCACTCTCTTCAAATTAAGAAGTCTTTATTAAAGCAAACAAGCAAAAAAGATAATGCTAATATCTGGACTAAATTCTGCTGTTTGCCAAGCTGGTGAATGTAGGGGAGGCAGGCAGGACAAGCCAACCTGGATTTTGGGCCCAGGTCTAGTGCAGAGTGCAGCCCTTGTTCTTCAAATCCTCTCCACTAGGTGCATGTTGCGGGGGGAAAGAGAAGGTGGGAAGTAGGCAGAACTTTAGCTATGTCCCCTGTCCATATCCCCCTGCTGGCCAAATTATTTAGCAAGGTGCAAGCTGGTAAGTAAGCTGGATACTTCCTAAGGACGCAGTAAATTATTTTCCCTTCCTGAAGCTGCCTGGGGGGTGGGGATGGGGCAACTATGCAGTACCCCCTACATGATGCTGAGCATAAAGGCTCATTATAACCCCATATTGGTAAAGAAGGCAACTAACCCTTCCACCCTCATTGGAGAGGGACCAGAGAAGAGCAAAAAGAATGATTAAAGGTCTTGAGAACATGACCTATGAAGGAAGGCTGAAAGAATTGGGTTTGTTTAGTTTGGGAAAGAGAAGACTGAGAGGGGACATGATAGCAGTTTTCAGGTATCTAAAAGGGTGCCATGAGGAGGAAGGAGAAAACTTGTTCTCCTTAGCCTCTAAGAATAGAACAAGAAGCAATGGGCTTAAACTACAGCAAGGGAGGTTTAGGTTGGACATTAGGAAAAAGTTCTTTGCTGTCAGGGTGGTTAAACAGTGGAATAAATTGCCTAGGGAGGTTGTAGAATCTCCATCTCTGGAGATATTTAAGAGTAAGTTAGATAAATATCTATCCAGGATGGTCTAGACGGTATTTGGTCCTGCCATGAGGGTAGGGGACTGGACTCGATGACCTCTTGAGGTCCCTTCCAGTCCTAGAATCTATGAATCAGTTGAATAGAACCTTACTCGTATTAATTTCAGTGGGTCTTCTTGTGGAAAGGGGTCCACTCAGCTTGAGTTCGGTTGGCAGAACATTGCCTGGTGTTAAACATATATTGGACTAAATTCCATTCTGTTACACTTGGGTAAATCTGGAGTGACACGATTAGAGTGAATACATTTTAATAAAGTTTATACTTGAATAATTAAGAAATACGGTGATAGTGTTTCAAAGTGTTCTCAGAATTTTGTTGCTTAATAATTTATATTTCTTTGGATATGTAGCCACATTCCTTCTAAACATGTACAATTTTCACTTTGATGTCATTATTGCTTGTATTTTTTGAATATTTTTGAATATTTGTTGCTGCATTTTCAGTTTAGGGAGATTTGGAGAACAACTCATAGGTTTAATTAAAAGAGCTAAAAATGTCTTACAGAAAAAGCATACAATTTAAAAATGAATTCATATACCGAAAAACCACTCAAAATGGGTGGAAAAATAAATTCTTGTGAGACCCTAAAAAGGTGTCACTTTTTAGAGTGACTTGAATAAGGAATGCAGGGGCTTGGAGTGCTGGATTGGGAAAAGTGTTAAAGGCACAGGGTTCAGCATGGAAAGTGCATCAGGATGGGATGTGAAGAATTCAGTGAATTGAGTAATTGAGGCTGGCATTATTGCCAGAGAATAGGGGTTAGTAGAGGGATAGGTGGAGGCAAAGCTTTGAGGGATATTGAAGGCAAATTTGAGCAGTTCCAAATGGATACAGTGCTTGAGGAGGATCCCGGAGTGGGATCAGAAGAAGAGTGTGATACCTAGTAGTGATCCTGGCATATAGCTGTAGTTAATCATTTAAACCTTATGCTCCTTTCCCTTTTTAAAGTAAATTTTTCGTCTGCATTAAGTTTTGTAATCCTTTTAAGGGTTACACAATGAGTTACACAAGGGTCATACAAATTTTGATCTTGTTCTCATTTAAGTCAATAGCAAGACTCCTAATGACTTCAGTGGTACAGAATCAGGCCCTAGGAAAGGAGGAGTCTAGTTGATTTTGTGGTTATCTAGCATAACAGCACAGGTCAGTTTGTATTCCCCATTGCAGCCATCGCTGGGCCCCAGCCTGCTATGGGCAGCCAAGAGCTAGTTAATCTGTTATTTGCCAAGCATCTCATGTTACAAGCAATGTTGCCAATTTGTGTGATTTTATCGCAAGTCTTCTGACTTGTAGTGTTAACTGGAGAAGTTGGAAGCTCCAGATCATTTGGTGGCACTTTGCACAAATTGTGCAATTTGACTTCAGTTGGATCTTCCAGTGAGAACTCCTGCAGTGCATGACAAAATCACCTTAATCTATACATTTGGTATGGGGCAACTTTGGTTATAAGGCCTGTGAAAACTTCTTTAGAGATTGCTTTATCAGCAGTTCAGTCATAAAGCAATAGATTTGGCCGCTTTGATTCAAAGTTAAATATACTTACAAATAAGAAGTCTGGCTCTTCTTTTGGTTGCATTGGAGCTGCTTCAACTGACCATGGCAGATCAGTGGTTTATCCACAGTGGAACTGCTTCAACAGGAGTGACTGAGAGAGCCCCACATCAGAATATCCCATCGCTCAGTGGTTAGAGCACTAATCTGAGAGATAGCTGGTCCTTGTTTAAATCCCTTCTCCCCCTCATGTGGTGGGAGGACTTGAACTGGGTGGCTTCTACATCTCAGGTACACCTCTACCCCGTTATAACGACAACCAATATAACACCAATTTGAATATAACACAGTAAACCGGCACTCCAGGGGGGCGGGGCTGCACACTCCAGTGGATCAAAGCAAGTTCGATATAACGCAGTTTCACCTATAACGCAGTAAGATTTTTTGGCTCCTGAGGACAGCGTTATATTGAGGTAGAGGTGTACCTGAAACAGCAGTCTAAAACTTATGAGGGAGGTCCTCTCCTCCCCTTCCCCCTGCCTTCTTGCAAAAAACCCATTGGGTGCCTAACTCCAAAGAAGGTTCACAGCTGAGAATCGCCAGCAGAGGTAGGTGATTCCCCGCAGCCTGGAGTTAGGCAGCCATCTCCATGAGAGGGGCTGGCATCCACCCCTGTCATTGGCATTTCCCATTAGCTAGGTTAGGTGGCTCCCCGCTTAGTATGCTGGCTTTTGTCAATTGCAATCTAAGAAGCGTCTCTCTCCCCATACATTGTATAGGGAGTCTAAGTCTTTGTGAATCATACTGAGTTCTTATGATTTTCTAGGTGCCTAAAGCTTAGGCCCTGTGAGACTCAGCATCACAAAGACTATGTTTCTTTGTGAATCTAAGTATAAGAGAACAGTAGTGAAAATTTTCACCCATCAGTCTTCCAAATAAGACAGACAGAACATAATGCTGGTGGAGATGCTGTGGAATAAGAAACCATCTTCATATGTTATTGATTCATCCCCAGATGAATGTCTTCTACTTAGATGTTAGAAAACTCATGCAAGTTACTCCAGGTTTACACTCTTGCTTTCCATCCATGCTATACTCCATCGCACCCCCCAGAAGTCTGATTATTATGGAAAATATCATGAATTGTTGAAATTTTTAAAATGATAAATAACTGTTTGGAATGTTAATGATTGCTGCCAAAAAAAGGCTACAAAAATTCTCTCCTCTAAAGAAATGTAGTAAATCAGAATAAAAGAAAAGAAATGGATTAATTTACTGTCTCTATTAGATTAACAACTGAACTATCTGGGAAGCAGTGACTTTGAAAAAGACTTGGAGTAATGGTGAATAATCAGCTGAACATGAGCTCCCAGTGCAATGTTATGGCCAAAAGGTCTAATCCTTGGATATATAAACAGGAATACTGAGTAAAAATAGGGAGATTATATTTCAGAGGTCTTTGGCACTGATGTGACCACTACTGGACTATTGTCTCCAGGTCTGGTGTTCCTAGATTCATAGGATCATTCTAGAATCAATACTACTAGCTGGTTCTAAGCCTCTGGCTTCACTGTTTATTGCAAACTTTGATTTATCTTTTTGATTGGGAAAGGGTTAATATTGGTGGTTTTGAGGGGAAAAAGAGCATAGTAATAGATTTGTATACTGTTATCTTCGAGTGCCTGCACACATTGATTCCATTCTAGGTGTGTGTGCACACCCATGTGCACGATTATCAGAAATTTTTGCCTTAGCAGTATCCATAGGGCCAGCTGTGGCGCCCCCTTGAGTGCTGTGCTCATGCATTGGTATATCAGGCGCCACTGGCCCTAACCTTGGTTCCTTCTTACCACCCATAGTGGTTAGTCGGAGCATCTTTCCTTGCATAGCATGGGCTAGTGGTTTCGTCTCTTCTGACTTCAAGCCATAGGGCCTTATAAATAGTTCATTAGTGTTAAGTAGTTGTTAAGTGTAGTTAGAAGTTAGAGTCCCAGAAGGGACTTTGCCTCACGCGGGCCATGCCCCAGTCACCAGGGTTTTAGCCCTGCGTGGACTGTAACAGACCTATGCCTGTAAGTGACCCCCACAGCAGCTGCCTCAAGTGGTTAGGGGAATCAGATGTGAAGGACAAGTGTCGTATTCGTAAAATTTTTCAACCCAGGACTCAGAGCAGGATATTCATTTGAAGGCTCTCTTCATGGAGGCTGCCCTTCGTCCAGCTTCTGAGCCATCCTGCCAAGACTCGCCTAATATCTCTACCTCAGTGTGCAGCTCAGCCCCGGCACCGCTCCCCATCGCCAGTGCCCAAAAAGAAGAAAAAGAAGAATGGCTCCCCAGCACTAAGCAAGAAGGACCATAGGACATCCGGCAAAGGACCCAGTTCAGGCTGCCCGGCCACACCTGAGTCACGTACACGTACACGTGCTTCCCCAGTCAGGGCCCTTAGTCCCTTAAAGGATCCACCACTGATTACCAGGAGCAGTAGGGGACCGAAACTCTTGGCGGCATCGACACCTTCCCAAACTCCTCCAGTGCCAAGAGAGCAAAGTTCTCTGCCTGCGCCGCCGGCACCACCATAAATTCAAAAAGTTCCTCCCTCAGGGTTTTCCCCAAGAATTCAGCACCCTTGTGGAGGAAGGCACCGTGGCAGCTAGATGTTCCCTCCAAATGGCATGGGACGCAGTGGACTCAGCAGCCAGGGTGGTCATGTCGATGGTGGTTTTGATGCGGAGCTTCTGCCTTCACACCACTGCCTTTCCCAAGAAATGCAGACCTCAATCCAGGACCTCCCATTCAATGAACATGGTCTCTTCTCCAAACAAATATATGCAAGGCTAAATGAGTTGAAGAACACTTGGGCCATCCTTTGCTTGCTGGGCATGCATATGCTGCAATCTGCTTGGAAGCAGTTCCGGCCACTCTCGCCATCAAAGCTCATCAGGGGTCTGCTAGGATGAGGGTTAGACACACAAGTTTTAGCCATCACTGCCCTTCCTCCTCCCGCAGAGCCTGGCCCAGTGAAGCATCCTGGAGGCCAGAAGCACTCCTTTTTGAAAGTGCACCCGAGAGCAATGTCCCACTGAATTCCCCTGATCCACTTTGTCCTTTCCTCAAACATTTTCATCCCTACCGTTTGGCCTGGTTGCAGGTCACCTCAGACTACTGAGGGCTGGGTGTAGTAGTAGTAGCTGAATGAATCTGGTGAGGATCAGTAACTGGATTCATCTTGACTAGAATTTGAATTAAGTAACTTTTACTTACGTTTGGTCTATAGTTTGAAACTCTGTGTGATCTGGAAAGGTAACGTATTTGCATTTACTTACCAGGACATCAATATGAATTTAATGATGCTAGCTTTCTTGTTGAGTAATCTGGTTCAATTTAGCTGGAGTTTGACTGATGTATAAAAATCAGTGTTGACCTAGTTTCCTCCTGATCTTTTGTATTGAAGTGTTGTGTACCGGGAAATAATACATTTGTGTTTATTATCATATCAATAGGAGCCTAATTTTGTTGCTTTTATGCTGAATAATCTGATAAATACAAAAAAGCAGTTGGGATTTATCTTTGTTGTTATTTTAGTAATAAAACGTTGTGATCTGAAGAGTAACAAGCTTGTATTCACTTACTGTCTCATTATTGGGTCCTGATTTCATGCTACAGTGCTTTCTGAGACTGAATAAAAACAGGGTCTCCAGTAGCAAATACTGAGATGGGATCAGGGCTTTAATCTTGTGTGTTTATGGGGGGCCGGGTTCTAGTGAATAATCAGATCTAATTTAACTTGAATTTGATGGGTAAAATATACAGTTTTTACCTAATTTTATAGTATGGGCCAGATTCCCTGCGTAAGCCACACTGGTCGTAGGGGTGGACACAGAAGTGGTTCAGCTGGTGCTGAAGTCAATAAAAAGACTCCCATCGACTTAATCCTGGGCATGGTTTATTTTTGAGCAGCCTGATGGGATAGAAATGCCCTGGCCCTAGCAGCTTTCTGCCAGGAATGCCCCCAGTGCCAGGGACTGGAAATTCTGTTGTTAGAGCTGCTATAAGAACTCCATGCTACCCATGGATTACACAGGGGGAATCCTCAGATGGAAGAAACAGGCTTTAGAGATGGGTTGTGTTGCCATACCCCTGGTCAGGCTGAGGATCAGGCCCTATGTGTTGAATTCTTATATGCAGTAATGAAATTCTCATGCATGATTAGCCACCTGATTTTTATCTAATGGATATTGAACTACTTAGGGTGTCTTGAGGAGTTGGGGATGAGCTTATATTTATTGCATTGTCCATTATTGTCCTGACCTGATTATTAATTTATTGAAAACCCTTTAAGTTATACCTATTGTGACCGGGGCACAATCCAGACTACTGAGTAGCTGTATCACTTCTCCCCTGCAACCTCATAGACTCATAGACTCTAGGACTGGAAGGGACCTCGAGAGGTCATCAAGTCCAGTCCCCTGCCCTCATGGCAGGACCAAATACTGTCTAGACCATCCCTAATCGACATTTATCTAACCTACTCTTAAATATCTCCAGAGATGGAGATTCCACAACTTCCCTAGGCAATCTATTCCAGTGTTTAACTACCCTGACAGTTAGGAACTTTTTCCTAATGTCCAACCTAAATCTCCCTTGCTGCAGTTTAAGCCCATTGTTTCTTGTTCTATCATTGGAGGCTAAGGTGAACAAGTTTTCTCCCTCCTCCTGATGACACCCTTTTAGATACCTGAAAACTGCTATCATGTCCCCCCTCAGTCTTCTCTTTTCCAAACTAAACAAACCCAATTCCCTCAACCTTCCTGCATAGGTCATGTTCTCAAAACCTTTAATCATTCTTGTTGCTCTTCTCTGGACCCTCTCCAATTTCTCCACATCTTTCTTGAAATGCAGTGCCCAGAACTGGACACAATACTCCATTTGAGGCCTAACCAGCGCAGAGTAAAGCGGAAGAATGACTTCTCGTGTCTTGTTTACAACACACTTGTTAATGCATCCCAGAATCACGTTTGCTTCTTTTGCAACAGTATCAGGCTGTTGATTCATATTAAGCTTGTGATCTACTATGACCCCTAGATCTCTTTCTGCCATACTCCTTCCTAGACAGTCTCTTCCCATTCTGTATGTGTGAAACTGATTGTTCCTTCCTAAGTGGAGCACTTTGCATTTATCTTTATTGAACTTCATCCTGTTTACCTCAGACCATTTCTCCAATTTGTCCAGATCATTTTGAATTTTGACCCTGTCCTCCAAAGCAGTTGCAATCCCTCCCAGTTTGGTATCGTCCGCAAACTTAATAAGCGTACTTTCTATGCCAACATCTAAATCGTTGATGAAGATATTGAACAGAGCCGGTCCCAAAACAGACCCCTGCGGAACCCCACTTGTTATACCTTTCCAGCAGGATTGGAAGCCATTAATAACTACTCTCTGAGTACGGTTATCCAGCCAGTTATGCACCCACCTTATAGTAGCCCCATCTAAATTGTACTTTCCTAGTTCATCTATAAGAATATCATGCGAGACCGTATCAAATGCCTTACTAAAGTCTAGGTATATCACAGCCACCGCTTCTCCCTTATCCACAAGGCTCGTTATCCTATCAAAGAATGCTTTCAGATTAGTTTGACATGATTTGTTCTTTACAAATCCATGCTGGCTATTCCCTATCACCTTACCACCTTCCAAGTGTTTGCAGATGAGTTCTTTAATTACCTGCTCCATTATCTTCCCTGGCACAGAAGTTAAACTAACTGGTCTGTAGTTTCCTGGGTTATTTTTATTTCCCTTTTTATAGATGGGCACTATATTTGCCCCCTTCCAGTCTTCTGGAATCTCCCCCGTCTCCCATGATTTCCCACAGATAATAGCTAGAGGCTCAGATACATCCTCTATTAACTCCTTGAGTATTCTAGGATGCATTTCGTCAGGCCCTGGTGACTTGCAGGCATCTAACTTTTCTAAGTGATTTTTTACTTGCTCTTTTTTTATTTTGTGCACTGTTGTGCCCTTCACAACACCTTGTTGCTGTCACCTGCAATCTAGACTGCTCATAAAGAGCCTTCAGCATGTAAGTCATGCCCAGCTATGACTGTGTGTATTGCAGCTAACCAGCTACACGTTGGCTCTTGCCAGCCTGGATTATGCTGCAGAGTGACCCCAACACGCTCCTAGTCCCAGATCTTCCCCAGAAATGTATATCCTGTACTGCCCAGCCCTTCCCTGGACAATACAAATGTATTTAGTGTGTTATTCCTTTAAGGGAATTACAAAATACATCTTATTATATTATATTAAATAGTTATCCAGACACTTCAATTTAAACACATTGGATTAGCTAAAATAATAAAACAAGTTTATGAACTGCACAGAGAGAGATTTTAAGTGAGTACAACTAATGAGGCAAAAAAGTCAGAAATGGTTACAAGAAAAATCAAGATAAAATGCTTATTGGTGCCTAATTTAATATTAGATTCAAAACAAAGATTTCCACCACGTGCTTCCAGTTGTCTGAGGGCAGGTCTACACTTAAAATGCTACATCAGCACAGCTAACCCTATGCAGCTGCACCATTTTAGTGCTTAAGTGAAGGGGCTCCTACACTGATGGGAGAACCTCTCCCATTGGCGTAGTTAATCCACCTCTGTGAGCAGTGGTAGCTATGTCGACATGAGAAGCTCTCCCATTGACATGGCATTGTCCACATGTGGGGGGTTAGGTCGCTAGAACTACATTGCTCAGGAGTGTGGATTTTTCACACTCCTGAGTGACGTCGTCATACCAGTATAGGTCTGTTGTGTAGACCCCTCCTCCAGAGTCTGATGGCTGCTTCCTTTTTCTGTTCGGATGCAGAGAATATGATGGGCAAGACAAGAAAGAGGGGTGTCTTGCATTGTCTGCCCCTTCTTATTAAAGTTCTCTCCCCCCTTTGCGAAGCATTTCCAGCTGGGAGCAAGGTGACAGGCAGCCTGTCCATGCTGTGTCTTTGCTAAGATGTCGATTTTTGCCCCAACCCCCTTTCCTGCCAAAGAATAGCCATGTAGCAGGTAATGGTCCATCAGCCTTGTTTAGCCCTCTGCAGCTCCACTGCTGTAACATCTCCTGTGTAGCCGCTCTATACCTGCGAGAGACAAAAAGTTGTTGAATGCAGGAACTTAGCAAGATTTAAAAATAGATTGAACCCTTGCGTGAATATCGAGAGTTATCATAATGAATTTTGGAAGGGATATTTAACCTCATGCTTCAGGGCATAAGCCAGTCTCTAACAATTGGAGATCAAGATGACAACTAATGTTAGGGATAGATCACTAAAGGGTTGCTTATATCTTTATCTGAAGCCTCTGGAGACACAATAATGGACTACATGGACTGATCCAGTGTGGTAATTCCTGTGTTCCCACCCTACCTTCCCATCTCCTGACTTATTGCCAGATTTTCCCATACAAAGCCA